>NC_137057.1:36968518-36991018 GCF_032717465.1 Coenobita brevimanus
TTTAACCATAGTATGATCAGCTGAAAGTTCTGAGGGCGAAGCTGTATAACATTACTGTATATTACCTCAGAAAAAAAGCAGTATACCCTAAAAGAAAACGGAAGTCACCTTCGGCCACCCGTTTATCTCCCACCTGACGTCATCAGAACGTGCGCACGAAGAGCCCTTCTCTCCTTGGACCTTGCTTAGAATGTAAGAGAAATTTCCCCCAAAGCAGTAACATTTTACCCACTATTTCCTACTCACTGAGCGTAAAAACCTGGAGGAGTGCAAGGCGCAATTTTCTCTTAACGTCTCCACTGTCGTCTTAGTAAATTCTCTGGGAGAGGTGCAAGTGTGTTCACATCTCCTTCGGTCTCCCATCTCCATCATTTAGCTTCAATTGTCTGCTTATGAGGGAAAGAAAAGCGCCTATTGTCACTTCAAAATTCTCTCTCTCTCTCTCTCTCTCTCACTAACCCACACCATCTTCATTCCACCACCAAGGGAAGCTTACAAACTCACCTTTCTCGCCTAATTACACGGCCACGCACGGCATCTTTTACCTGTTCACACGACAAGGATGTCCGCGATCAAGGAAGACGTGTTGCCTAAGATGTATTGCTTAAGATCTTTCATTTCCCCCGAATTTCTTGAGATGTGAAAGTCGGCGTGGTTTTCTTCTGAAGTTTTAATCGGATCGGGGTGCGTATGGATCGGAATATTTGTGTGTGTGGATAGTGGTTGTGTAGATGGGGGTTGTGTGTGTGTGTGTGTGTGTGTGTGTGTGCTGAGTAAGGAGAGTTTATCATCATCATCATCATCATCACTCTAATTGTGACAGACAAGGAGGTAGACAGAATACAGAAATAAAAAAAAATTAAAAATAATAAAACAGGGAAACTATCAACTGAGTACCTTGCAAAACCGATCACGGATTCCTTCTCTCAGTATCGAAATGAATATCTGTTACATCTTCCTTTTATACATGGGTTTCGATTTTGAGATAATGGATTTAACACGTTAGCGTTCCGTGCTTATTTTGGAAAGGGACTGGAAGAGAGAAAACGCTTGCATACATGTAGAAACACACACACACACACACACACACACACACACACACACACACACACACACACACACACACACACTTCACATCTCCCATCTATCCATCCATGCAACCATCCATCCATCCATCCCCTTCCCCCACCCTCCCCAAACACTCTCCCAACTCCTTTACTCAACAAAGAAATGGACCTCACTGCTTCAGTCCTTTACAGTTATCACACACACACACACACACACACACACACACACACACACACACACACACACACACACACACACACACACACACACACACACACAGAAGCGCGCGCCAGACCTCTATCCTCGGTCTTTTGATAGCTCTAGGTACACATGGCACGCTTCTCTCGCATCGTCAACGAAGGACAAAAGGATTCGGCCTTGCGTTTGGGTGTTGGTCTTCGTCTGCGTGTCTCGTTCGTGCGTTAGTGCTTGAAGATGATTTTCTGTAATGCGATTGTGGTAGGTGGTGGCGACCATCATCCACTCACTTGATGTAGTGCTGCCTACTTCCTTAGCTTTTATCATTCTTTTTCTGTGCCTGCCCTCCTCTCTTCCTATTTCTCCTATCTTTCCTGTCACTTCTTATTCCTTTTCTTTTCTTTACAGGTGGCTTTACATTGAGTGACAAGCCAAATGGTTTCCTGTAAGCCAAGAAACCATTTACAACGCTGGGTGGTAACCATATAACCAAACCATACGTGCTCCCTACCTGTCAACAAGTAGGTTGGTGGAGGGTTGGTGCCCCTCCCTGTAGAACAACTAACTCAGTGTCAAATGGCCACCCTTTACGGGATTGTGGTGTCTGGCAATGGATGGATGGATGGATGGAGAAGATGGAGACGGAGGGGAAGGGGGGAGGGAGTGGTAGGAAATAGGATTGCCATTTCTCCTGGCCAATATTTTCTTCCTTTTGCAGCATATTTCACGTAGTTCACTGGCAGAATAAGACAATACTTCGATCCTGCAACTTCTTCCATAGCACTTCTTTGTGACTGGCAGCATTGTCTTGTCCCAGATTTTCGTCCTTTTGCAGCTTATTTCACATAGCCCACTGGCAGAATAAAACAATACGATCATGCAACTTTTTCCACGGCACTTCTTCGTGACTGAACCTTAGAGCCTGGATTAGATTCCTTATGCTGGCAGTTGGCACCACACTTCCCAGGCGTCCATCCACCCTCATCCATCCTTTCTTGAGGAGTAGGTAAAACGAGCACCAAGGGTAACAGTAAGGAAGGTAACTGCTGTAGTATGCATGATGGCGGGCAGGGAAATGGCAAGGGACAGGGCGACATGGAGACGATTTGTCTGTGGCTTCCCCTTACGGGATTAAGGTGTCTGGGTATAGATAGATAGACAGATAGAGAGTTAGATAGGTAGATAGACAGACAGACAGATAGATAGATAATGGACAGATAAGTGGGGGAGTAACCTGCCACGAAACACACGACCTAAGTTTGGGAGATGAGCACCGCGGCTAAGCACCTGACGGCATCTGCTCCCGCCATTCCCCTGTTTAAACACCCGCGCTCGAAAAGTGAGAGCCGGTGTTGTTCACATCGGCACACCTGTTGTTACTGAGAAAAACAGGTAACAGGTCAGAGTCGTAGGTAAAGGTCAATTAATAGTTTTTATCCAATTTAGATAAGTGTTTCGAGATAAATGGCTAAAGGATGAGTGTTACGGAATAAAAAGGACGGTAGAGGTGGTTTTGGGCTGCTCAGAGGGAGACGGGGGGGGGGGACTGCCTAAAATTTTATGAAGTCGTTCAAGGGCAGTAAATGTCACAGGCTGTTAGGGCGAATTCCTACAGAGTGGTTCAGCAAGTTAGTTGACCTTTCAGTTTTAAATCCCTCAGCACAGGGGGTCTTCTTAAGGCCATGTTTCAAATGGCTTTTGCAAACTTCTTAACACTTCCTCCTCAGTGATACAGGATTGTCCTGCATCAGTTACCTGGTCATTTCAGCTAATATTTAACACCTCCCATAACTCATGTCAGTGCCACCAACACACATGTCATTCTGTCAGTGTTGTCAACTGTACCAAATGCTACACCTCGCTACACCTTCATGCTGTACCACCTCTACATGTCGCCAACTGTACATTACTGCCATCTCGTAAAGAAAAAAATCTATATCACTTTCGGATTTTTTTGTTTGTTTAATGCTGACTTCCGACGTGTTGTTTTATTTACCGTCAAGGAAGTCTCTCGTTGTGAAGAAGTTCTCATGCGTGTGTGTGTGTGTGTGTGTGTCTGAAGGCAATAGACGCAAGAAAGCATACAACATAAAATCCCCCCACTCACATACACACAATTTACCCCCTTAAACATACACACTCCAGCTTCCTACCCATTATTCATTTCTACATACACATTAACCCTCTCCTCACCCACACATACACACACACACACACACACACACACACACACACACACACACACACACAGAAGAATGACCTGAGATCAAAGGGAGAAGACATATTACGTAATGGAAGAAACAGAGGGCAAGGTAACGAGAGAGAGAGAGAGAGAGAGAGAGAGAGAGAGAGATTATGCAAGCCTCAATCATGACAGGACAATGGCACCTATTATTTTTAAACTCCCTCAGATCAAATTATTTTTTAATTTTTCAAGAGAGATGCTTCAAAATGAAGAAATAAAAAAAATCTTCAAGTCTCTCAGTGTAAAACCATCTAGACCATTTTACTCAGCCTAGGAGAGACCCTTTTTGTGAGGGGGTTAGAGAAGGTGACGATTCTAAAATGCAGTCACTTAAAATGTCGTCACTCAAAATGCAGGGACATAAAATAGTCACTTAAAATGCAGTCAACCAAAATATAGTCACTTAAAAATGTCGTCCCTTAAAATATAGTCACCTAAAAATGCAATCACTTAAATTGCAGTGACTTAAAATACAGTCAGTTAAAATGTAGTCACTTAAAATCGTCTGGGGATATATATATATATATATATATATATATATATATATATATATATATATATATATATATATATATATATATATATACACACATTAATGTAAATACCCCCTCTAATACCAATACGCCAGTCCTGTATGAGACAGCCTTAGCATGTATTCAATATGGACGGTGGGTGTTAGCGCCGAAGTGGTGACATGTAGAGGTGTGCGGTACGTAGGAGGATTACTGGCCCTTGAAAGTAGGCTGTGAAGCCTATGCCCAGAGTCGGTCACATAGAATATATATATATATATATATATATATATATATATATATATATATATATATATATATATATATATATATATATATATATATATATATATATCACTTAAAATCTCACTCAGGAAATCTCAATACAAAGACCTCACTTCATTGTCTCTTCAGTGGCAGAATCAAGTGACTAATCCCTGAGCAGAGAGGCAAGAACTTCACTTGCTTCAGTCTTACCTAAAGAACTTTAATTCAGACCTCGCTTCAGTTTCACATCAAATCTCACTTCATTCTTACTTCAAAAAACTACACTTCAGCCCTCACTTCACTCCCTTCTGTCACAGTATCAAGCAACTTCACTCCAGTCAAGCGTTTCATCTCAGGGCAAGGGGCTGGGGGGGGGGGGAAATTATGCAGTTCCGGGTTATTAGAAGATGGATTGGGTCGATTTCCAATATTTGACCATTTCCGATCCGCTCGCTCTAAGACAGGGACCAGATTCAGTCTCCCTTCCCCCCCTCTCTCTCTCTCACTTATATATATATATATATATATATATATATATATATATATATATATGCTCACTTGCGTTTTATCCACTACAGGATATCCCACCGCATAATCTGGCTATTCTAGAGAAGCTTTGGTTTTGTGGAGAGAAGAGAGAGAGAGAGAGAGAGAGAGAGAGAGAGAGAGAGAGAGAGAGAGAGAGAGAGAGAGAGAGAGAGAGAGAGAGAGAGAGAGAGAGAGAGAGAGAGAGAGAGAGAGAGAGAGAGAGAGAGAGAGAGAGAGAGAGAGAGAGAGAGAGAGAGAGAGAGAGAATAAGGACAGAAGGAAGAACAGAAGGAACGAGGAAGGGAGGAAATTAAATGAAAGGGGAAAGGAGGTAGGAAGAAATCTAATCAAGAAAGAAGGCAAAGGTGAAGGAAGAAAGCAAGGAGGAAGAACGAAACAAGGAACATGCAAGGGAGGAAACTAGAACAGGGAAGGAAGGAAGCAAGCAAGGAGGAAGGAAGGAAGGAAGCTAATCAAGTAAGAAAACAAGCATGAGAGCATGTGTGAGGGATGACTGTTGGGAACAAGAAGACAGCAAGGGAGTGATGGAATAATTAAGGAAACGTGAGATAAAGCAGAGGGGTGGATAGATAAACAAATAAATAGATAGATAAATAGAGCTGGAGGGGTTAGATAGAGCCTTCAATAACCCTGTCAGTACAAGCAGTCTGCTCAAAGATATGAAGTCTAAAAGGCTTTATTGAAGAGATAATAAAAAGAGAAAAGCAACGTGGAAAATACATAAGCAGTTCCTCTTTATCTATCAGCCAGTGTCTGTTTAAGTTTCCTGTACGTCTTGTGCGTGTGTGTGTGTGTGTGTGTGTGTGTGTGGGTGGGTGTGGGTGTGTGTGGGTGTGTATTAAGGATTTGTAGCCAACATTTTTATATATGTAACTCTTAATTCTTATAATAGGTGAGTCTTGAGTTAACTGAAGAGCAGGAGAAGTTAAAGATGAACACAGGGAGTTGATCTTGATTAATTATCTTCAGAGAAAATCTAAGTTGAGCAGCGTATGTATTACAGAGACTTAATATACTAAGTAAGTCTAGTTGGACCCCTCTTCTTGTTCACTCTCTCCACTACCTGCCGGTCCTGCGTTGCTAGCCTCCTTCTCCCTACTCCTTCCGTCTCTATGGCCTGTCTCCTTCTGAGCTCTTGTTCCTATATTCTCATTTTAGCAGGGGTTGTGTCACGTGGAATAAACTGATGTGAAGTTTCTAGAAGCCTGTGTGTGAGTATGTGTGTATGTGTGTGTATGGTCAGGAGGCGCTGTCGTGTGCCTATCAAGCAATCCTTGGGTTAGAGTGTGTAAGCATGTTTACCATTGCTCGATACTCGCTGACACACTACCTATCTCATCCCCTGACTTGCTGCTTCTATCTGTCTATCTATCTATCTAACTATCTATTATGATTTGTATTTATAATATGGAGTCCTGACATGTGTGTGTGTGTGTGTGCGTGTGTGTGTGTGTGTGTGTGTGAGTGAGAGAGAGAGAGAGAGAGAGAGAGAGAGAGAGAGAGAGAGAGAGAGAGAGAGAGAGAGAGAGAGAGAGAGAGAGAACGACAGCGTTCTCAAGAGTGAAATTGTATACATAAGATTACCCTTCTTACATCCCATCAATCCTCTCCCCCTCTCCCAAGCACTCACACACACACACACACACACACACACACACACACACACACACACACACACACACACACACACACACACACACACGGAAAAGATATGGATGGAAAGGTGGGAGGCAGTGGAAGGAAAAAAAGAGGAAAAGGAAGAGGAGAGAGGGAAGGGGAGAGAGGAATAGCTAGACAGGAAAGATTAGATAGGAAGGAGAGAGGAAAAGGGAGGAAAGGGGAGAGGGGAAGGAAGAGAAGAGAGGAGAGGGAGAGGAGGGCGAGAAGGAAGGGGAGAGGTAGAATAAGAAAAAGAAGGGAAATTTGAAAATAGAAAAAGAAAATGAAAGGAGAGAAATGGAGGGGAGAGGGAATGAGGAAAGGAAAAGGAGAAGATAGAAGAGAGAAACGATACAGGAAGATAAGAAAGAAGGAGGGAGAGGAGACGAAGGGAGGAGAGAAAGGGAGACAGGAAAGGGAAAGAGTTAAAAAATGAAAGGGAAGAAAAGAAGAGAATAGGAGGGGAGGAAAGAGAGGAAAGGTGAGGAAAAAGCTATTTAAAAGTCTAATTGCTACCTACTAAAGACCACCTTCTGCAACACATTACCCTTCTTCATATACCTTTAGATTTTTCTTTCATTTCACTTTTCCTTTTCCTCTCTCTCATTTTTCTTCTTTTCATCATCGTCTTCAACATCGTCTTCAACTTCTTCGTCAACGTCTCTTCTTCATCAATATACCCACACACTTCTTCTTTTTCCTCCTCATTACATTTCTTTTTCTTTTCTTTCATCATCGTCGTCTATTCATCGTCGAATTCTTCGTCATTTTCTTCATCTTCGTAACACCCTCATTCCCGTCTTAAGTCACTTCCTTCTTCCTCCTTTTCAAACCTCTTCATTCTCCATCTCAGTTTTAATTATTATTTAAAGAACCTATTTGGTTATTTCTCATCATCTTATACACCTTTCCATAAACTCCACTTCTTTACATCACCTATCTCTCCCTCCCTCCCTCTCTCTCTCTCTCTCTCTCTCTCTCTACTCAGGATAAGCTTACGGAACACCCTATTGTGAAATTCAGAGACCCTACTCAAGGGCATTAATGTCTGCCCTCAAGTCATCTCGCTTCCAGTCTTACTAGGCGAAAAATTGAGAGAGAAGAGGGGAGAGAGTCGAGAGATGAAAGGGTAAGGAGAACGGAAGTGCTTGAAGAGAGAGAGAGAGAGAGAGAGAGAGAGAGAGTGTGATAGACGAAGAATGGGGAAAGAATGAGAGTGATAGACGAAGAGAGGGGAGAGAATGAGAGAGAGGAGTGAAGTTATCTCAGAGAAAGTAAGTAGTGAAATGATTTGTATGTGAGTGTGTGTATGGGGGGGTGAAAGAAAGTTATTTTACGAAGTGTAAAGAGAGAGAGAGAGAGAAAGAGAGAGAGCAAAGGTGAAAAGCAGGAATTAGGTCAAAGTTATAGGGCTAATTTGCCGTTTAAATACTGCAAAAATCAGTTAATATTTGGATTTATACTTGGAGCTACAATAAGCGGAATTTATTGGCTCAAGGGACGATGGTGGGGTGAATCAGATATATATATACAGAGAGAGAGAGAGAGAGAGAGAGAGAGAGAGAGAGAGAGAGAGAGAGAGAGAGAGAGAGAGCAGTCACTTACCTATGCATGCACAAAAATCCAGAGCGTTAAAATATTTCTGACCGGCCCCTGGGTTCTCATTCTTTTCTTTGTGCTCTCCTCCGTCACATTTATCGCCCTGTCTTACGTAATTCTTATTCGATTTCCCCGGGTTCCATTCTCTCTCTCTCTCTCTCTCTCTCTCTCTCTCTCTCTCTCTCTCTCACACACACATCATTAAGACTTCTTACCACAGACAGATGGGTCCCTTTACTGAAGCGAGGATGGCTTTGGTGTGTGTGTGTGTGTGTGTGTGTGTGTGTGTGTGTGTGTGTGTGTGTGTGTGTGTGTGATGGCAGTATGAACAGAAAACAAAAAAGTATGAGAATGAAGGCTCCTCTCTCTCTCTCTCTCGTTTGGGAAGGGGTGACAAATATGGGAAAGCAGACTAAAGAACTAGCAGAGGACTGTCACCTAACTTTTGCCCATGCCTGTATTTGGTACTGGATGAGACAGGTAAAGAGAGAGAGAGAGAGAGAGAGAGAGAGAGAGAGAGATTGGGATTTATCTTTTAATATTTAGGACGACAAAAAATCAAACTTTGTTTTTCGCACATTGGATGGACCACGATTGAAGATCAAAGTCTCTCTCTCTCTCTCTCTCTCTCTCTCTCTCTCTCTCTCTCTCTCTCTCTCTCTCTCTCTCTCTCTCTCTCTCTCTCTCTCTCTCTCTCTCTCTCTCTCTCTCTCTCTCTCTCTCTCTCTTACCCATGGCGTTTCTTATCTCTTTTATTCTTATGCCTTCTCTTTCGCACTCTCTTCCTGGTCTGCTCTCTTTCTCTCTCTCACTCTCTTCTTTGCCTGTTCTCTTTCTCTCTCTCTCATTTCTGTCTAATTTCCTGAGTCCTAATTTATTCATTTTGGTTTTACGTTATATCCTCAAATTTCTCTTCCCCACTCTTTCTTTCTCCCTCTCTCTCTCTCTCTCTCTCTCTCTCTCTCTCTCTCTCTCTCTCTCTCTCTCTCTCTCTCTCTCTCTCTCACACACACACACACACACTTGTATTTTTTTCCATACCTTCTCTCAGGTCCTCTTACTCAACCTTCATTTCATGTATGTATCCTTTCTCCCATCAATCCTCTCTCATTTAATTATCAGTCTTTTAAGCCTCTCCCCTCCTTTCCCCTCCTCTCTTCTCCTCTCCTCTTCTCTCTTCTCCTCTCCTCTCCTTTCCTCTCCTCTCCTCTCTCCCTTTTCCTCCCTTCACCCTTGCCCTTCTCTTTAAAACAATTGCCCTTTTTTTCCCTTAGTTAATGACCCAAGGGCAAGCCAGACTGACTTCCATCATTATTATGTGTTATTTTTTTCTCTGTTAAGCTTTTATGTGTGGTAAAGGAAAGAAGTACACAGGAGGGAAAATGGAAAATTATGCTTGAAATGGTGGAGAGAGAGAGAGACAGACAGACAGACAGACACAGACAGACAGACACTTGAGAGACAAACACAAATAGGCGAATACACACACACACACACACACACACACACACACACACACACACGTACATTAACTTTATCCACAGAACAGACAAACAGACAGACACCTGAGAGAAACACACACACCCGATACATACAAACACAAACTGCAGGGTGTGTATGTAACAGATGGACGAGTTGAATAAGTTAATTGCCAGTTAAGAGAATTACAGGAGTTGACTGGTTTGCGTGTATGTGTGTGTGTGTGTGTGTGTGTGTGTGTGTGTGTGTGTGTGTGTGTGAGAGAGAGAGAGAGAGAGAGAGAGAGTCAATACAAAAGGACTTTATAGAGACTGAGAAGGAGATCAAAAGAGAGAGAAAGAAGTAAAACTTCGATGATGTGAACTCTCTCTCTCACTCTCTCTCTCTCAGGCAGTCGTGGATGTCGGAAAGTATAGAAATGAATGGATTTTCCCCTACTTAGATCCCTCCTCCTCCTCCTTACACCCTCTTTAAAACAGTTTTTAAAGCATAGACAAAAATGTGGAAAGCAAGACGTTTTAAAATCTAGGTAGTTACTGAATCTACGACCTCCAGTCTTTAAACGCAGCGTATCCTGTCATCTCAAAATGAACGACCTTGAATTTGGCTCACTGATATACATATACATATAGATAGATAGATAGATATAGATAGATAGATAGATATATAGATAGATATAGATAGATAGATAGATAGATAGATATGTACATATGTATATATTTTTTCTTGGAGGGAACAGTCTTGTGGGCCTCTGGCCTTCGGTTCCTTCTTCCATGCATTTAAAAAAAAATTAAGACAAATACCAAACATTTTTTTATGAGGTGAATGTACTTAAAACAGATTCTGGTTACGAAAAAATTTGGGGTAAGGTAATCTACCCAGTCTTAAAAATTCCTTTCTCTCTTTAGAAGGGAATTTCAGTGTATAAGCATGAAAGAGACATACAGTTTATTATTGACAGCCTACGTCATATTCTCAATAAAATGTTTATTAGTCGATAGAATAAAAACATTTGACAACCTAAAGCCAAAAGAGTCTTCAGAGCCAGGCAAACTTTGTGCAAGAATATAACATGAGAGCAAGGAATGAATCTGTCAGGAAACAAACACTCTAATATTTCACTAACCTCAAGGGCAATAACAGAAACGTGGTGGACGAGAAACATATCCTTTTTTAAGTAAGGATACGTCAACTGCAAGGAGACAGTGTCCGGTAAAAAAACAAGTAGAATCCATTTAGGCTATCCCCCGAAGTACATCTTTGTGCATCTCGCTTCCCCAGATTTCTTTCCCTCCAAACTTCAACCTGGAGCAGTTCAAGTCCAACTGTTACATATATATTATTTTCTATTGAACAGAGGACACCTTTACTCTAGTGTATGGATTTTTTATTATTGTTTTTTCTTCCTGTGATTCTCCCTTGTAAAGTATATATATATATATATTGTATATATATATATATATATATATATATATATATATATATATATATATATATATATGTATTTTATATATATATATATATATATATATATATATATATATATATATATATATATATATATATATATATATATATATATATATATATGAAGCCTCTGTGGTACAGTGGCAGAGTGTGAGTTTCGTACACGGGTGAACCAGGGTTCTCGTCCCGCCAGGGTAATAAACTTTGGGAGTGTTCACCCGGCCACATACTCCATTGGCGGACACAAGGGGTGCCGTGGTGGAATCAGTGTCGCTTATTGTAAAGTATCCTTGCACCCAGTCGGCTTGCTCGGGCCGATTACACTTGGTTCACAGACTACACACACATCAGAAGCCACTCCAACACTACAGTTACACTTACAAGCACTTCTCACCCTACATACAATCTCTACCAGACAGCCTAAGCCACTTGGTAGAGATACATTGGCTGTATCGTCCTGACTTCGGTCGGGATAGGCCGGTCCTGCAGTGGATACTCAAACGGCTGATGACGATGATGGTATATATATATATATATATATATATATATATATATATATATATATATATATATATATATAGATATATATATATATATATATATATATACACGAGTATCTAAAACAGTCTCTGAGCAAAAGACAGAGTGGATTCATATAAGATCAATTCTGCCTTACCGATTTATTGACACATTTCTCCCCAGTGTTTCAGGAGGCAGACAGGGATTGAGCATACAGCATTATTTACATTAATGTTTAACTGCCTAGCCCCGGGCCCCTACCCTCCTCATGGGGCAACGTAGGATTGGATGATGGATGGATGGATGGATTGACTAATCTCTAATAGTTGATTCCTGAGGCAATGAATAGGAAATGACAGGAACATCTATCTATCTATCTATTGCCAGACGCCTCAATCTAGTTCGGAGTGGCCACAAACAAATCGCCTCCACGTTGCCCTGTCCCCCGCCATTTCACTGCCCCGGTCCCAGCTCACACCCCCCTCTCTCATATACCTCTCCACCCCATCCCTCCATCTCATCCTCGACCTCCCCCTCCCTCTTCCCCCCTCCACAACACTCACATACACTCTCTTCGTCAGTCTTTCACCCTCCATCCTCTCCACATGGCCAAACCACCTCAGTGTAATCCTCCTAACGTTTCCTATCACATCCATATCCACACCAAAACGCTCCTTTATATCCTCATTTGTCAGCCTGTCTCTCCATGTGACTCCACAGGCTCCTCTTAAATAACTCATTCCCACTGCTCTCACTCTTGACTTGTGTCCTTTCAGCAACGTCCAAGCTTCACTTCCATACGTTAGAGTTGGTATCACAATAGTGTCATGTAGTAACTTTTTCACTTCCATGCTCACTTCCCTGCTTCTTATCACTGCTTTCAAGGAACCAGCAACCTTTCTTCCCTGCTGTACCCTTTCAAGCACTTCACCCTCCAAACCTCCATCCTTACTCATCACACTACCCAAGTACTTAAATGTACTCACATTTTCAATTCCTTACCATCCAACCTCGCTGTAAATTCACTGACTTCACCTCTCTCAAAGACCATCACTTTACTCTTCCCTACATTTACCTTTAGATTCCGTTTCCTACACACTCTCCCAAACTCATCCACCAAGCCCTGCAGCTCTCTTTCGTCTTCACTCAACAACACAGTATCATCTGCAAACAACGGTACAGGGAGTTTCCAAACACTATCCTCTCTCACCAGGGCCACTCCAACATCCACTACCCTACCTTGTACCTCTTTTTTTACCCCATCCATGTACAGATTGAAGAACCATGGAGACATGACACATCCCTGTTTCAACACAACCTTCAAAGAGAAAAATTCACTCAGTTCACCATCCACATGCACTGCAGCCTAAGCTCCATCGTACATACTCTTCACAGCATTCAACAACTTCCCATCTACTCCATATATTCTTAATACTTTCCACAATCCTTGTCTATCCACCCTGTCATATGCTTTCTCGAAATCCATGAAAGCCGCATACAACTTCTTTCCCTCCTCTAGAAACTTTTCCACTAAAGGTCTAAGAATGAATATCTGATCTACACAACCTCTTCCCTTCCTAAAGCCTCCCTGTTCTCCTCCAACTAATTCCTCTGTTCTTTCTCTAACTCTGTCAATAAGTATCCTACCATACACTTTTCCTATTATACTAAGAAGACAAATGCCCCGATGATTACCACACACTTCTTTTTCCCTTTTTCCTTTGTACAAGGGAATAATTATACCTGACTTCCAATCCTCCGGGACTCTACCTTCCTCCCAGGCCAATCTGCACATCTTCCACATCCATTCTACTGCTATCTCTACCCCATGCTTCAGCATTTCACCACATGCTCCATCAATTCCAGGGGCTTTCCCCAATTTAACTTTGTTCATTGCTTCCACAACTTCTATCCTACTGATTTCTTCCCGTCTTCTCACCTCCCTCCTCCTCCCAGCCATTCCCCAGCCACTTATACTTGCATTACTTCCATCCTCTATGTTCAACAATTCCTTAAAGTGTTCTCTCCATCTGCTCACTTTTTCTCCCTTCTCTTACTAACTTCACTTCCACCCTTCTTACTCTTTTCACCTCTTTCCAGAACATTTTCTTACAGTCCCTTCACTTTACACTCAAGTTCCTTCCAAATTCCTCATCCGCTCTATGCTTACTCACTCTTACTAATCTTTTCACCTCTCTCTTTCTTTCTACATATAACTCTCTCTTCAGCCTCTCAACTTCTTCCACGTCCCTATTTCTCATCCATTCATTGTATGCGTTCTTCTTTTTTGGCACAGCCTGTCTTACCTCTTCATTCTACCATGCTGTTCCTTGCACCCCCCTCCGTCTTCTCTTCATCCCACACACCACATCACATCCTGCACATATTTCTTCTGTAAATATCCTGCACACACCTTCCACGTCCCCCATCTGCTCCAATTCATATTTGCCCAATCGTTCCTCCACTTCTCTCTTATACTCTGCCTTTTTCTCATCCTCTTGTAACCTTTCCACTCTCCTTACAAATACTCCTTCTTCCCGTCCCTCTCTTCTTCTATTTCTCCATCTTACTTGAATCCTAATTCTGGCCACCACCAAGTAGTGGTCAGAAAGTCCACTCCCCCAACCTCTATAAGCTCTTGCATCCATTACACATTTTCGCATCCTTTCATCCACACACACATAATCAATCATTGCCTTCCTTTCATTCAGTTCACCACCCACCCTTCTCATCACTCGCCATGTATACCTGTGGATCATCTTGTACCTGAAGAGGGTATTGGCTATCACCAACCCCCTCCCAGCACAAATGTCCACTAACGCACTGCCTTTCTCATCTATCTCAGCAGGCGCACCCCACTCACCAACTATTCCATCCACCTTCACATTCCCTACTTTACCATTCATGTCACCGATCAAAAACACTCTCTCATTCCTTCCAAACTTTTCCACGCACACTTCCACATTTGTTCAGAACTCTCCTCTCGCTCTGCTTGCACGATCTTGCGTTGGCTCATACACACACACAATCGCCCACATTTGTGTTCCAACTTTCAATCTTACCCACACAATCCTTGACCCAACTGATCCATACTGTCTTATGCTCTTCTTCCATCTTTTACTCACAACTATACATACTCCTTCCTTTGCCAGGAACAGATGGGTATATTTTACAGCATTATTAACTAAATTTTGGGTAAAGGAACGAAGTAAAGTACTATAGTTCTTTCACCTTACCTGTTCCATACTCTGATATAACCACTGTACCCTTTCATTCCCTTCCCTTTCTTCCCCTTCCTTCCCTTCCATTCCTTCTCTTCCCATCCTTTCCCTTCCCTACCTTTCCCATCCTTTCCCTCCCTTTCCCCTTCCTGCCATTCCATTTCCATCCCCTCTTCTTCTCTTCATTTCCCCTCCCTTCCCTTCTCTTTCCCTTCCTTCCCTTCCCTTCCCTCTTCTTTCCTTTCCAGAGTGACCATACGTGGCCTGATCTGGCCTAGCTTGACCCCAGCATCCCTCGAGTCAAAATATTTCTGATTCAAGGCCAGGAAGTACTGTGGAAAGAATCGCAAAACATCAATGGGAGGGAATAGGAGAGGCTTTTTTCTACTAATTGATCTATCTATTTGTCGATCTATCTATCTGTCGCTATGTCTACCTGTCTATCTATCTATCTATCTGCCTATCTATCTATCTGTCCATCCATCTGTCTCTCTACCTATCTATCTATCTATCCATCTACTTATCTACCTGTTTATCTATTTATTTATCTATCTATCTATCTATCTATATGTTTCCCTCTCTACTGTACCTACATACCTACCTACTTACCAGTCTATCTGTCAGTTTATATCTATCTATCTATGTGTCTATCAGTGTCTCAGTGTCTGTCTACCTATGTATCAATCTTTCTGTTTATCTATCTATGGCCAGTCTCCGAAGGGGTGGCCACAAACAAAGCCCCATCATGTCACCTTGTCCTCTGTCATCAGGCTGCCTTCCCTCAAACTCACATCATTCATAATCCTCTCCAACCCATCCCTCCATCCCATCCTCGATCTCCCACTTCCTCTCTCTCCACATACACTCTCCTTGTTAATCTCTCACACACACAAAAAAACTCCCCATCCAGTCCTTCCACCTCATCCTCAGTCTCCCACTCCTTTCTCCCTCCACCTCAGACACATGCACTCCTAGTCAGTCTCTCAATCACCAAGAACAATTAAAAGAAAATGGGATATTCTGAGAGTAAGAGGAGTAACTAAAGAGAACTCACCAGCTTCCCACGAACCGGCCTTCCAACTTTCCCCTCCGACATTCACCTAATCCTTCTTCCTTACCACACTTCATCAACTGAGCTTCTTTGATCTCTCTCTGCATCATCTCTCTCCTCCTTCCCATTCTCCTTCTCCTTCTCCTCCTCTTTCTTGGATCCTCTCCTTATATCTCTTCATATCATCTCACTGCTTCTCTCCTTCTCAGCCTCATCTTCTCTCTTGGATCCTCTCTTTTCTACTCATCTCCTCTGCTTTCCTCTCTGCTCTCCTCTCCCCTCTGCTCTGCTTTCCTCTTCTCTCCTCTCCTCTCCTCTCCTCCTCTCTTCTCTCCTTTCCGTTCTTCTCCTCTCCTCCCCTCTCCTCTCCTATCCATTCTTCTCCTCTCTTCTCTTCTCTTTTCTTCCTTCCTACTAATATTTCTACCTTTAAACTCAGCTTGTGTTATGTCTCCGTATTACCATTCAATGATTTTCCTTTTTCTTTCGCTTTTCTTTCTCCTTCCTTCTCCTCCTTCACCCACTCCTTCTCCCTCTCCTTCTCTCTCTGTCCTTAATCCCCTCCACTTCTCTCCTCATTCCTTCTAATACGTCTTTGTTTATTCTCTATCGTACTCCTCTTTTTAACATCGCTCTTAATCCACTCTTTATCATTAGTCAAAGCACTTCCATTTTCTCCAACAACCATCTTCATTAACTTCGCTAACCATCCTAATTACACCTCTTCCCTTCGTTAATTACAGGTGTCTCGTTCTATCATTAACACCATCTCTTTAATTACGTGTTCTCCACCTTTAATTACAGGTGTCTCCTTCTGTCATTAACACCTTCTTCCTAATTACATGTTCTAAAATTTATCCTTGCCACAGGGACAGGGGTGAGGCGCCTTCACGTGGTGGCACCGATATAACTGGGAGGTGGAGGTATTGCAAACGTCCCTCAGTCCCTTCAGTCCCTCAGTCCCCCCTATCCCCCGAAAAGAGGATGGTGGACTGCAGAAGGAGGGGAAATTTACCTGCAATTTACCGAGTTCACCTTTGCAAGAGCCTGGAGTTGCAGTTAAGGAGGAAGAGGGAGACACATTTTAGTGGGATAGACATTTTCGAGGGACAGACATTTTACAGGAGAGACATTTTACAGGGAGAGAGGTTTTGAGGGGGTAATAGAACCCTGTCTCTCTCTCCCTCTCTCTCTTTTCCTGCCTCTGTATCTACTTTTGTGTGTGTGTGTGTGTGTGTGTGTGTGTGTGTGTGTGCGCGCGCCTGCTGTCTGTCTGTCTGCCTGTCTGTCTGTCTGTCTGTCTGTCTGTGAGTCTCTCTCTCTCTCTCTCTCTCTCTCTCTCTCTCTCTCTCTCTCTCTCTCTTTCTCTCTCTCTCTCACTATCTTTCTATATATCTTTTTATCATTTTATATATAGAGATATACATATATATTAACAAGTGAACACACAGACAGACAGACAATAGACAGACAGGAGATGTACACAATAAGAGAGAGAGAGAGAGAGAGAGAGAGAGAGAGAGAGAGAGAAGCTATATAATATATATTCCTTCGTCTTCACCTTGCGTAATTTTCTCTCTAACTGCCATTTCTCTCTTTTTTCTCGTTTCTTTGATTATTCTATCCATCAGTGTTATTCTAATATTTATTGTTTCAGTGCTTCCTCTCTCTCTCTCTCTCTCTCTCTCTCTGGCCATATATAAGTTATACTACGTAACACAATTTTTGTTCCTGGGTAGTGGGTGTTATTTTCTGATAGTTTCGGTCTCAGAACCATGAAAAATGGCTATTACTCTCGTCAGACTTCGCTTTTGTGACTAGGAGAGTGATTTTTATGCCTTCCAACACGTGAAAAATGGCTACCCAGACAGAATGAGGTGAGTTCTTGGGTGAACGAAAGGCTTCACTTCATAAATGATTTTACATGTGTCTGCATGTGTCGATGTCAGCACTGCACGTCATTTTGCTGAGCTCGGTGACTGGCTGAGGCACATTATTCGAACACGAACCATTTCCAGATGCGCCATACCTTTCCGGGTGTGAGCGCTGTCAGTTGAAATGAAGTCAGTCTGAGCGGAGCTTAGTTGAAAGGCTTGTAAATTTATATTATATATCAATTCTTTATCGAATTACGGATGAATTGTGGATTTTACAGTAACGGTGCTACTTTTGTTGTACTCTAAATTCTATACCATTGTTTTTGTTTTTTCGGTCATTGGTAACATGAATGTGTCTATTTTTTTCAGAAATGTCATCTAGAGGTTGTAAGCATTCCGCTGATGCGTTTTGCTATATTTGTGGTCAATTTATTAAAACGAGAAAAAAGTAATATTCTGTTGAAGTGTCTGTCAAGAAGTGTAAAGCTTATAAGGTATATTTTGACAACGTGGAATGGGAGCCACTTGTGGACCCCAGAAAAGTATTGATGCCGCCCTTGCACATCAA
The DNA here is from genome assembly GCF_032717465.1 of Coenobita brevimanus. Classification (NCBI taxonomy): domain Eukaryota; kingdom Metazoa; phylum Arthropoda; class Malacostraca; order Decapoda; family Coenobitidae; genus Coenobita; species Coenobita brevimanus. The sequence continues at coordinate 36,986,798 of NC_137057.1, forward strand.
ATTGGACCTCATGAAACAACTTGTTAAGGCTCTGGACAAGCGGTCGGCGGCATTCGGGTACCTACGAGACTTCCCCCTGCTATTGGAGGCGAAAATCAAAGCCGATAATTTCGTCGGTCCACATGTTAAGAAGTTCCTGGAGTGCAAGGATTTTCCCAACAAGCTTTCGAAAGTGGCAAAAGTGACTTGGGACAGCATGAAAGCAATGGTTCCCGTTTTTTTTTTTTTTTTTTTTTGAAATCACAAGGATGAGGACCATGTGGAGCTGAATGACAACCTCATAAAGAACTATGTCATAAAGACTTTGTAGTTACTTGTAGAGAAGTATATTTTAGACTTGTGGTCGAGCGGCTTTTATATCTTGTAGTAGTTTCCCCACCAGATGCCATGTAGTGACGGGAGAGGTAAAGAATAGTATGGGACTATTTTTATTTGTCTTGGAAATATTAAACAGGTCTCTCTATGGGAAGAGTATAAGTCCCGGGTAGCTACCTCCCTGTCTCGCTATCTCTCTCTCTTTCTGTTCTAAGGCTAATCTCCGTCTCGACCTCTATCTAGGGTCGCTTGTCTCCTTCTACCTAGCCTGTTCGGTGGCTAATCTCCGTCTGAGCTCTCTTTCCTAAAATCTGGTGTAGCAGGGGTGTGTCACGTGTGTTCTTCGTGGATCTTTGTTCACGAGAGGACTGCTGACAGCTAACTGCATCATCTCCTTACTGGCCGCTGTCGTCAGCTTCCCTCAGTGTTAAGAATGTGTAAGCATGTTTAGCACTGCTCGATTCTCGCAGACACAACACCTTCTCAATCATCTGACTCCCTGCTTCTATCTGTCTCTCTATCTATCTATTTATCTATCTATCTATTATGATTTACAATTATAATATGGAGACCTACCACATTGCTCGGCCGCGCAAAAATGGCGTACCATCGACATTTAATAGTTATAACATATTAATACATACTACATACACATTATAATGAACTTATAAGCTAATTAAGTGAAATACATAATATTGTAAAGTAACATAATTGTATGAATATTGTATACATATATTATTCATAGTAAATAGTGATTATTCAGTAATATTACATTTAAACAAGTTGTATACATATTTGAATAAATGCAATGTTTGTTGTATAACACTTTGTAAGACGTGCATGTACAACAGACGTACGCATATAATTGTGCAATGGTAATACTGCTAGGTTATACATTACATATTTGAGTTATCGCTTTAGTAATGTCTAATATTTCACCTAACTTGTATGATGATACTGGTAATACAGAATTGTGCTATAATTGTATGACTTATATTGTGTTAATGCATAATTGTGTTGGCCTTATAATTGTAGTTACATTTTGTTAATGCAACTATTACATAAGTGTCTTGGCCTTATAATTGTAGTTAAAGTTACATAAAAGTTACATCTTGTTAATGCAACTGTTTTGTCGTTACATAATTGTTACATATCGTTTGCAGGTACATAATTGTAATTAAAGTTACATAAAAGTTACATCTTGTTAATGCAACTGTTACATAATTGGCAAAGTGTAACATAATGCAATCGTTTGTCGTTACATAATTGTTATATATCGTTTGTAGGTACATAATTGTAGTTAGTGTAACATAATGCAATCGTTTGTCGTTACATAATTGTTATATATCGTTTGTAGGTACATAATTGTAGTTAGTGTAACATAAGGCAATCGTTTGTCGTTACATAATTGTTACATATCGTTTGTAGTTACATAATTGTAGTTAATGTAACATAATGCAATCGTTTGTCGTTACATAATTGTTACATATCGGTTGTAGGTACATAATTGTAGTTAGTGTAACATAATGCAATCGTTTGTCGTTACATAATTGTTACATATCGTTTGTAGTTACATAATTGTAGTTAGTGTAACATAATGCAATCGTTTGTCGTTACATAATTGTTACATATCGTTTGTAAGTACATAATTATAATATGGAGTAACATAATTGTAATAACTGCAGTCCTAACATATGCTGCGATCGATGATAGTGATGATGTTTCGTGCCACTTGTATGTGGAGACAACAATTTGCTTTTTTGTTTGTAGTTTACGTGGTATTTTGACTTATGTAGTAACATTTACACTTATTTTCATTTGTTTGTTATGTGATCTTACCCTATTTCTCTTTTTTCTTTCTTACTTTTTTTTTTTTTTTTTTTGTATGTATTGATTTTCTATAGTTTGTTTATCTTTGCTTGTGTACGCATAATTACTGGCTAGTATCCTTGGGATACTTTTTTAAAGTTTAGTTTATATTGCACAGATACTATAAAATGATATTATATAGTCCCATATTTTGTTATTTTATATAAAAAATATATACACTATATACAGTATTAACTATACACACTGATTTGTTGTTCACCTGTACCTATCGTGGGTAATATGTGTGTCAGCACTGTGTGGAAATCATTGTCTTCACAATTGTGTTGAAGATGTTCACTCTTGCTAACGGCATTTGTGTTGGTCATTTTTTTTTTTTTTGTAAGTTAATTTATCTGTTTCCACTAGGTAGCTTTAATTAATAAATGTTTAATACAGTTCTTTTAATTGCTCACTGAGTAACTGTGATTGTATATTTTCTTTATCACTTTGTAGATATAATAATGTATAGTTGTATATATGAAACACGTATTTTATGTAGGTATAAATGGTAACACTCGTTGACAGTAAATAAATGTTATAATAAATGAATGAATATATACAGTGTAGAATATTTATCGTTGGTGATCATTTAGTGTTTGAGTTATGCAGATAACTGAAGTAAGTATGTGTATTTAAACTGTAACTATACAGCACGTTTTATATGTTTGTGCAGAAGCTTATTGTCTATCACTGTGTATTGTATAAATGAAGTAACTATGTAACTCACTAATTTTTACCGTGGTGGGAAATGGTGTGAGTGGTGTTGCACGTGGTGATAGCGTTGTCCTTCGCGGGTTGATTGGCGTGTTGTCGTCTCAGCACATGGTGACGTCGGCTTCCCACACTGGTAGCTGTGGTGAGTCAGTGAGTAGCGATGAGTAACTTGAGTGAAGACGGGTGAGTAAGACGAGTTGTGAATATGGACTTTGTGTTTGCTTCGTCGTCCTGACCTCTTCACACCTGCGTAAGCGGTGGGGGTTGGGTGGATGTAGCAGAGAGAGGAGGGTGAGGTCTGGTGGTTATGAGTTGTGAGTCGTCTCTCACTCTTCGTTTGTATGTTTGTTTGTTTGTATGTTTTCTTTCTTTCTTGATGTATTCTTGGTCCTTTTTTCTTGTGATTTACTCGTTGTAGGATGAAGACTGCCGCTTCTTGTAGGTGCGTGTAGAAGATTATACAGACGACGTAGAGTTGTTAATTGTAGTTGATTGTAGATGGCTGTAGTTCGCTGATTCGTAGTAGACTTGTAGACTATTTGCACTGTAGGCTGTATTTTGTAGGATTCAATGTAGAACTGAAGCTAATCTTGTAGTCTCGGTTGCTTTTGTAGAAATTTGCTTTTAATTCGGAGACGATGTCCGCAGATTTGCTGGTTTGTCGTTAAGCTACTTGCAAGGCGTCGAGTGATCTCTTGACCTCTGCATCAGCGTAATGATCTGGGAGACGGAGGGGGCTGGATGGAGAGAATACTGTCAGGAGCTGATGTTGTTGGTTGTTTTCAATCTTGATATTTTGTAGGAATTCAATGTTGATTCGTAGACGAGGTTCGTATACGTTCGCTGCTACCAAATGTCATAAATGACATTTGGGTCATCCCTCTTCTTGACCTCCTGCCTGTCTCCTCTGAGGCCTGTCTCCTTCTCCTCCTCCCTCTCGACCTCTCTCTAGGGTCGCTTGTCTCCTTCTGTCTAGCCTGTTCGGTGGCTAATCTCCGTCTGAGCTCTCTTTCCTAAAATCTGGTGTAGCAGGGGTGTGTCACGTGTGTTCCTCGTGGATCTTTGTTCACGAGAGGACTGCTGACAGCTAACTGCATCATCTCCTTACTGGCCGCTGTCGTCAGCTTCCCTCAGTGTTAAGAATGTGTAAGCATGTTTAGCACTGCTCGATTCTCGCAGACACAACACCTTCTCAATCATCTGACTCCCTGCTTCTATCTGTATCTCTATCTATCTATTTATCTATCTATCTATTATGATTTGCAATTATAATATGGAGACCTACCACAACTATGGCGCCATGGGCTGTAGAATGTCACTCAA
>NC_137057.1:36996018-37023518 GCF_032717465.1 Coenobita brevimanus
ACACACACACACACACACACACATACACACACACACACACACACACACACACACACACACACACACACACACACACACACACACACACACACACACACACACACACGCACACACACACACACACACACACACACACACACACACACACACACACACACACACATTACTCTTCTCGTATATTTTTTGCATTTTTCCATTTGTCTGTAAGTGCATGTTACCACAACAGTCACTTAGCAATAATCATAGCCCTAAAAATACTAACTTTTGCTACAGGTCATTCTGACAGCTGCGAAACATATTAAAGAATTATTTACACAGCTGATACACGATAAACAATTATGTATTTTAATTACATAAGAAAAATCAATAAAAACTTGCTCAAACCTTCATAATGTTAAAAAAGGCATTAACCTTGACATTAATTATATTTTTATTTAACTCTGTACCAGTGTTTATCAGTTAAAAGTTATATGCACAGAGAGGGGGATGTTAGCTGGGGAGAGAGCAGCGAAATGGCAGGGGACAGGGCGACATGGAGGCGTTTTGTTTGTGGCCACCGTCCGGGGGGTGGCGGTGGCTGAATCGGTAGAGAGACGGCCTGCAGTCCTAATGGACCCAAGGTTATAATCTCGGCTGAGGCAGAGAACTGTTAAAGGATTTGAACTTCATAATGCAGAGTTTACTGATCTACCAGAAGACCCGACGACATGTAAAAATATTCCCGCTAATACCAATACACCAGTCCTGTATGAGACAGCCTTAGCATGTATTCAGAGTGGACGGTGGGTGTTAGCGCCGAAGTGGTGACATGTGGAGGTGTATGGTATGTAGTAGGATTATTGGGCCTTGGGATAGGCCACTGCCCCCGAGAAATAGGCCCTGAAGCCTTTGCCCATAATGGACATATTAAACAGAAATCGTTCTACTCTTCAGGAATATCATAACAATTTGTATCACAATGAAAATTCCAATTTTCTCTCGGCGTGATGACAGATTTTGATTTGTCACTTCTTTCATTCTCTCTCTCTCTCTCTCTCATCCTGAGGGAAAAGAGAGAGAAGACAAACAAGAAAAATATGAGAACAAATACATCTGACAGAGTATTGTCAAAAATATACTGAAAATATTAAGTAATGTCAACGATATTCATAGAGAGAGAGAGAGAGAGAGAGAGAGAGAGAGAGAGAGAGAGAGAGAGAGAGAGAGAGAGAGAGAATGTGTAAACCAATCACAATGGTTTGTAAACGTGTTTAGAAATAGAGTGTGAGAATAAGTGCATATATATTTGTGTGTGTGTGTGTGTGTGTGTGTGTGTGTGTGTGTGTGTGTGTGTGTGTGTGTAATCAGCGTGAGGGAGTGATGTACAGCAAAAAATGAGAGAGAGGGAAAACGAGACTGAATAAAAAAAGAGGAGAACTGTTGTAAAAATTATGGTCACGTAAAAAGTATAAATGACTTTGTGTCATAAAAGACTGTGTAGGTTCCTTTGTGGTTGAGTTATATATATATTTTAGATTTGTGGACGAGCGGTTTTTATATCTTGGAGTAGCTTCCCATTTGTCATGTAGTGACAGGAGAGGTAAAGAATAGTATGGGACTATTTTTATTTGTCTTGGAAATATTAACAAGTCTCTCACACAGAGCGTAAGTATAGAGTCCCGTCCCGCTATCTATCTCTCTGTCTCTCTCTCTCTCTCAAATTGCCAAGCCCTTCTCACTGTGACCTGTCTCTTCTAAGGCCTGTCTGCTTCTAAGCTTTCTTTCCTAAATTCTGGTGAAACAGGAGACGTATCACGTGTGTTCCTCGTGGATGGAAAGTTTAAGAAGCCTGTGTGTGAGTATGTGTGTATATGTGTGTGTATGGTTACTAGGTCTTTGTTCACGAGAGGACTGCTGACAGCTAACTGCATCATCTCCTTACTGGCCGCTGTCGTCAGCTTTCCTCAGTGTAACTTGCAAACTCATTTCCTTTTCCCAGGCTTGCCGAGGGCTGTCTATCTATCTATTTATCTATCTATCTATTATGATTTGTAATTATAATATGTAGTCCTGAAATCTGCTGGCCCGCGCGAAAATGGCGTACCATCGACAGTTAATAGTCCTAATATATTAATACATACTATATACACATTATAATGAACTTATAAGCTAATTAAGTGAAATATATAATATTGTAAAAGTAACAAAATTGTATGAATATTGTATACATATATTATTCATAGTAAATAGTGATTATTCAGTAATATTACATTTTAAACAAGTTGTATACATATTTGAATAAATGCATTAAAGTAAATTATGTAACTGTAATACAGTATGTACTTGGGTTATTATAGTGAAATGCATACATGCAAGAATAAAAAATAGTTTAAAATGAAGATTATGGTAAGAGTTATTAATATTTCATTTAAAGATAATGGTACTGGTCTGCCATATATGGGTCATTCTTCTTTGTATTTTTTTTTATATATATAATTAATACTATATACAAAATATATACACTTCATTCAGGGTGGTTAACTGTGATGTTAACTCTCCCCCCACTAAATAATGACTCCAAATTAGCAATTCTTGCATGCATTCTGTGCATTGCGAACAGCAGTACTGCAACTACAATGCAGACGATTATAAAGACAGTAGGTGCTGGGCTATACACATAATATGGGTTGAACATACTCAAACTCAAATCTTCCCAGGGCTTCATTGTTTCATTGATCAGCTGCATAGTTTCAAACTTAGGTGAAGTCGGCTTAATACTTGTACTCATGTTTAAGTTCATATCAGGCAGTGGGTGGAAATGTTTGTGTGTATGACTGAGAATGGCGTAGTGATTGATGGTGGTTAAAGTAGACATGGCTGGTGTAAATACCGCACAGTAGTCTGGTGCTATGTATAATCCTGAGGCTGATGTATGAGATGGTGGTATATCTGGACAGACTATGTAAACTGATGTGTTATGAGGGAAATAAAAACACTGTGAGTGTCCAATTCGTTGATGGTGTACAAGTTTATCTGGAGCAAAAGTGAAGTTGCAATGATGATGAATATTGTCATTTCTGATGATAGCCATTTCACAAGGGACTGTATCAGTAGGCTGAAACGTGAAAATGTACGCAGGACAAAGATGAACAGCATGTAAGGATGTGCGGGACTTTCGTTAAATCGTTGACTCACTTGCGAAAGTGACAGTGTCCCGTCTCTTGGAGACCATGATGAGTTCGGTGTCTGTGTTGATGTTGATGATGACCAAAGTGTTGTTATTTTTATAGGGGAAGGGGTGTATTTGGTATACTGTGAACAGGTCTCCAGTGATGAATGGTACATGAACTAACATGAACTACCACTGATGTTGGTGTTAGTGTTGCTTCTAAATACGGGTAATATTGCATAAATTCCCTACTGCGGAACAACGGCTTCAATTTATGTTTATGTATGCCTTGACTAACTATCTGACGTAGCTCATGAACTGGGAGTAAGTCATTTGTGATCTTGCCATCACCAGCATTCGAAATTCCTTGCATAAGTGCCCTGAAACGATCTCTAGTGTTCTCTAATTGTAGTAGAATCGTGTCAATATGTTAGGTGATGATGGAGAAGTGCTGGAAAAGAGTAACGTTTCCCTCTAATTCATTTATTTTATCTACACTCTCGAGAGCTACGTTTTCTGCTTGTTTCAGATTTTTCACAATTGTCTTCATTGCTGAGTTCTGTCCTGTGATGAATTTATCTTGGTATGTTAGTACCTGAGCTATCTTATTAAATTTGTTGTTTATTTCTTTAAGGTCATCCTCTGTAGCCAATCCAAAGATGTTCCCAACAACTGCGCCGCCCAGGTCGAACAAACCGCGCTTTTGGCGAGTACGGGTGATGTTGTTCCTGTCGCTCAGTACCTCCGTTCCATAAGATGGGAGATCTTGGATCATGACGAGCATAGTTGACTTCGCCTGTTCTAGTTTCCATTTCGCTAACTTCACCATTTCATTCACTTCCTTGGTGTTATGTGCTTGTGAAACATAATTTCCTATCATGAAGTCCAGAGTTAGCATCGGCGTCGCAAGTCTTTCTAGATAAGTAGGTAAGTCATTCAAGTAATCTAGACTTATTTCAGTACTCATGACGTCCTTAACGATTGTAGTCGTGGCTGTTGGAGCTATGAGGCATCCTTGTCGTACTATATGTTTGGGGTCTAGGTGCGCATATCCTCTTACTATGTAGAGGAGAATCCATAGCATAAGTCCCTTCATCGTAACCTACCGAAAAAAAAAAAAAAATCTATTAATTTCCTATAATGCTGTGGTCGATAATAGCAATGATGTGCGTTACGGGTGATTGTTATTTCATTTATAGAAGGAGTTTAAATCGATATTTAATTCTCGTAAATGATGTACTGTAGATTTTACTGGAATAGTTGCACCTATGTTCGATTGTTTGGTATATGACCTTAATTTCTTTTTGTAATCATTGTTGTGTTCTTGCTTGGTTTCTTGAGGTACGTTCACCTGTTCGGTTGTATCCGAGGCTGAATAATTATGTGATAATTCCCTTGAAACTCGTTTTAAATGGTCAATATGAACTTGTTTCTCCTCGCCACTTGAAAGTGACTTAATTAAAACTTTGTTTGCTTTTATGTTAATTACTCTGTATGGGCCCTCAAATTTTGGGGATAATTTATTGTCTCTCGTATGAATGACTCCGTAAACAATGTCTCCTAAGCTGATAGGTGAATCTTTTGCCTTCTTGTTAAATGCCTCCGTCATTTCTTCCTTGGACATCGTTAATTGTTTTTTGACTCTTTTGTGAATGTCCTGGAATTCATGTAAACGGAGTTTAGAGTAATCATCGTAATTGTATATAGGCATGCTGTCACCTTCTAGGAGCTCATATGGTAATTTTTTATCTGTGCCATATATAATGAAATGTGGTGTGTCACCGATGGATTTATTTATAGACCCATTAATTGAGGCCTCTACTCTGGGAATCCAATCATCCCAGCTTGCATAATTTTCACTGAGAATGTGTCGTAGCACATCTAATACCTTTTTATTTTGTCTCTCTACCAACCCATTCGATGCTGGGTGATAGGCCAAAACGTTAACCTTTTTGATGTTGTATTGTTTACATATTTCTTGTAAGATCTCAGAATTAAATTTTCCTCCATTATCACTGATTAATACCTTTGGGGTAGTAAAGCGACATATTACATTATCTGTTATTGCCTTTGCTACTGTCTCTGCTGTCTTATCTTTAATTGGAGCTAAAATGACATAACGGGAAAAATGATCCGTTGCTACGAATAAGTATTGGTTATTATTGTATGATAATGGCATCTTGAGTAAATCAACAGCGACAACGTCCCATGGTTGATGTGGTACAGGGTAATTACCCATCGGTGCAGGTGTGATTGGGTATCCATTGTGTTTCGCACATGATTCGCATCTGTCTATATGATTGTTTATATCTTTTCGTAATGAAGGCCAGTAATATAATAGCTGGGCTTGGTTGAATGTCTTATCCTTTCCAGGATGTCCTGCATGTGGGCTGTCGTGTATCAATCGTAATACTTGGGGTATCATGTCATTAGGTACTACCAACTGGTTAGTATTTCTTTGGCGTTTTGGTTGTTTAGAGTTAATTTTGTATAATGTATTATTGACCATTGTGAATTGTTCAAGTGGGACATGCAGTTTGGGTAATTGTATGTCATCTCCACTTTCTAACTTGTATATTACTTTAGACCATATTGGGTCAAGTCTTTGTGCCTTTGCGATATCCTCGTGGTTTGGGATATTTCCTTTGAGATCTAACGCCGCGACCTGAATTGTGTTCGGGTTCCTAGATAATGCGTCAGCTACTATGTTCATTTTACCTTGTATATAATGAATTTGTACATTGTAGTTTTCAACTGTACATTTCCATCTTGCTCTCCTCCCAGAAAGGAGTTTTTCTTTAAACATACCCACCAGTGGTTTATGGTCGGTGAATAAGTGGATTTCGTAACCATATACCAAATCTCGAAACTTTTGTGATGCAAAAACCACTGCAAGTGCCTCTAAGTCTGTAGTGCAATAATTTTTCTCCGCACCTCTTGTTTGTCTGCTGGCAAATGCAATCGGTTGATTCTTTCCTCTTTTATCTTCCTGCATCAGTACAGCCCCTAATCCTTTAACTGATGCGTCTGTACAAATAAGAAATGATTTTGTGTAATCCGGATATGCTAAACAAGGTGCATTTGTTAGTTTAATTTTTAGATTGTTAAATGCCCTTTTTTGTTCTTCTTCCCATTGGAATACAGCATCTTTTTTGAGTAGCTGGAAGAGAGGGAAGGCTATATGAGAGAACTGTGGTACGAATGACCTATAGTACCCAGCCAGACCTAAAAATTGTCTAACTTCGTCAGTCGTAGTGGGTTCAGGAAAATCTCTCACTGCCTGTATTTTGTCATCAGTGGTGTGAATACCATCAGAACTTAATTTGTGACCTAAGAAATTTATTTCCTTAAAGCAAAATTTGCATTTAGAAAGTTTAATTTTTAATCCAGCATCACTAAGCTTTTGTAGGAGCAAGTCTAATTTCCTGAGATGATCCTTAATATTCTTCGTTGCGATTATATCGTCAAGATAAACAAGTATTCCTTGTCCCAAAATTTCGGACAATACGTAATTCATAAGACGCTGGAATGTGCCTGGGGCTGTCCTCAGTCCCATTGGCATTCTTGTATATTGATAATGGCCTCTGTTTGTTGAAAAGGCAGTGTATTTACGTGACTCCTGAGATACCAGAATCTGATAGTAGCCGTTTAGGAGATCGATGGTCGAGAATATATTATTCTCAGGACCAATATTCTGTAGAACATCGCTTAGCAATGGCATGGGAAATCTGTCTGGTATTGTGTGATTATTTAGTTTACGGTAATCTACTACCGCACGCATTTCTCCATTTCGTTTGGGCACGAAGAATAGGGGGGCGTTGCACAGGGAAACTGAAGGCTCAATAATTCCAAGTTTTAACATTTCATCGACATACTGATTTGGAAGTGTACGTTGGGAGTGTGGTATGCGGTAAGCTGGTACGAAAATTGGTGGTGTTTCTGGGTGCACATTAATCATGTGATTAATCAAGTTAGTACACCCTAATTGTTCTCCGAGCAAGGCTACCGCGTCCCTGTGTGTTTCCAGAGGGGTTAACAAATCATTTTCTTCATCAAATTCACCTGAGTGAATTAAATTCTCTTTTATTCTTTCTCTATCCGTAGATTTTATCTCACTTGTTACTCCAGCTATAAGTATTTCCTTCACAGGGGCGGAACATTTTTCAATATTAACTATGCAAGTTCCCTTTTTCAACTGAACTTCCCCATTCATGTGATTAATCATGAATATCTGAGTTTGCCCTTCGTCGTTCGTACGACATAATGGGTTTTCTACTGACAATCCCTTTACTTTACATAATTCTTCTAAGACAAGAACAGTACTATTCCGTAATTTGCTCTTTATGGTAACCTTCATGTATGAATTAGGTGGTATAACTAAATCATTAGTGAGATGGGCTGGAAAAATTGATAAATCAGTACTGTTATCTGGGTCACTAATTCTGGAGGATGGGGTTGGTGGTGCGAGTGGATCTATACACTCATCTGTTTGTGTATGTTTGTTTAAGCCTTTAATATTACCAATTCTTTTTGGCTCTCTTCTACCAATCGGTGAGGGCTCTGAAGTTATTTCCTCTATGAATTCATTATCAAAGTCTATTCTATTCATTTGTGGGAGTATAGTTATGTTCTCAGCTCTCATGGATCTTAAGCCCAGTAACATATGAGCTTTAATTGCTAAGTTTTCAACGATATAGAAAAATGCAGAGAATGGTCTTGTAGTTTCTGTGAAACTGAGATTTAATCTTATCATACCCTTCACTGTAATCTCTTGTCCATCTACTGTGTATAAATCTAAATCAGCTTCATCCAGAAAAGTTACTCTCTTTTTATTTTTAAGAATTCTATTTAGTTCTTCATGTGTTATTAAGTTCACTGGAGAGCCTGTATCTAAAAATAAGGAAACGTTTTGATCCTCACATACAGCTGGTATCAAGATACACTCATTTCCCAACATGCCTCCTATGTGAAGTTTAGCCTTGTTCTTCTTTACGTTTGTTCGTTTTTTGTCATGACTTGGTCTTCCCCCGATTTGAACATAGACACAATTTTTTCTACTGTTTTGCAATCACTAGTCCAGTGCCCTTGGTATCTATGATGCCTACAGTAAGGACCAAATCCTTGTGTCTTTTGTTTGTCCTCTTTTGCCTTGATAAAGCATTCATACCTTGTGTGTCCTGGTTTTGCACAATAATGACATAGAATGGACCTATCCCTTGACTGTGACCTACGAGGTGATTTCCCATAAGAAGTGTTTATGGCGCGAGACCTGCTTGGGCTGCGCGAAAACTTATGAAGCTGCCTGTAGGAAGGCGTCTGGGAACGATTTCTAGGCGTCTTTGTTTGTTTAGGCTGCCTCATTTCTGGTCGCGATCGATTTTGTTCTCTGTTTGGGGTCAGTGTAGATGTTTTCACAGCTGATACTGTCTCAGGTACCCTGATTCTACCAGAATGTGCATGTGTGTCGACCACACCTGCTTTACTGCACTGCATCTCTACCTCGTTCATTAAGTCTAGCAAGCACATTCCTGGGGTGTATGCGATCGTCTTGGCGATCTTAAGGGTCCTATCAGGTAATTTACACAAGGCAGCTACATAACCAATGATGTCCACGACGAGGTCTGGGGACATCTTTCCATCATCTGTTATCCAATTAGAATTCTCCAGAGTAGCTAACAAAGTTCTCTTGATCGTGGAGACATCAGCAGTTATTTCACTGAGCACATGGTTTGTAGTGTGCTCCCTTACAAGATCTACAATTTTATGTAATTCTGGAATTATACCTGGCAAGAAGTTCATACCTCCAGAAAATTTCTTCAGAAATTCAGTTTTAAATTCATCATATGTCCTAGCACGATTGAGCTTATCTGAGCGCAATAAATTGCTTGCTGGACATCTTTCCTGGCTTATGCAAGATGAAAAAATAGCAATTTTCTCTTGTTCATCTAGTATGTGGCGCTTGATGAACATTTGTTCGCACTGACTGACTAATGAAACGACATCAATGCGATCTTTGTCTGTGCCAGAGAATTTTGGGGCAGTTTTATCCTCGTGATACACAAACACGTGAGGTGTGGTTGTTAGATCAGCGGAATTTGTTTCTTGATCCATTTTTAATGATTGCCCTGTTAATTCAACTTGTACGTGTTTATCGTTGTGTGAGGGAATGGTGGAATATGTATGACCGGACCGGTGAACCCTGTTAAGTATATTGGCATACGTATGCAAGGCAGCGGCAAAGTCCACACTCTCTATGTCTGAGGGGGTTTCCCACTCATCATCTGAAACTCCCGTATTTGTTTCTTTATCTTTAGTGTGTGGTGAGGTTTGTACAAGGGGTGGGCTGCCTCTTAATTGTGAGTCTGATGTTGTGGCAATTTGTGTGTCATCTGGTATTAACGTGGGTGGTGGCAAAAATATTCCTGTCATTAAGATATGGTGTTATGAAATACGCCTCTTGTTTATTTATGTCCTAGCAAAATAGATGAGTAAATAAGTTGAATATAGCTAATTTTAGCACTGAGAAGAAATGAGCCAGTATAATTTTACCCACTTGATACAGATCGTAGAGGTGTGTCGATACAAAAGTCGATCTCGGAAGAAAAATACAGGTTTGATTGAAGATTTCTTGATAATTCTAGTGGTGTGTTGATGGACGATATTACTCAGGAAATTCCATGGTGGTTAACGGCTGTCCCAGGCAAACCTCAGCATAGAACGTCGAATTTCCAACTTAACTGTGAAAATAAATGAGTATGAGTAGGAGCTATGTGAATAATGAGTAATGAGTAGTGGGTGAGAAGTGCCTGGTGTCAGTCACACATTGCTTGGCCTGGCAGACTCGCGTTGTGATGTCATCTCAGCACATGGTGATGTCGGCTTCCCACACTGGTAGCTGTGGTGAGTGAATGAGTAGCGATGAGTAACTTGAGTGAAGACGGGTGAGTAAGACGAGTTGTGAATATGGACTTGGTGTTTTGCTGCGTGTCTTGACTTCTGGGGCAGCATAGACGGGAGGGAGTGGTGGGGGCTTGTGTGCTTGTTGCTTCGGTGTTTCCTCTTCTTTACTTGCTTTGTTTTATATTCTTCTTGTTGCTGCTTGAAGTTACGTGAAGATTATAGAGTTGTTTTGTAGACTTGTAGACTATTTGCATTGTAGGCTGTATTTTGTAGGAATTCACTGTAGACTGAAGCTAATCTTGTAGAGTCTCGCCTGCTTTTGTAGAAATTTGCTTTTAATTGGGAGACTATGTCCATAGATTCGCTGGTTCGTCGTAGAAGTTGCAAGATCATATCAATATTTTGTTAAACTAATTGCAAGGCGTCGTGTGATCCCTTCACCTCTGCATCAGCATGATGATCTGGGAGACGGAGGGGGCTGGTTGGAGAGAATACTGTCAGGAGCTGGTTTTGTTGTTGGTTGAGAGAGGTATTCTTTTTGTTTTCAATCTTGATATTTTGTAGGAATTCAATGTTGATTCGTAGACGAGGTTCGTATATGTTCACTGCTACCAAATGTCATAAATGACTTTGTGTCATAAAAGACTGTGTAGGTTCCTTTGTGGTTGAGTTATATATATATTTTAGATTTGTGGACGAGCGGTCATGTAGTGACAGGAGAGGTAAAGAATAGTATGGGACCATTTTTATTTGTCTTGGAAATATTAACAAGTCTCTCACACAGAGCGTAAGTATAGAGTCCCGTCCCGCTATCTATCTCTCTGTCTCTCTCTCTCTCTCAAATTGCCAAGCCCTTCTCACTGTGACCTGTCTCTTCTAAGGCCTGTCTGCTTCTAAGCTTTCTTTCCTAAATTCTGGTGAAACAGGAGACGTATCACGTGTGTTCCTCGTGGATGGAAAGTTTAAGAAACCTGTGTGTGAGTATGTGTGTATATGTGTGTGTATGGTTACTAGGTCTTTGTTCACGAGAGGACTGCTGACAGCTAACTGCATCATCTCCTTACTGGCCACTGTCATCAGCTTTCCTCAGTGTAACTTGCAAACTCATTTCCTTTTCCCAGGCTCGCAGAGGGCTGTCTATCTATCTATTATGATTTGTAATTATAATATGTAGTCCTGACAAGAGCACGCATGAATGATTTAGTGAATGAGTGAGAGTGAGTGAGTGAGGGAGGGGGGGGATGGAAGGAGTGGCTGAGTGAGTGTTCGATTGAATGATAAGAATGGATAAGTGTGTGAGAGCATTCGTGTGTAGATAAGAGATTGAAGAGGGATGAGTGAATGAGTGTATATATGACAGAATGAATATGAACGTGTGTGTGTGTGTGTGTGTGTGTGTGTGTGTGTGTGTGTGTGTGTTTGCGTGTGTGTGTGAATGACTATCAGCGTAGAGCCTGCTCCCAAGGCCCAGTAGTCCTCCTACATACCATACACCTCTACATGTCACCACTTCGGCGCTAACACCCACCTTCCATATTGAATACATGCTAGGGCTGTCTCTTTACAGGACTGGTGTATTGGTATTAGAGGGGGTACTTTTACGACATGTCGGCGGGTCTTCTGGTAGATAAGCAAAGTCTGCATTTACGAAATTCAAATCCTTAAACGGTTCCCTGTCCCAGCGGGGATTTGAACCTGGGTCCGGTAGGACTGCAGGCCACCTCTCTACCGACTGAGCTACCGCCTCTGTTGGCAACATTATGATGAAGTCACAGCTGCCTGGTATGGACACATCCCATCACCTCTGCTGCCAGTGTTCGAAGCTGCACTGAAACATGTTTGCATACATCTGTCCAAATACTGCTGCAAACATGTACCCAAACATGTTGCCTGCTGTGTTGCCAACATATGTTCGAGGGCATGTGTGGACTCGCCCTATGAAAATGACATCTTAGAGAATACCTTGAGAAAGATCGAAAGAAGCTTCCCTCAGCCAAGGAATCTCAGGTGCAACAATATACATCACTAAGGTAAGGAATTTATATACCTGGCTGTGGAGAGTTATATTAATGCTGTGCTTTATAATATGTATGTTTGTACCTGGGAGAATTTAGTGGTGCGACATGCCTCTTAGTAGTAATAAAAGGCTCATTCTAAGGTGTTCCTCTCTCTCTCTCTCTCTCTCTCTCTCTCTCCTTCCTTACCACCTATCCTCTTCTTTCTCCATCTCTCATCTCTCCCCCAAACAACAGCAGAAAAAAATAAATAAATAAAAATCACACTGCGATCCAAACTCCCTCCCACAATTATACGGTATGTGCGTATGTGTATGTATCAGTGTATATCTACCGTACGTGTGTATATATTTGCAGGTATATATGTATCAGTGTATAAGTGAGAAGGACAGCAAACACACAAGCGACAAGAAAAATGCAAAGAAAAATTATATATACACCACGACCCCCACTGCCTGGCACAACTATGTATACGTGTAGTGTGTATGTAACTATGTGCATATTTTATGTATGTATGTATGTATGAATATAAGTGAGAGAGACATCAAACACAGCAAACACACACGAGAGAAGAAAGTTTAGTCAGTGCATCCCAAGGTCCAAGGACCTTGGTGCATCCCACACCGCCACCCACCTACGTAAGTGCTCGGTCAATAGCAAGAGAAGGGCCCTGTTCATCTTTACTTCCTTTTGGCGGGGTAGGAAATGATTGAGGATGAATGCAGGGAAGGTAAAGGTCTCTGTGCTACAGGAGGGAGAGAGGGAAGAGGAACGAATGTAAGGGAAAAGTGGGAGAAAGGAAAGGGAAAGGGAAGAGGAAGGAACACACACACACACACACACACACACACACACACACACACACACACACACACAGTGGTAGCATTCTCGCTTGTCATCTGGTAGACGGGAGTTCGCACCTCGCTCAGGTTGCGAAAAGTTTCACTGACGAAGTGGGTGGTTACTGTCCCCCTTGAGCAAGGGGACGGGTGTGTGTGCATGTGTGAAGGTCACAGCCTTGCCCTTAGATCGGACTATATGAGCTCTCAGCTCCCTTCCGGGAGAGTGAAAGCTGACGATCACGACATCAAGTGATCCTGACCGACCTGGCGAATTACACACACACACACAAACACAGAGAGAGAGAGAGAGAGAGAGAGAGAGAGAGAGAGAGAGAGAGTGGAAGGGGCCTGCTCTGATACCAATAACAAGGAAGGAAAAAGGTACATTGGATTTGCTACTAACAGGCTGCGATGCAGAAGGGAAGACGTACATTCCCTCTCAGTGGAGGCCCTAAATGCATCTAGGGCTCTCTAAAAAGACAGTACCAGCTGTCTGACTCTATTACTATACCTCTTTCACACTAACTTGGCCCAAAAAAAAACTGCCATCTCTCCATACTGAATGCTCTGTTGGTAGGCCTCTCTACAATCCATTGTCTAACATTACTTCTAACATCTATTGCTCTAACTTGGCCTAAAAATTGCCATCTTGAATGCTGCATTGTAAGAGTAACCCTAGATTATGATGTTAGTCACGATGAACTGCTATGGGTAAGATGTAGAGCCGTAGCATTATCTTTGCCACTGTGTTACGTGAAATAAGCTGCAGAAGGAAGAAAATCTGGGCCAAGTTAAAGTGAAAAAAGTAGAGTAAGAAAATAATATACTTTTCTTTATATGGCGAAGCAGTTAAGGCTTAAACAATGAAAAACACTGATGGAGGATGCAGAAGGGATGCGAAATTTTGTCTGTAGCGGATCAAAATGCATTCCAACTCTCTAAAGCCATTTATTAATAGGATCAGATTATCAGTGCACAGACTGAGTGAGTTATTTCAATTCCTTATAAATTTTCGGCGGAAGAACTAGAAGGGAAGCGATATACAAGTGTCCTAAATGCATCCAGTCCCACTAATGCTATTTACTATACCCTTTTTACCCCAACGTGGCCCAAATTGTCGTCCTTTTCCAGCCTATGTCACGTAGTTGAATGACAGAAATAGATGATGCTAGAGCTCAACATAACGCGTTAATAGTAGTAATAGTAGAAGTAGTAGTAGTAGTAGTAGTAGTAATAATAATAATAATAATAATAATAATAATAATAGTAATAATAATAATAATAATAATAATAATAATAATAATAATAATGACAAATAACAATAATAATAATAATGACAGAAATAACAATAATAATAATATTAATAAAATAAAATAATATAACAATCATAAATAAGTACATTATAATAATAATAAAAACAAACTGATCCATACTGCAAAATCAAAACATTAATCAAACATCCATGGACTCTACTCCACAAACACAGACAAAAAGTGAACAAGATAATGGCTGATCTACTTGACAAATTCAAATTGGTTAATCAGGTGTCATAATGCTTCATGTATACATTAATAAAGTGTACAGTATCAAAAGGTAATTGTATCGTAAAATAAAAAATACAAACGATCTATTAACACTACCCCGGGAACCAAGAACACAAAATTAACATCGTCTAAAAGTAATTTATACAACCCAGACTCAGATGATTCATGACACAAAATATTAAAGCAGGTTGAATGAAATGCTAGATATAAATGCAAAGTAAAAAAAAAAAAAAAATGATGTTCTAATAACCCACTCACTGAACAAAGTTAAAACTTTATCTAAACTGAAACTAAGTAGAAATAGTGAATATTTCACTAATGCAACACCAGACTGAAGAGAATGAAATGTTATAATGAACTCACCTAATATATACTGACTTTGCCATTGCCAACAAGCACGCAAAAGAAATGTGGAAGATGGATGATGCTTACTCGAAAACGAAAAAAAAAAAAAGAGGGGGTGGGTTCATTAGATATAAAAAATGCTGATGATTGGGATAAATAGATAGCTGAAATATACTCCCAACAAAAAATTCTCAGTATAAAATATCTACTACCGACCATGAAAAGGTCAGAAAATCAAGAAGATGTAGGGTGATACATTTTGTAATCTCAAGCAGGATTAATCAGACTTTATATTACCTCAAGAATACAATAACAGCAAAGGCAAATGCAAGAATTCGCAATACTGCATTGTCACGAGTCGGCTAGTGACATTGGCTTTTGTGGGAAACCGCGAACTCAAGTGGAATCCCAGTTTATCGTTCAGTTAACCGCTCATCGGCGGGAGTCCTTTCAAATCAATTTTTCAGTGTCATAAGTGATCGTCTTTGTGTGAGACATTAGCGCTTCCGCTGAGCGACTTGTTTTGGGCGCGTTTCGCTCACTCAACCATTAACCCGCGCCGTCCCGAGGACGTACTTCCACGTCCTCGAGTTTTGTCACAGCCAGTCCCGAGGACGTACTTCAACGTCCTGCAATTGCAAGGTTCATAATTTCCACAAATTTCAAAATTCGCGGGAGATTTTCGTTTCGCCCGGGTACCCAAGCCTCCCCTACCTGCCGCCAGGCGGGCAGCATCCTAGACCCCGCGTGACCCGCGCTCGCCCTTGTCTCGGTCACTCACCTGCCAGCAGTGACCCAGGTCAGACATGGCGCGGAAAGGTCTCTCAGATGAGCAAATTGCATCCGTCCTGGAAGCCTTCACTGGAGACAGTGATTCTCCACTCGATGATGATGTGGTGGATCGCGATTACGTCCAGCCAGAGGAAGAAATAAGTAGCAGTGATGAGGAGGTCCCTTCGCCCCGAAAATCGCGGTATGTGACATACCGTAAGGCAAGGGAAGGCCAGGCTGCTCCCCAACCACGTGCACAGCTATCTCTCCATCACGATTCTGATCAGGACGAGGATGAGGACGATGAGGATGACGGAGGGCTAGGACGTGATATCGCCGAGTGGTTGGGAAAGGAAAAATATCACCACGTGGATCAGAAGGTGGGGCGAGACGACACCTAAGGTATGGTTCAAGTACTTTGTCTGGGGAAGTAGCAAGTGGTGTGGTGGGATTGCTGGGAGAAAGGGAAAGTGTTGTGGCGGCAGCGCGGGTGAAAGTGAGAGTGGTGTGGGGGTAGTGCGGGGTGAAGGGGCCATTGGTGGGAGGGAGGCAGCACGAGCACGTGGTGCTCGTAGGCCTAGGGGAGAGGAGGTTGAGTCACTCCCCAGCACTTCTTTCGCCCCTGAATATGCCCAAACTTCCTCCCCACAGCCCCAGGATGTGGGGAAAGGAAAGAAAGGGAAGGGAAAGGGTAAAGGAAAAGGAGAGGGAAGAGAAGTGCGAGTGATGAGAGGCGCCGCTATCCACCTCCCCAAACACCCCCACCACCCTCACCTCCCCACCCTGACGAAGGGGACGATGGTGACGTGGCTGGAGACGGTGGTGTCACGTGGAACTGGGAGGATGGGAGTAATTTTACTCCCATCATTCACCAGTTCACTGAGGAGTGGCGGTCAGGTTGCACGGCTCCAGGTGTAAATGCTGGGTCGTCACGTTTAGATTTTTTCAATTTGTTTTTTGATGAGGCGTTTGTTGGGCACATAGTAGAAGAGACGAATATATTTTCACAATCCCAGCGCCTTGAAAGTGAACGCCTAAGAACCACTAGCAAGCATGCAGAACAGTATGACTTTCCCGTGACTATATCAGAGATGTTCCTATTTTTGGCCCTGGTAATCTTGATGGGTGTGGTGAAGAAAAATCAAATTCCTGCCTATTGGACAACGGACCCAATCATCCTAACACCTTTCTTTGGAAAGGTGATGGGTCGTAATAGATTTCAGTTTATTCTCGGCCGCCTCCACTTTTTTTTGATGCAGATGATCCAGCCAATGCAAATAACACCGATAAAATGAGGAGAATTAGGCTGGTATTTGATCATTTACGGGAAATGTTCCGCTCCTCATTTTATCCCTACAGAGACCTCGTCATAGACGAGAGTCTTGTGTTGTGGAGAGGCAATATTTCCTTTAGGCAGTATATACCCAGCAAGAGACACCGTTTCGGGTTCAAGATCTTTGTTATGTGTGACTGTAAGACTGGTTATGTGCAAGACATAGTCTTGTACACGGGCGCACAGACAGATATAATAGAAGATCGGAGTATAGGACTCTCTGGGGCCGTGGTGAAGACAATGATAGAAGAGTACCTTCATCGTGGTCATGTTTTGTACCTGGACAACTGGTACACTAGCCCTCTTCTCGCTAGGTTCCTCCACCAACACGACACCGGAGTCTGTGGTACAGTCAAGAGAAACCGTCGCCATATGGTCAAGATAGGGAGGAAACTTGACAAGAATGAGGTGGTTTTCTTCCAGGCCAATAACATCCTGGCAACCCTGTGGAACCACAACAGGGAAGTTTGCCTCCTATCAACTGTTCACAGCCCCCTGATGCACCGCACAGACTCCGTGGATCACCGTAGCGAGAGGAGGCGCAACGTATGGAAACCAGAGTCTGTACTTGCCTATAATCTGAACATGAGGCAAGTTGATCAGTCAGACTCGATGATTTCAAGTGTTGACTGTGCCAGGACAACGATGAAGTGGTACAAGAAACTCTTTTTCCACTTGCTCGACATCACGGTCCTGAACGCCCACTACCTGCACGCAATGACCACCGGAGTATCCGAGACCTTTGAGGGGTTTGTGAGGGAGCTGGCACGTGAAATAATCGCCAAGCATGCCCAGGAAAGACCCCCACACCGCCCCCGCGCCCCGTGCTCCTCAGACTCCCCTATGTCTTGCAGCCCGCCACTACCCCAGCGCAATCCCTTCCGAACCAAACCGTCGTAAACCCCAGCGTCGCTGCCATGTATGTAAGCACTCGACAGTCAGACCATCAACGCAGAGAAAAGACACAAGATACGAGTGTGTCGAGTGCAATGTTGCGTTGTGCCTTCAGCCTTGTTTCAAGGAATATCATAATCTCGTACACTTCTGAAACTGTGTGGGAAGGCGAAATGACGCTCATGATAATGGTAAGGCCAGTCAGTAGGTGCTAAGTCAAATATAAAGTTGAAACGGGTGTTATTTTTTCAGAAAAGTAATGTATAAGATGAGAATTAGTGTAAGTGGAAAGAATTGTTATCAAAACTACACCCACTGTGTAAATCTGGTCAGTAAATATGTGATAGCAAGGAAATAAAGTGGAAACGGGTGTAATGTTAGCATGAATAAAACGTATAAGTTGAACGTTACTGTAAGTTGTCATAATTGATGTCACGAGTACACCACATTCTGGTCAGTAAGTATGTGATAGGAATTATATACAGTGGATGATGTTGTAATGTTAGTAGTAAGGTATTTTATAAGTTGATTACTTAGTGTAAGATGAAACAAATGATATCGCGATAACACTCCCTGTGTAAGTACGCGCAAATATGACGCTAAGTTCCATCGTACGTTCAGAAATGATGTGATATCAATTATATCAAGTGTTTACATGTGCAATGTTAGTGTAGAATAATTATATAAGTAAAAAAATAGGTTGTAAGTTGAATTAGTTGTCATAGCGACTTCACCGTGTGTTACTATGCGCTAATATTACGCTATATATTTACGTAAGGCCTGAAATAATCTCAAAACAGTTATATAAAGTTGAAAAGTGTATAATAATATTAGAAAGGTATTATGTTAGTAGAAAAAGCACAATACGAGTTGAAACATCAGTCACAGCGAGTTCACTCACTACGTAATTTAGCGCTAGCATTACGCTAAATGTTATCAAAAGGCCTGTGAATACGTAAAAACAGTTCAATATATTGTAAAATGGTATAATGTTATTGTAGAAGTATTATGTAAGTAAAAAAAATTATATGTATCATGATTTTAGAATGTTAGCGATTCATCGGAACCAAGTTGGCCGATTTTGCTCGTTTCTCACGATGGTACAATGGTTATTTCTGCTCTATTTTTGTATAAAATCCAATATACTCTTTTATCACATGTTTTTATGTTTGTAATAAATTCATTTCTACTTACTTTCATTGGTTTCCCAAACTTATAATACCATAGAAAACGTTTGATGCTCACACCGCATAGGGAGAACACGGGGCCAGGTGGGACGAACGCATACCTGGTTAAGCTAATTAGGGACCCCAGGGACCACTTTCTTTGCCACCGGCCATTGTTTCTGACCAAAAGCGAAAGTTTAAGCAAAAAAAAAAAAAGGTCGAAAATTGCCCGGGATTGGGGGGTACCAGTGGTCGAAAAGTTGCCGGGACGGGGCGGGTTAAAAGATGCGGCCTAGCGCTCCCCTCCTTTTTTCCCACGAGTTACTCAGTCCAGTGTTTGTTGTGACGGAGAGAGGTACTGTGCTCCAGCAGTGTGAGAGGTCAACCCAGGCTCCACTAGACTACAGTTCTCCAGACTCCCACCCTTCTTTGGGTGATACACCTCATTCATTGACCAGTATTACTTTTCATTTTCCTAGTCTTAAGAGCTTAGTTAAGGTGTTTTTCCTAGGCATAAGAATTTAGCTTTTGAGTGAGTGAGTGAGTGCGATCTCATTAATTTGATTTTGAAATGTAACGTTAAATTTATTTTGTAATCAATTAATTTAACAGTTCTTTTTTTGAGCTTAATGTAATGTAAACTCTTGTTTCATTTCTCCGCATTTAAGCCTATTTCTCTTATAGCTCCTAGCCTGCATAAACGTTTGCCATTCATAACTGGTACTTAGGCCAGTCTTGTGTATTAAGCTTAAAATTCTTTGTGCCTCCTAGGAGTTAAGCATCAGCAAGAACCTGATAATATTAATAGTATTAGTTATTTATTGTCAGGGGTAAAGAAACTTTCTATAGAGGCTAACAGTACTAATAAACAGCGATTGAGTAATTAGTCTCTGCTGTGTACTGTTGAGAAAGTTTATAAATTCTCGTTCTTAGAGAATCGTGCGAAGCAAGCCAGCGTAAAGTAATCGTTGCTTGATTTAGCAAGACAATCATTGTCCCTGCTCGTCAATATTTTTTAACATTATTATCATTTAAATAATATAAGCTTTTATTTTAAAAACCCCGTGACAATTGGCGACCTCATTCCAGGATATTAACTCCTAGCTCTAAAGCTATTCACGAGATAGTGCTCACTCGTTCATATTTAGGTATTTATCATTAAAGTTTATAGGCACAAGTTTACTGGTGGTTACCGTTGATTTAGCAAGTGAATTTTTGTTTTATTAGTCCACAGAGTACCTAACTCTGCTTAGTTCTTTATTCTCGGTAACGCCAGACGATTTTATTCGCTCCTGGGAAGTCGCCGTACCCATTGTGTTAATTATTGAGTCTTCCCAGTTATTTGCATTTTTGCTTTATTCTTTTCCAGTTAACTAGATAAGACTGGTCACCACTAGCTTGTGTCTGTATTCTTTACTTGTTTTATTAGCATTCGTTTGCGAAGCAGTCAGTATTCAGTTTCGGTTTACTTAGTAAATTAGCACCATGGCTACCACTGTAATTTTACAGGAACCCAAAGAAATGGGTCTTACAGACCCAACTGAAATTAAAGAGTACATACTCTCACGGCATAATATGGACCAGCAGCGCGAGAATGATGCCCGTGAAGAGCGTAAGATTCAACGCAAATACGAGCGAGAACAGCGTGAGGAACGCGAAAAGGAGCGCGAATACGAACGGGAACAACGTGAATATGAACGTGCCGAACGTGAGGCACGAGAAAAACATGAGCTTGAAGTTTTGAAGCTCAAGCGAGATTCTTTGGCTTCAGGTACAGCTGGCCGCACTCCCGCGAGGGCAACAGCGTTGTCAACGCTGGCCAAGATATTTACTCTGAAACACTAGTAGAGAGATGCGTTCGAAGCATCCACAGCCAGTAAGAGAGAGTCGTACAGAGAGAGTTTGGGGAGGAGGAAAGGGGTTTGAGGAGAGTGGGGGGATACCTATGCACGAGAGGTGAGGGATGACGTCTGAAACAGATGAGTGGAAGGCTGGAAGCTATATATAATAAAAATCTACAATAGCTGGTAACAAAATATATATATTTTAATACCTTTATTGTCAAGTTATTACCGCTGTGAAAAGTGGCACAGTTAATGCTTGGAAACCATAAAGCATAATGCTATTGAATATAGCAAATGTGAATCCTTAATACTATCTATCTATCTATCTATCTATAGCCCGACGCCCTAATCCCGCAAAGGGTGGCCGCAGACAAAACGCCTCCTTAATACTGCATGCGGTAATTGCTGACACCCTAGCACACACCTCCGTATCCTCCTTATCAAGCGTTTCCTAACACCCGACAACATTGGCTCACTTATCTCTCGCATGATAACAGGAGTGTCATATTCTAGATACCGTACAGTACAGTAGCTTGTTTACAACTTATTACTATTTCTTTAGCACCACTCGCTCTCGCTCTCTCTCTCGCTCTTGCTCTCGCGCTCTCTCTCTCTCGCTCTTGCTCTCTCTCTCTCTCTCTCTCTCTCTCTCTGTATATATATATATATATATATATATATATATATATATATATATATATATATATATATTTAATCTGCTATCATGTGAAGGTGAATGGGAGCCCTGATAACTCCACGATGCGATGACGCAACGATGCGATTTTAAACTGCTTGTTAGGTAACGCTAGATATGGGCGATGTTGATATGTGCCAGTGGTGTCAGCAGCTGCCACATTCCGGATGAAGTTACTTACATTTGTTACATGTGATTAATAAACAGCATTCTGATTCATTATTTTCAGTCAGTTTTTGTCTGTATTTTACAGCGTCCATTGCTTGGAAACGACAATAAAATAAAATACGATTAAAGTCTACAATTATGAATCTTGATCGGTTGTCTTTGTTTGGCAGTATAAAATTTAAAGTTGATCTTTTTACTTTTCATGATGGCAAAAGTAACACCGAAAAAAAAAAAAAATTCTGTTAATAAATATTACACTTTTCTGTCGCCTCAACAATCGTCATATCTCGCCTCTCGTGTACAGGCACCCACCTACCCACCTCAAACCCGCTCCCTCCCTCAGTCCTGTGAATGCTTCGATCAGAGCTCACTACTAATGATTCGCGGTTACTATCTCGGCCAGCGTTGACAACACTAAGGTGGCCCTCGCGGGAGTGCGCCCAACTGTACATCTGGTGCAGTTGGTCAAAGCTCCACGAGCATTCTCCCTGCACATGTCCTGGCGACCCCACGCATCAAGCTTCCTTCATACAAGGAAGGCGAGCGAATCGAGCCGTACATAGCTCGTTTTGAGGACATGGCAGACATGTATCAACTGGACGAGGCAGCTAAGCGGCTCCAATTTCTTAGTTTATTTGGGGGCCCGGCCCTCGATATTCTCCACAGAATAATTCGTGGAGACAATCTCACATATGAGATGATGAAAGCTGCACTCACTAAGGCGTATGGTCTCACAGCAGACGACGCCAAAGTTCAGTTCATGCGAGCTCGTCTCCAAGACAAGGAGACAGCTGTCCAGTTCCTCGACCGTCTCACTGCTTACTTAGGTGAGTGGATGGAGAAAGATGAAACTCCTTCCACGCATGAGGGGATAATTGACCTTATGCTGCGTACACAGCTAGAGAGGTCGTGGCCTGCTGAGCTCATAGCACAGCTTAAGATCTGCCAGGTGAAAGATGCCAGCCAAATGGCAGAAAAGGCTGACGCGTATTTTACTGCATACGGGTATCAAACTCGTAAGCAAAACACCTGGAACAGAAAATCTGATAAATCTGGGAAACCGTCTCAGACTGAACCCCAGCAACAAGGCCATTCTCAGAATAATGGCCAAGGTCCAAAACCGCAGTGAAAGGACCAGGGGCAAAACACTCAGAAACCTGAGTGAAAGAGGTACAACAAGTACCCTAACCAGCAGCAGTATCAGCCATGCAACCGACCGTCGGGACAAACTTTTTCACCACCAGCTCAAAAGAGGCAGGAAGCGAACGCAGCCTTCATTCCTCAGCAGCAGCACAGTGGTCACGTCCCTACCAGTATGGGTACTCCCCCACAGTTCACTAGTCCCACAGTGACAGTGAACCCCCCTCCACAGATGGCCAATGTTCCATCTCCTCGGGCAGTGAGTACAAACCCTCAAGTATATAATTCTCAAGGCACAATGTTTGCCTCATCAATTCAGCAGCCTCATGAGTGGCTAGCTGCTTCCTCCACAGGCCCTCCCACAGGTGACAGTACCTTCCTTGTTCAGCCAGGGTTTGTGGGAGGCATTCCTGTGAAGGTCCTGAGAGATAATGGATCCTCAGGTTGCTCTGTCAAGCAGAGTCTAGTTCGGCCTGAGCAGTATACAGGTCGACAGATCCATGCAAACCTTATTGATGGATCAGTGAGATTGTTCCCTGAGGCATGTACCCAGGTGGCATCTCCATTTTATACTGGTACGACACTCACAGTTGTCATGCCAGAACCCTTGTTTGACCTTATAATAGGCAACATTTCCGGTGTCAAGGATAATTGCACCGAACATGACGCTACTCAGACTTCGACTGCTGCGGTAACATGAGCCATGGCTGAGGCTTCAGACTGTGTCACCCCAGTGATCATTGAATCGCCGCAAGATCTGATGTGTAGTCAACTTGTTGTACAAGAACAACATTTTGACCCGACACTTGCTGCCGTGCGGAACAAACAAAAGGGTCGAGTGATTAAGTATTCACGGGGAGGTCGAGCCAAGTTCCTTCGCAAACAAGGACGGCTCTACCATGAGTCACGAACACCCGAGGGCGAGGTTCGACTGCAGTTTGTCGTTCCCGCCAAGTACCGCCTAGCAGTGTTACAATGGGGTCATTGTTCAGCCCCAGGAGGTCACGTGGGCAAAAGGAAGACCCAGGGCCGTATCCGAGCTGACTTTTTCTGGCCAGGGATGGGACGAGACATAGATAGTTTTGTCCGTTCCTGCAGTGTGTGTCAAAGTAACACCACTAATCAGGGACATGTCCTTCCTGTGCCGTTCATAACCACACCTGTAATCTCTGAGTCAGTTGAGAGACAGGGTAGTGGTGAAGTGGGTGCAGACCTGACGTCTCGCCCATTGGCCCCACAGGACACATCATGTGCAGGGTCTGTACATACATATTATGTACCGTAAGTTAAGGGAAGTTAGAGAACTCCGCAAAGGCGACTTGAGGCTATGGAAGCCCGAGTTTGCACAAGGATTCTCAACTCCCCGATACTAATATAAGTACTGTAGGTTAAGGGGGAAGTTCGAGAGAGAATTCCGCAGAGGCGACTCGAGGCTATGGAAGACCCGAGTTTGCACAAGGATTCTCAGCTCCCCGATACTAATATAAGTACTGTAGGTTAAGGGGGAAGTTCGAGAGAGAATTCCGGAGAGGCGACTCGAGGCTATGGAAGACCCGAGTTTGCACAAGGATTCTCAGCTCCCCGATATTAATATAAGTACTGTAGGTTAAGGGGGAAGTGAGAACTCCGCAGAGGCGACTTGAGGCTACAGAAGCTCGAGTTTGCACAAGGATTCTCAGCTCCCCGATATTAATATAAGTAGGCTACTGTAGGTTAAGGGATAATGGCGACCTCGAATGTACGTTGTAACACTGACTGCTAGGCAGAGAGTAATTGTAACATAATAAAATTTTTGTCTCATTGACATTTTTGATGCTCCACCTCAATTGATTTTTCAGGTACAGCAATGGGCGCAGCAGTTTTGCTGTGCGGGCCAGCTGATCATCTGCAGCAAGCTGCCGCCTCTTCTCCTCTGCCTTCGTCATTGCCATATTATTAATATTTACTGTGTCATTTTACACGTAGGTACAGTTACACCACAACTGTTACACCTACACCATGTATTACATACACCTCGCTACACAACAATTAGTTGTCAGTGTAAATGTAGCAAACTTTCGCTCAGTTTGACCTGAGTACAGGATTTTCACCATCGTCACGGAGTTTTTTCCCTCAAGCTTGCTTCTATTAACGTAAATATGAGTTTTTTTTCGCTCATTGCCGACTGCGACTTTCTCCTGTAGCAGGATAGCACACACACCACAGTGTGAATCTTGTGTGACTGAGCTAGGATTTATATGTATGCATATTGAAATCTTTTTTCTGAAGGAAAAAAGATTTGATTTTCATGGGGCGTAATGTCACAAGTCGGCTAGTGACATTGGCTTTTGTGGGAAACCGCGAACTCAAGTGGAATCCCAGTTTATCGTTCAGTTAACCACTCATCGGCGGGAGTCCTTTCAAATCAATTTTTCAGTGTCATAAGTGATCGTCTTTGTGTGAGACATTAGTGCTTCCGCTGAGCGACTTGTTTTGGGCGCGTTTCACTCACTCGACCATTAAAAGATGCGGCCTAGCGCTCCCCTCCTTTTTTCCCACGAGTTACTCAGTCCAGTGTTTGTTGTGACGGAGAGAGGTACTGTGCTCCAGCAGTGTGAGAGGTCAACCCAGGCTCCACTAGACTACAGTTCTCCAGACTCCCACCCTTCTTTGGGTGATACACCGCATTCATTGACCAGTATTTCTTTTCGTTTTCCTAGTCTTAAGAGCTTAGTTAAGGTGTTTTTCCTAGGCGTAAGAATTTAGCTTTTGAGTGAGTGAGTGCGATCTCATTAATTTGATTTTGAAATGTAACGTTAAATTTATTTTGTAATCAATAAATTTAACAGTTCTTTTTATGAGCTTAATGTAATGTAAACTCTTGTTTCATTTCTCCGCAATTGAGCCTATTTCTCTTATAGCTCCTAGCTTGCATAAACGTTTGCCATTCATAACTGGTACTTGGCCAGTCTTGTGTATTAAGCTTAAAATCCTTTGTGCCTCCTAGGAGTTAAGCATCAGCAAGAACCTGATATTATTAATAGTATTAGTTATTTATTGTCAGGGGTAAAGTGCCTTTCTCCAGAGGCTAACAGTACTAATAAACAGCAATTGAGTAATTAGTCTCTGCTGTGTACTGTTGAGAAAGTTTATAAATTCTCGTTCTTAGAGATTCGTGCGAAGCAAGCCAGCGTAAAGTAATCGTTGCTTGATTTAGCAAGACAATCATTGTCCCTGCTCGTCAATATTATTGAACATTATCATTTAAATAATATAAGCTTTTATTTTAAAAACCCTCACCGAAGTCATGAAGATAAGAAGGTAACAAATGGTTGATCTATAACAAAAACTCTAAAACAATAAACAAGAGCTTCGTAAATACAGTAAAATAATATATTGAAACTTTAACTCATACAGCAAAGCTAGAAATATTGACAAACATTCCCCAGACAGCAGCCCGAGAACAAGCACACAAAATCAACAGGGTTAAATGTTGGCTTTTACCGCAAACTTGAATTAGGTTTATCAAAAACTTAATGAATAAAGTAGCACAATAGGCAGAATTAAACGCCAAAATATATTATAACAATTTTTTTGAACCCCATTAGTGAACAAGCACAAAAAATCAGTGGAGGGAGATACTGATCTCTATCACAAACTCAAGAAAGATTTAACAAAATCGTCACGAATCATCTTCAAAACTAAAGTAAAATGAAATCACAATCACAATGCAAAGCCAGGAAAAATAACAAATCATCTATGGACCTCTTCCAGTGAACAAGCACACAAAATCAAGAGGGGGAAAGGTTGATCAGTATCACAGACTCAAAAAAAAATCAGCAAAAGCTTCATGAACCATCTAATAAAATAAGCAGAATTAAAACTAAAATCATCTTACTAAGTCTTAAATGCTCACAAACCGTCTAATGACCCCAGCCACGGACAAACATACAAAGTTAACAGGGTAAAAGATTAATTTATTTCACAAAGTCAAGAAAGTTTGATCAAAAGCTTCATGAACCTGAGCGAAGCAATTACCGTTCATCACATGGTGGCGGGGTAAGAGATGCGTGGGAGAGAGAGGGAGCCGAAACAGAGAATTCTCATTGTTTACCACTAGACATGATAGAGGAATGGACTGATGAGAGCAAAGAATGAAAAATGAGCTCGGACTGAGAGAGCGAGAGAGTGGGGGAAAGGAAAGGAACACAGGGGAATTACATACAAAATGAGATGAAGGATGGGGAAAAAGAGTGAACGATAAGAGCAGGGGAATGTGGAATGCTTATTTTGGTCGACTGCGCTTGATGAGACAAAGATGAAACTGACAGTTTATGCTAATTTTGTGTTTAGACTTCCTTTTTTAAATGTGAGATTTCCTAAATCAGTAGAAAAAATATAAGCAGTTTAACATCCAGTTGCCTCTT
Source organism: Coenobita brevimanus (assembly GCF_032717465.1). Classification (NCBI taxonomy): domain Eukaryota; kingdom Metazoa; phylum Arthropoda; class Malacostraca; order Decapoda; family Coenobitidae; genus Coenobita; species Coenobita brevimanus. The sequence continues at coordinate 37,023,229 of NC_137057.1, forward strand.
TTATCCTTGTAAGGTGTATGGGTGTGGATAACTGTATTTATTGTAGATGAGATTATTTTTCATAGTAAGGAAGGTCTGGAAAAGAACAGGAAGATTAATACATTGACAGATTAGTCGTTATTTAGCAGGGAGGATAACTGGATTTATTGTAATGGAGAATATTTTTCTCAGTAAGGAAGGCCAGGGAAAAACAGGTAGATGGATACATTGGCAGACAGACAGACAGAGAAGCGTAAGGATACACACAAAAAAGTGGATAGATTTAAAGACAGATGGATTAGAGATACTGA
>NC_137057.1:37033518-37046018 GCF_032717465.1 Coenobita brevimanus
AAGCTACTGGAATCCTGGCTCAGTCTGCTCAGACGTGCTAGTGACCTGTGGTAGTGTTGTGCTAGTGTGTTTTAGTGATTTGTGATAGTGGCTGTGTTAGTGTGTTGTAGTGACCTGTGATTGTGATGCTTGTGATCCGTGAAAGTGTTGTGCTAGTGTGTTGTGGTGACCCATAGTGACCCGTGATAGTGCTGTGCTACCTTGTGTGAATTTGTGCGTAATAGCTTCCTCGGCAGAGAGCTGTGTCCCCACTGCAGGTATTGAAAAGGACTACCTTGAATTAAAGGAGGAACTTCTCGAACTGAAGCGGGAGGTACAAATTCTCAGGCAGGAGAAGTCACAAATGTGGGAACTGTTGGAGGAGACGTTGGAGGAGAGAGAGAAAAAGGCTGAAGGTTGGACACTTGTTCACAAGGGTGCAACGAAGTTCACTCTTAAGAAGCAAGTGGAAATTAAGACCACTAATGCCTTCGACGCACTACGGGATGAAAGTGAAGGGAAGACAGAGAGGGAAGTAGAGGAGAAGGACGGTGAGAGAACTTCCCGTACAGGTAAGTATAATCAGAACAAGAAAGGTAAGAAAAATGTTGCCGTTGTTGGAGACTTCAAGATGAGATATCTTAACAGAGCCATGTATACTCCACTCGCTAAACATGTGTGTTTTCCAGGGGCCAGGGTGGCTAATGTGATAGAGAAAATTTCAAATATCGTGAAGGACAGTGGTGACAAACCCACTGTGTGCCTCAGTGTAGGAGGCAATGATATTAGTAGCCATAAGAGTGAGGTACTGCGGCAGAAGTATAAGTTGATGTTAGAGAAGGTTAGGGAGAGGGGAGGAACCCCTGTAGTGCTCGGTGTTTTACCCAGGTGGCGAGTTGGGAGGGAGTGCTTGAGAAGGGCAATAGGTTTCAATTGCCGCCTTGAAAGGTATTGCAAAGATAATGCAATACCTTTCATAGACAGCTGGGACCGGTTTTATGGACGGAGTGCCTTATATAGTTGGGATGGGACTCAGCAGGCAGGGAGTTACTGTTTTAGCTGGAATGATAGATAGGGAGTTAGAGGGGTTTTCTCGAGGTTGAGAAGTAGACATACAGGAGGTTACAGCAACTGCACTCAGAAATCATTACTACCATGTTTGGATAGATGCATCAAGACTTGCAAAAGTAAGAACAAAATGTTAACCATTAGTGTAGATACATCCACTCAGGCTCCTCAAATTGAGCAGGCGATGACAGAGGACAGAACAAGCGATGACAGAAGGGCGATAAGCGATAGTACAAAATATTTTAATATTAGTAAAGTAAAGAGTTTCCCAGTTAGTAATGAAATATAAAACAGTAAATCCCAAGGTAGAGGCATAACTACTCGTAATAACGTGAAAGTGTACTACACAAACAGCCGGAGTTTACGTAATAAAATGGTTGAACTGAGGGATTTAATCTATACAGAGAAAATAGACATTGCCATTATTAGTGAAACTTGGATGAATACAGACACTCGAGAATTTTGGGGGGAATACCAGATAAAGGGCTATAATATTTTTGTGTCAAACCGTCTGGGAAGAAAGGGGGGAGGGGTAGCTATTTATGTAAAGGATTCATTAAACTGTTACAATAAAGCAGACATTAAAGTAAATAGGGACACAGAAAGTGTCTGGGTTGAAATTAGTAACAATAGGGAGAAATTAGTTTTAGGAGCTATTTACAGATCTCCAAAATTAAGTAGAGCTGATAGTAAATACCTTTGGGAGGATATTAGGAAAGCGTCACAATCCAGCTTAGTAGTAATTGTGGGGGACCTTAATCTGCCAATGACTGATTGGAAAAATCAGAAAGGGGATGCAGAGTCAGAGGAATTTCTAGAGGTAGTACAGGATAATTTCCTTTATCAGTATATCAGGGAGCCCACCAGAGGTAACAATATACTAGATTTGGTTTTAGCTAATAGAGAAAATATCATTAGTGATATAGAGGTTGGTGGACGACTTGGTAATAGCGATCATGAAGAAATTAAGTTCAGATTTATTTGGGTTGTCTTTTCCACTGAAAATACTTCCACCGTTCCTAATTTTCATCGAGGAGATTTCGATGGCTTAAGAACTTATTTTAGAACGGTATTCCGTAGAGAGGGAAATACGAAAAGCAAAGAGAAGTTATGAAATTAAGATTGCTAGTGAATCGAATGAAAACCTCAAGGGTTTTTATCAAATGTACCGTACGAAATAAAAAAAAGATAGGAGAGGACCACTCAGAACAGAATCAGGTGACATTACCAGTGAAGATAAAGAAATGTGCTCCATCCTAAATAATTATTTCATATCAATATTCACCAAGGAAAATCTAGACCTGGTCCCTCAAGCAGCAAATATTTACGATGAAAATACGGAAAATATTCTTAGTAAAATAACCATTAGTAAAGAGGACGTACTCAAAGAAATTAATAAGTTAAAACCTCAAAAATCGCCAGGTCCGGACGATATATACGCAAGAATTATAAAAGAAACCAAAGAAGTATCATGTCAGCCACTTTTAACATTTTTTAATGACTCTTTAATTTCAGGAGAAGTTCCAGAGGCGTGGAAGACCGCAAACGTAATGCCCATCTTTAAAAAGTGTGATAAATCAGCTGAGTCGAATTATCGTCCGGTAAGTCTAACGTCAATAGTAGGAAAAATGTTAGAGTCACAGTCTTATTTTGGCAAATAAGATTAGAGAACACTTAGAAAGATTTAATCTTATAAACGAAAGTCAGCACGGATTCAGGCAAGGACGATCCTGCCTCACAAACTTGTCATTCTACTCGGAGGTCTATGAGGCAGTAGATAGCGATAAAGCTTACGATGTTATTTATCTGGACTTCAGTAAAGCTTTTGATAGGGTCCCACAGGAAAGGTTAGTTAGAAAGATTCGAGCACATGGTATAGACGGCGATATCTTACAATGGATAGAATCCTGGCTGAAAGGACGAAAGCAGGGAGTATTAATAAATGGAACTAAGTCTGACTGGGGATTAGTAACTAGCTGTGTACCGCAGGGTTCAGTACTCGGTCCCTTATTATTTATTATATATATAAATGATCTAGACTTAGGAGTCAATAGCAGCATCAGAAGATTTGCCGACGATACAAAAATAGGGCGTATCATTAACTCGACTGACGATTGCCATAACTTACAAAAAGACCTCGATACATTGTCCATATGGTCTAAAACCTGGCAAATGGAATTTAACGTTGAAAAATGTAAAGTACTTAACGTAGGTAAGACCATTGGAGATACTTAATACAGCTTAGATAACAAAGAAATTAGCAAATCGGAATGCGAGAGGGATCTAGGAGTTATGGTTAGTAACGACCGTAAATCAAGGCAACAGTGTATTAATGCGAAAAATAAAGCAAATAGGGTTTTAGGATTTGTTTCAAGGAGCGTGAGCAATAGGTTATCAAAAGTAATACTGCAACTTTATCTAGCATTAGTAAGGCCACATTTAGACTACGCAGTACAATTTTGGTGTCCTTACTATAGAATGGATATCAACTCGCTAGATGATGTACAGAGAAGAATGACAAAAATGATACATGACGTTCGGAACCTGTCATATGAAGACAGACTGAAATGACTAAGTCTGCATTCGCTAGAGAGACGTAGAGTAAGGGGAGACTTAATTGAGGTGTTTAAGTGGATGAAGGGTATAAATAAGGGAGATATTAGCAAGGTACTTAATGTGAGCATACAGGATAGAACTAGAAGTAATGGTTTCAAACTAGAAAAATTCCATTTCAATAAGGAAATAGGTAGAAACTGGTTTGGTAATAGAGTAGTAGACGAATGGAATAAGCTGCCTAATAAAGTAGCTGCTGCCTCTTCCATTGAGAGTTTCAAGCATAGGCTAGATAAGCATATGACAAATTAGGGGTGGGTATAGAAAAAAAAATCTTATAACCAATACTAATTCATACTTTTTCCTTTTCAGGTTACACTAGGATAGTCTCTGTTCTCCTTTCACACTTTCCTATAAAATATCCACGCCAGTTTTTCCATACTGCGTGGTGTTCTTTCTGACTTTTTCCTGCCGGCTTCAGCTGGAGGGTTTGGAGGGCGGGGGAGAGCCTTCTTCTTTACTATCTTTATCTCATTCTAGTAGTTCAGTTACTCTTCTAGGAGCTGCCTAGCACGGGCCAACCGGCCTACTGCAGTTACCCTCTCTTCTTATGTTCTTATGTTCATCCATGCAGCTCGATCACTTGTCAGCTCCCTCGCCTCGTTAGCGCTTATGATTCTCCGTCCCTAGCACTTCTTCCTCAGCGATTTATTTTTGAATCCGGCTGGTTGTTATCAATATGTTTTTTACTTATGCTGGCGATATTATAATGTTTTAAACATCACAAAAGACGATGATAATGTATAAGCAAAATAAATCGCCTAGAAAGAAGTGTTAGGGAGCTTCCTTAACCGATGAGAATACGTGTCTCACACACTCATTTACCACATCAGTCCACCTTCTTCCAGCCCTACCACATCCCCCACAACTAAATGTGTATAACGTCACCATCACACAATATTCCTGCTATTTCTATTTCACCGAGCAGAAATATTATTATACTACAGTAAGCTAAATTCAATTTCATTTTAATATACTGCTCACCAAAAAATAATAATAAAAAAAAAAAAACAGTTAACATCGCCACATCGCACGAAAAACATGAAGCATGGAACATATAATTTCAACACTGCAATATTTTTTGTCAACGTTGCAATAAGCGTTGTTTTTATTTCATATCAAACTCTGCTAAATGTTGTGTATTTGGTGATCATTATTATTGTAGTGGTAGGTGGGGGGGACTCACCATCCACTCACAAGATGTAGTGCTACTCTCGGATGCCTGCCCTTTCCTCTCTTCCTTCTTTCCCATTATCTGTTTATTTCTATTGTTCTTTCCTCTTCCTTCTGCCTGGAAATGACTCTACAATGAGTGAGAAGCCAAATGGTTTCCTGTACACCAGGAAACCATTTACTACGCTGGGTGGTAACTATATAACCGGCGCCTGGTGGTTTAGTGGGTAATTAAGGCCCTCTAGTCGGATTGAGCTGGTACAGGTTTATATCCAAGGGGTTGTTGAGGTTTACTGCTCACGTAATATCACTCACAGATGAGTGAGACTGGTCACTCAACTTAAATGTCAGGACCAACTTGTGTAGCCCCGGGCTCCTACTCTTCTCATGGGACAACACTGGATTTGATGATGAATGAATGAATTATTATTATTATTATTATTATTATTATTATTATTATTATTATTATTATTATTACTATTATTATTATTATTATTATTATCATTATTATTACTATTATTATTATTATTATTATTATTATTATTATTATTATCCGCTCTTACTTCTCTAATGGTTCCGTCATGCTTATGGTTTATTATATTCTCACACACACACACACACACACACACACACACACACACACACACACACACACACACACAGGAGCGGGAGAGCGGCTGGGTACAGGAAGGGAGGGGGAGGAGAGCTGTGAGGGGGAGAGAAAAGGGGGAGAGGCAGGGGAAAGGTGTGTAAGGAGGGGGAAGGAGGGGGCGGGGGGAGAAGCAGGAAGAGAACAAGTGGGGAGGAATGGCGGCTGGGGATGGAATGGTGGGCGGGAGACGGGCAGGCGGAGGAGCGGGGAAGTTGAGGAAGTGAGGGGACAGCAGGAGGTTGTAGAAGAGGATGTGGAGGGAGGGAAAGGAAAGGAAGGGAGGGAGGTGGAGGGGGGGAGACGAGGGAGGGGGTGGATGGGAGACAGGCCAGGATAAGAGCTTTTGTTGACAGTCAATATAATCCAGCAATTTCTTTTACCTATATTCCCAGTCACATCTTTTATTTTCCCATATTCCTTCGTCCAATAAAGAAACTGTTGAGAAGTCTAGGAAAATGAAGTATCGAAGAAAAACACTAAAACAGAGAAGCAAGCAACTAGACCTCTTCCTCCTCTCTCTCTCTCTCTTTCTCTCTGCAAAATACATCACATATACACAAAACACACTGAGAGCTAGAAAGGAATCATCTGTAATTAGCAAAAACATTAAAAATAAAGGAAAGAGTAGTGGAGAAATTTATATACTTTTTGCGATAAGCAACTCGCCTCCATGCAGGAAGAACTGGGAGGGACCTTTATACCGATGATGATGATGATGATGATGATGATCATCATCGCTGTGATTATCACAGTATTCAAGGCAAAAACTCGTCACAGTTATCTAGTAGTTCACAGCTGTTTTATGCTAGTTCTCACTACATGGCCCCTCCACTTCGAACAGAATCACTAAGCAACGTTTTTACGGATGATTTCGAGTCAGCGCTTATAAGGAACTCCAGTCACCACGCAAACGTTTATGAAGAACAGTCACCCTCAGCAACCATTTACTAAAACACCAAAGTCACTAAGCAACGTTTATAAGGAATTCCACGTATTCACTTCACTAAGCAACGTTTAACTCCACACAGTTTCACTAAGCAAAGTTTGGTTATGAGGATCTGTACACGATCACTTAATCAAGAAACTCTTGTTTGTACAGAACTTTGCAGTCATTTGTCCATGAAATGAAAAATTGTAAAAATTTCATGCAGGTCACTTCACTAAGAAAACGTTTACTCCAATCACTACACCACGCAATATTTATAAGGAACTCCATACAATTGTTTCACCAATGAACGTTTATAAAGAACTCCACGCTCTCAATAAAGAAAACTTCATTTAACATATTATTCTCTCACCAATCAATTCCAGGTACAGAGTCGCGCATCTTCACTGACCAGCACAACATAAACTAAACGCCATCAAGTCAAGGCCTCGACTTCTTCACACCAGCTTCCACACTGCACCACACTTACACACCCAAAGTTCAACGATACTTACTGTACCATATATTTTACACATCTACAGCTGTTAGAAAGGATAGTTAGACCAATTCCTTTATTATAAACGTGAAGAAAGACGGAAAGGAGTGTTTATGTATAGGCAAAAAGAGATATATAAATTGAACGCGAAAAATCTCTGCGGTAAAATCCATTGTTGTATGCTATGGAGAGGGACAGGAAGAAGAAAGGAATGGGGGGAGCAAAGCGGGAGGAGGGAGGGAAAGAAAGGGAGGGAAGGGGGAAGGAGGGGGAGACAATGATGGTGGAGACAAGGAAGGAGACAGGAAGTGGAGGAGAGAGTGAGGTGGGTAGTTTGGGGGGTTGCCAGAGAGCTGACGATCCCTTGTAGATTTCCATAATACCTTTTTTTTTTAACTATATCAACATCACTTCTATTTAATTCTCCATCCTGTTTAGTAAATAATACACTTGTTGATAAATGTGGAGCAGATAAATAGCTTGGGATAGTGAGTTTAGAGTGGGAAGAATAATTTAATTACAAAGAGCAAACTGTAAACTAGGTAACACGTGGATCAAACTTAGCTTACCTTGTCCTTCCACCTCCATCTCTCACTCCTTCTTCCCCCCCCCCTCTCTCTCTCTCTCTCTCTCTCTCTCTCTCTCTAGGAATAAATTGATGAGGCTATGGCAAAAGTTTGGTCCTTCTACTGGTAAGTTCTGTTTATTTCTCCTCCAATTATTTTTTCTGTCTATTACAACTTGATTAAGGGCATGTCACCCCCCTTGAGAAAGAGAGAGAGAGAGAGAGAGAGAGAGAGAGAGGTAAAGAAAATGTATTTTTGTAAGAGAGGGCTTGTAAACGTGAGAAAGATATATATTTACGCGTTGCGGGAAGAATACACTTATTTTTCAGTATGCAATTAGGAGAGAGAGAGAGAGAGGAGCAGACATTTCTCCCCTATCCACCATTCCTTCCGACCATAATATGACTGTGAGGTATGTCAGTGTGAGATATGTGAAAAGAGTGGCATTGCATGGTAAGACTATGAAGTGCGTGTGTGTGTGTGTGTGTGTGTGTGTGTGTGTGTGTGTGTGTGTGTGTGTGTGTGTGTGTGTGTAGTAAGGTAGTATTTTTCCAGTAGCTCTTGCTTATCAGTTTATGTCTACATTTGGCACGCTAAGAATCTCCTGCATGTTATTTTTGTGATGCATATATACATTACAGAGGTCTAAATAACATGCGACGGAAAAATAAAATTAAATCGCAAAAGAAGAGATGCAAGGAAGGCTTCTTAGTCGACAAGGATATAGATCTTACACAATAGAGACTTCTGACTCATATTACACTCGGTTAAACCTTTTATGACACCGTATGACACCCCATACGACACCCTCTTATATCCCATTATGCTCTTTTATATCATCTCACATGTAATTACATACAATTACACCCTATAATTCACCTTAAATTACAGTTTTATGGTTACAATATTATTCCACAAACCATCCACCTCCATCCCTATTCCTCCTAAATCTTAACTTAAATCTAATGCTCAAAGTTTCGCGGCATAAGAGCGAGTCGAGTTACTTTACTGGGCTTTATCTTTGTTCTTTAATATATTGGATTCAGAGTTACGTCATGCATTAACTTCTGGCTGGCTGCTTTTCTGCCTTACTGCATGACCCGCCCTGCCCGGCTTTGCGAAATTTATCTCAGAACTTCGGGTGACGTACCTATGTTTTTTTTTCTTTCTTCTTCGTTATTCAGACTAGATTTTATTATTAATTTGACCTACTTAGTAAATTGGTTAGGGTGTGTGATGTTACTATGGATAATCAGTGTAAGTGGCATACTGTCTATCTATCAATTAATCTATCTAACTCCTTACCCCAGTATGAGTGGCCACAAACTAATCACTTCCGTGTCACCAGGTCCTATGCCTGTTGGTTGCAATCTCTCAAGCTCACCTCCCTTTCCCATGCACCTCTCCAACCTATTTGTCCTCATCCTCCATCTTCCGCTCCTCATTTATATATACTTTCCTAGTCAGTCTTTCATTCTCCACTCTCCCTAGTAGTACCAAAGATAAAGACATATCACAGAGAAAGGGTTGTCAGCTTAACATGGCGCTCCCAATTTACCTTTCGGGATTAATAAAGGTCGACCCTCCCTCCCAAATGAAGTCAATTACCAGACCAGAGCAGAGGTTACTGAAGACTTACTGGTGTCAATCACTCAAGGGCCAGTGAGGTGGATTGCATGGGATTAATAACATGTTTCTTACTTAATTCTTCCTACTACCAAACAGTTTAATCTGCTTGAGAGAGGCTTGATTAAGAGCAATTAGTAATAAGTTTTCTATTTTATGTTTTCTAGACTTGATTGTGAGGGATTGTTATTAAGTTTTCTATTTCACGTTTTCTAGACATGATTGTGAGGGATTGCTAACAAGCTTTTTCTTTCACTTTTTCCGCCACTAGACCACTTTATTCAGATTAAGAAAGGATTAGAGGAAATTTCGGTATAATTCTTTTTCATTACCACCGCCAACGAGATGGACGGAGGTTATGTATTCACCCGTGTTCGTTTGTCTGTTTGTCTGTAAGATATCTCAAAAACTTTTTATCAGATTTAGATGAAATGTAGTGTATAGGAGGGCAATCGGTCAAGGAAGATTTGCACTGAGTTTGAACTGAATCCTGAAACTGTTGCAGGAATAAATCGTAAATATTATGCGCGATAGAGGATGCATGCACTTTCGAAGACTTTTAAATAAGGCAAACTGAGACCGTAGAATTAAATGACTGTGTGAGACCGTAAAAGTATTCGTCTGGCAGGAAAGATAAATTGTAGTAGTAAATGATAAAGTTCATTTGCTATGGCGGAGGTATGTGCTCTGTGAGTGCTTTTGAATTCATTACATTATGTTCTTGCAGTTACCAAACGATATCATTCAGAGTTCCCTGTCCCAAAAGTCTCTAGATGAGTAAAATTCGCAGTCCACGATCTTCCTTTCGGGTCTGTCTGTCTATCTGCCTATCTGTCCATCAGTCAGTCAACCTATCTATCTATCTGTCTGCCTTCCTATCTATCTACCTATCTATCTACCTATCAATCAATTCATCTATATATCTACCTGCCAATCTGTCCCAAAGGTTAATTGATTTGGATTACTAACAAGCTTCTGTTAACTGCGAGTTAATTGCCCTGTTAAATCCACATGCGTTTCTGTTTTATTATAATAATTATTTCTAATGGGAGGATTATGTAATTAATTTTTACCTTTTTCATTACCTGCCGCCTAATCCTTAAGATTATCCCAGGTGTAATTAGCTCTTGATTACCTGGAATTTGTCTACCTTTCTATCTAAATGTCTGTCTGTCTGTCTGTCTATCTGCCTGTCTATTTATCCTTCTGTTTATCTGTTTCTATCTGTGCCTGTCTGTCTGTCGATAATCTGCCAGCCTGTTCGTGTGTCTGTCTGTCAATCTATCTCATTATCTGTGTCATTCTATCATTTTCTGACTGTCTACCCATCTCTTTATCTGTTTATGTATCCGTCTGTCAATCGATCTATCTATGAATGAAACCACCCCTCTCTCTCTCTCTCTCTCTCTCTCTCTCTCTCTCTCTCTCTCTCTTCCTTTCATGGTCGTCCAAATTTTTTTTTTTTTTTCCACTCTACCCAATATTTCCAGTGGGTTAATATTGCTTTTTACTTGACTTGTGTGTGTGTGTGTGTGTGTGTGTGTGTGTGTGTGTGTGTGTGTGTGTGTGTGCTTTTCCAGTGGCCTTTTTCTCTACTATACACCGTCGGCTTTGTTATTCTACTGCTTCCATTTTTTTTTTCTCGTTTTTTTTTCTGGGTTTTTGTTTCCTTGTGGTAATCGTCCGCTTTCCCGAAGTTTGTATGCCCCGTCAGCAATTCCAGTCAGTTCACCTCTCCCACTTCCCCTTCCTCTACCCTCCCTCCCTCTCTCTCTCTCTCTCTCTCTCTCTCTCTCTCTCTCTCTCTCTCTATCTATCTATCTATCTATCTATCTATTTGTGAACTCTCCCAACAATCTTTAGTCAGGCATCTTTGTAATAGTCTTCATCTTTTTCCTGCATTTATAACTTTGATGGACATCCTCTTTTGCTTTCTCCAATTACCACTTTGACTGTTTTCCTGATGTAGCCTATGCATGTTCTCTCTCTCTCTCTCTCTCTCTCTCTCTCTCTCTCTCTCTCTCTCTCTCTCTTTCTCTCTCTCTCTTGCTCTCTCTCAGTACCTTTTAATTCATTATTTCAACAAACGATTATTTTTATTCTAAGTAGAATATTGAAAGCACTGCAATCTATGTTTAATATTATACCATAGTCCCTTTCCTAGTATAATATTCTAGGCATGACATTTCAAGGATAACATTACTTTCTAGATCTAATATTCTCGTCACTTTCTAGATATAATATTCCTCTCGTTTTTCTCTGCTATTTTCCAAGAGAGAAGTTAAGGGAAGATTTGCTGCACAGTAGACTATTTAATTATTCTTAGCATTATTTAGGGCAGAGAGAGAGAGAGAGAGAGAGGAGGGGGGAGAAAGAGATTCGCGGTGACGTTAGGTAAGGTTGATGTTGAAAGCGATAAGAAGCGCAAGGTGGATGAATAGATAGATACACACACACACACACACACACACACACACACACACACACACACACACACAAAACTATCCCTTCTCCATGATGAAATACGTAATGGAAAAGTGTGAATCATTTAGCGAGATTATGACGCATCGACGCGAGGTTTCGAAACAGCCAAAGTTCGACTCCCCTCATTCAGGGAAAGTTGCAGATGAGGGTAATGTTGGAGTCTGGGTGAGAAAGAGGAGGGGTACTGGGCGAAATAATAGTGAAGGAAATGCAATCATCATCTTTATCATTTACCTTATTAATATTTTGTCATGCTGCCTACTTCTTCCTTAGCCTTTATCATTCTTTTTCTGTGTCTGCCCTCCTCTCTTCCTATTTCTCCAATCTTTCCTGTTACTTTTTATTGTTTTTCTTTCATTTACAGGTGGCTTTACATTGAGTGACAAGCCAAATGGTTTCCTGTAAGCCAAGAAACCCTTTACAGTGCTGGGTGGTAACCATATAACCAAACCATACGTGCTCCCTACGTGTCAACAAGTGGGTTGGTGGAGGGTTAGTGTCCCTTCCCATAAAACAAACAACTCAAAGTCAAATGGCCAGCCCTACGGGATAGTCTGGCAATAGACAGATACTGTAGGTAGATATTTTGTCGTCCTTACCATTAGCATTAACATCAAGCTTCCATTCAACGTGACCATTTTAATTTTTTAAGGGAGGTGGAATAGAAGACAAGCTAAGAGGATGAAGATAAGGAGGAGGAGCAGGAGCAGGAGGAGGAGGAGGTTTATGTGTTAAGGAGGAGGAGAGGAAAAAACAGGAGGGGAAAAAGGAAAAACGAAAAGAGGGAAGATTATCTTAAAAGAGGGAGGGGAAGGCAGAAGGGGAAAGAGGGGAACAGAGAAGGGGTACTTGAAGGAAGCGTGGAAAAAACAAGTGAAACATGGGGAAAAAGGAAGAGGAATTGAGGAAGAGAGGAAG
>NC_137057.1:37051018-37088518 GCF_032717465.1 Coenobita brevimanus
TGGATGAAACTATTTCAGGTTAACAGTTCATTTGAATGTATTTCTAAGTTGCTGAAGCAATAAAAAATTATGTTATATACAGTATACATACAGCGTACGCCCCCCACCTCTACCTTTACCTCCTACAGGGGTGGCGGCCCCAAACTAGTCCTGTCCTGGCACATTTTAGTTCTCTCGGCGGCCCTGAGGTAGATAAATAGAGAGAGTATGTGTGTGTGTGTGTGTGTGTGTGTGTGTGTGTGTGTGTGTGTGTGTGTGTGTATGTGTGTGTGTGTGTGTGTGTGTGTGTGTGTGTGTGTGTGTGTGTGTGTGTGTGCTTACCTGTCAGTCTCCCTAATCACCATCCTCACCCCAATTTGTTTAGTCCTCACAAGACATCTCAAGATTCCTGTACAATACTTCTAATCATCTTTATCGTTTCCTATTGTTGGAACTCTCAGCCTCATTCTAATCTCACTTTAAGCTCATTCTAATCTCACTCTAAGCTTATTCTAATCTCATTCCAATCTCATTCTAATCTCATTTTTCTTAGCTAGTCTTACAAGGCGATGTGCTTCTTATCTAATGTTTCACTGATCTTAAATAAATAAAGTAAATGATGTTGCTCACCTTTACTATTTTCATCATCTTGCTTCGTAATTTCTAACTCATCCTCACTCTTAAATCACCCTTACCCTCACCCTCACCCTCATCCTTACCCTAACTCACACCCTCACCCTCACTCTCACCACAACCCCCACCCTCACCCTCACCCCAACCCCCAGCCTCACCCTCACCACAACCCCCAGCCTCACCCTCACCCTCACCCACACCCTCACCCCCACCCTCACCCTCACCCTCACCCTCACCCTCACCCTCACTCTCACCCTCACCCTCACTCTCACCCTCACCCTCACCCTCACCCTCACCCTCACCCTCACCCTCACCCTCACCCTCACCCTCACCCTCACCCTCACCCTCACCCTCACCCTCACCCTCACCCTCACCCTCACCCTCACCCTCACCCTCACTCTCACCCTCACCCTCACCCTCACCCTCACCCTCACCCTCACTCTCACCCTCACCCTCACCCTTATATTGCTGGGATATGGTTCTTGTTGGGAGCACCTTTGCCCCTTGAGTGCGAAGTCCTCTTTGAATATAACCCACCTCTTGACTAATGGGGCCATTTGAGAGAGAGAGAGAGAGAGAGAGAGAGAGAGAGAGAGAGAGAATATATCTGCATAAAGGTAAAAGATCGTGAAAAAAAAATGTAAGGAAAAGAAAAGAGCAGATGTAGATAGACAGATGGGTACTGTAGGTAAGAGAGAGAGAGAGAGAGAGAGAGAGAGCACATGTCATTTCTCAGTGTGCAATATCATCTCTTGCTTAACCTCCTTTGTAATTGCATAGTGAATTGTCCTGAAAAATGCTGCTGGATTGTTTTTAATGTTGCAGCGAGAGGAATTCATTATTTAGCAGGCTGTAGCATTGAGTGTGTGTGTGTGTGTGTGTGTGTGTTCCTACTCTTCCCAGTCTCTAATTTCTCTCCATCTCTTCTCCTCCTCCTCCTTCTTCCCGTTCGTTTTCCTTCTTTCCCCCCTTCCTTTTCTCAACCATCTCTTCCTTTCACTCCTCTTCTTCCTTCCACTTCTCTTCATTCTCCTCCTGCTTTTCCTCCTCTTACTCTCCCCCCTCCCCTTTCTATAAAAAGAATATGGAAACCAGTAAAACGGTAATGGGCTGACTGAGTCGGTTTTGCACTAGCGTCACTTTTGGTTTATTTTCTGGAGTGGGTTAGAGCCCACTGACTGCCACTGAAATTCAGGGTGGACGCCCAGAAAGTAACTGAAGTCTGGAGCTGGCAAAATCTAAATTCTTACAATATTCTCTCTCCCATTTGACTATCTTCTGTTTCACCGTCTGTGCCTTGTGTCTGTCTAACCATACCACTGTCTACTACCACAATCTTCTGTTTCACCGTCTGTGCCTTGTGTCTGTCTAACCATACCACTGTCTACTACCACAATCTTCTGTTTCACCGTCTGTGCCTTGTGTCTGTCTAACCATACCACTGTCTACTACCACAATCTTCTGTTTCACCGTCTGTGCCTTGTGTCTGTCTAACCATACCACTGTCTACTACCACAATCTTCTGTTTCACTGTCTCTGCCTTGTGTCTGTCTAACCATACCACTGTCTACTACCACAATCTTCTGTTTCACCGTCTGTGCCTTGTGTCTGTCTAACCACACCACTGTCTACTACCACAATCTTCTGTTTCACCGTCTGTGCCTTGTGTCTGTCTAACCATACCACTGTCTACTACCACAATCTTCTGTTTCACCGTCTGTGCCTTGTGTCTGTCTAACCATACCACTGTCTACTACCACAATCTTCTGTTTCACTGTCTCTGCCTTGTGTCTGTCTAACCATACCACTGTCTACTACCACAATCTTCTGTTTCACCGTCTGTGCCTTGTGTCTGTCTAACCATACCACTGTCTACTACCACTATCTTCTGTTTCACCGTCTGTGCCTTGTGTCTGTCTAACCATACCACTGTCTACTACCACAATCTTCTGTTTCACCGTCTGTGCCTTGTGTCTGTCTAACCATACCACTGTCTACTACCACAATCTTCTGTTTCACCGTCTGTGCCTTGTGTCTGTCTAACCATACCACTGTCTACTACCACAATCTTCTGTTTCACCGTCTGTGCCTTGTGTCTGTCTAACCATACCACTGTCTACTACCACAATCTTCTGTTTCACTGTCTCTGCCTTGTGTTTGTCAAACCATACCACACTGGTAATTATCAGTTATCTTCTGTTTCAACGTCTGTATTTTATCTGTTCTATAACATACTCACTGCTACTACTGTCTTCGTTTTTTACCGAGAGAGAGAGAGAGAGAGAGAGACAGAGACAGAGACAGACAGACAGACAGACAGACAGACAGACAGACAGACAGCCGGACAGACAGACAGACAGAAAGAGACAGAGAGGTCAGATAAAAACATATCCAGACAGATACAAAAAATCCGATAGACAGTTACCAAATAGATATATACGCTGACTGGAACATCATCTCCTACCCATCTCCACGACCATCATAAACACTTGATCAATAACCTAATAAGACCCCTACTTTTCGTCCACAGAATGGTCAAAATGAGTTAAAATTTTTCAGGGTTATTGCCCATCAGGAGAACTTAAAATGACCCAACTTTCTTGAAACACACACACACACACACACACACACACACACACACACACACACACAAAGACACGCACACAATAACACACACACACACACACACACACACACACACACACACACACACACACACACACACACACAAAGACACGCACACAATAACACACACACACACACACACACACATACGTGTAGCGCGGTTGATAGTGCACTCGACTCCCAATCCAAGTGCCCTAGTTCGAACCTCGCTCAGACCGTGTAAATTGTGTGGGTGAGGTGAGTTCTCACCTGTGAAATGTCGTTCAAGTCGCACTGTGGTGGAAGACCAGCAAAGGGTTCGAAACTGAGCGGGGTAAAGATTAGGTGGTTTGTACCATTGTGCCTACGCCTCACTCCAGCCTCAGTGAGGCTTGATAGTGAGTCGGCGTTCCTCATGAGCAGCCAGAGTCAGCCTGTTGACCCCTTTAGGTTAAGGTACTAGATAAAGGACTTGTGTATTTTCAGCCACTTGCTGCCATGAATAAATAAACAAAAAATTATTACACACACACACACACACACACACACACACACACACACACACACACACACACAGACACGCTGTGTTTCTGTTATACGTTGAATTGTGTCATTATTGCATCCATTATTATCGGTTTTCACTAGGCTGTCTATGTCAATTTGTCTATCCATTTATTGCCAGACGTCTTAATCCAGCAAGGAGTGGCCACAAACAAATCGCCTTGACGTCACCCCGTCCCCTGCCATGGTGACTGTCCTCCCTCCAACTCACACACCCCTCTTTCATATATCTCTCCACTCCATCCCTCCATCTCATCCTTGGTGTCTCCTCCCTCCAACTCACCTTTCTCTCTCTCTCTCTCTCTCTCTCTCTCTCTCTCTCTCTCTCTCTCTCTCTCTCTCTCTCTCTCTCTCTCTCTCTCTCTCTCTCTCTCTTAAAAATACTAAGGAAATCTGAATCCCCTTCCTGCTCCTTCCATTCGCACACATACTATCTTTGCCTCTCTCTCCCTCTCGATCGCACAGTAAGTTCCTTTGTGATGGTCTCCCTGCCTTGGTATTATCTTGAGAGAGAAAGAGAAAGAGCGAGAGAGAGAGAGATCAAACTATCGCTCCCTCCTAGTTCCCTCGGGCCATATGCACAGCTCCTTGGAGGGGATCACTCCATCTTAGAGAAATTGGATTGGCTATTGACGAGAAGACGAGCTGGAAAATAGCAGTATAAAAAACGAAAAAGAACTTACATTTTCTCGTGAGAAAAAGAAAAAATATATATCATTCCAATATTGCATTGCTGCTTCTGTTATTAATATTTTTCAAGACGTGGAGAAACAAGAAGCTTTCAGTATGTTTATCCCATTGGATCCCCGGGGTGCTGGGCGAGGCATTGCACTAGGAGGGTACTAAGCGTACCGCCTTTCGCCGATCGGCTCGTAGTCGCGAAGCTCATAGGCCCCAACCCGGGAGTTCCCTCCTTTATAAGGACTTGAAAAATCCCAGTTCTGTCCAGTACTCGGGACACTGGGCTCCAATGGGAGATAGATAGATGGAGACAGACAGATAAATAGGTAGATAGGTCGATAGATAGATTGACAGATATTTGAAGAAATGAAGGAAAAATAAGTTAAATGTATATAAACTTCTATTCACCAGATTACAGGCGTCCTCAATTCATCAAAAATCTGTAACAGTTGGACTTGAACTGCTCTAGGTTGAAGTTTGGGGGGAACTAATCTGGGGAAGCGAGTTTCAAAGAGAAGCGGTTCGGGGAACAAAGGAATTCACTTAGGCTGAATGTCTGCAAAATGGCAGTGTGAAGGTGGTGTCACAGGACTACCAGATGCGCGTGTAGCGAGGGGGAAGGCGTGGAGAGGCGGCACAATGTTTAACACTCCGTCTGTACATTTGCCATAAAAGTATCCGTAAAATAATGCAAGGGCGGCAACATTCTTCTTACCCGAAGGGGAGATAGTTTATTTTGTAACTGCACGGTTATTAATAATTCTGACAGCTTTGTTTTGAATTTTGTCTAGTTGTTCTAGTGCAACCTCTCCACATCCATTGCACAAGAACAATATTCCAGCTGGGAGCGCACATGACTCTTGTATATTATAGCTAACTGCTCGTCAGTGACGAGGTTAAGGACTTTGTACAGTAATCCAAGTTTCTTTGAAACTGTTTTAACAAGTATCTAACAAGAGAGATCCAGCTGAGGTCACTGTTAAGCGAAACACCGACAACTGCAATACTTTTAGAGATAGGAATATTGGCTGCTGTCACGAGTCGGCTAGTGACATTGGCTTTTGTGGGAAACCGCAAACTCTAGTGGAATCCCAGTTCATTGTTCAATTAACCGCTCATTCGGTCGGGAGTCTTTTCAAATCAATTTTTCACAGTCATAAGCGATCGTCTTTGTGTGAGACATTAGCGCTTCCGCTGAGCGATTTGTTTTGGGCGTGTTTCACTCATTCTACCCATTGGTAAGGCGGCCAAAGTACTTGCCTCTTTCCCACGAGTTAGTCAATCAAGCTTCGAGCGCCACGGATGTAGGTTGTGTGTGGCAGTGTCCTTCCTCAACGACACCTAGTTCCCACCACCGCCGTAGTCCCACATAGCTGTGATTGGCGAGAGACTTAAGCGAGTCCAGTGTCCTTCCAGTAACGACACCCAGTCATCTGCTTAGTCCACTCTTTGACCAGTATTTTCTTTTCGTTTTCCTAGACTTAAGAGTTTAGTTAAGGTGTTGTTCCCTCACATGCCGGCCGGCTGTGCCCCATGTTGTTTTCCTAGGTTTAAGAATTTAGCTTTTGAGTGAATGAGTGAGTGCGATCTCTTTATATTAATTCACTTTGAAATGTAACGTTAAATTTATTCCTTTGTAATCAATAAATTTAACTTAACAGTTCTTTTTCTTTGAGCTTAATGTAATGTAAACTCGTGTTTCATTTCTCCATAATTAAGCTTATTCTAGTTATAGCTCCTAGCTTGCATAAATGCATTCCTATTCATAACTGGTACTCGGGCCAGTCTTGTTTTATTAAGCTTAAAATCTGTTGTGCTTTCTAGGAGTTAACGCATCAGCAAGAACCTGATATCATTAATAGTAGCCTATTAGTCATTTATTGTCAGGGGTGAAGTCACTTTCTCCAGAGGCTAACAGTACCATTAAACAGCAATTGTGAGGAATTAGTCTCTGCTGTGTACTGTTGAGAAAGTTTATAAATTCTCGTTCTTAGAGAATCGAGCGAAGCAAGCCAGCATAAAGTAATCATTGCTTGATTTTAGCAAGACATTTCATTGTCCCTGCTCTTCAATATTATTGAACATTATCATTTAATAATGCATATATTTTAAAACCCAGTGACAATTGGCGACCTCATTCCAGGATATTAACTCCTAGCTCTAAAGCTATTCACGAGATAATACTCACTCGTTCATACTTAGGTATTTATCATTAAAGTCTATAGGCATTACCTTACTGGTGATTATTGATTCATTTTTATTAATTTACATAATAGTTTTGACAGTCAGTTGTTTGTTTAATTTTCTTTCTTTACCAGTTTAATTAGATAGAACTGGTCACCACTAACCTGTGCCTAAATTCTTTATTTTTGATTATTGGCATTTCTCTTTGCAAAAAAAAAAATCGAAGTCAGTACTGAGTCGCTAGTTTATTAGATTGAGTTAGCATCATGTCGACCAGCGTCTATGTACAGGACGCCAAAGATATGGGTCTTACGGACCCAACTGAAATTAAGAAGTTCGTCCTCTCTCTGTTTAATTACAAACAGCAGCGCGAGAATGATGCTCGTGAAGAGCGTCGAATTCAGCGTGAGGAACGCAAAAGGGAGCGCGAATACGAGCGAGAACAACGCGAGAGAGAACGAGAACACGAACGTGCCGAGCGAGAAGCACGCGAAAGACATGAACTTGAAATGTTGAAGTTCAAGCGAGATTCCTTGGGTTCAGACACATCTGGTGCAGTTGGTCCAAGCTCCACGAGCGTTCTCCCTGCACATGTTATGGCGACTCAACACATCAAGCTTCCCCCATACAAAGATGGCGAGCGAATCGAGCCATACATAGCTCGTTTTGAAGACATGGCTCAACTTTACCAACTGGATGATGCAGCTAAGCCGCTTCAGTTTCTAAGCCTGTTTGAGGGCCCTGCCCTCGATATTCTCCACAGAATTCGTGGAGACAATCTCACGTATGAGATGATGAAGGCCGCACTCGTCAAAGTATACGGTCTCACAGTTGACGACGCCAAGAGTCAGCTCATGAGGGCGTGTTTACAGGATAAAGAGACTGCCGTTCAGTTTCTTGACTGGCTTACTGCTTACTTAGATGAGTGGATGGAGAAAGATGAAACTCCTTCCACGCGTGAGGGGATAATTGACCTTATGCTGTGCACGCAGCTGGAAAAGTCGTGGCCTACTGAACTTGTGGCTCAGCTTAAGATCTGCCAGGTGGGAGATGCCAGCCAAATGGTGAAGAAGGCTGACGCATTCTTTACTGCATACGGGTACCAAACTCGCAAGCAGAATACCTGGAACAGAAAACCTGATGAATCTGGGAAACCGTCTCAGACTGAACTCCAGCAACAAGGCCGTTTTCAGAATAATGGCCAAGGTCCAAAACCACAGTGGAAGGACCAGGGGCAAAACACTCAGAAACCTGAGTGGAAGCGGTACAACAGGTACCCTAATCAGCAGCAGTATCAGCCAAGCAACCGACCGTCAGGACTGTCTTTTTCAGCACCAGCTCAAGTGAATAGGAGGCAGGAAGCAATCGCAGCCTTCATTCCTCAGCAGCAGCACGGTGGTGACTTCCCTACCAGTATGGGTACTCCCCCACAGTTCACTAGTCCCACAGTGACAGTGAACCCCCCTCCACAGATGGCCAAAGCTCCATCTCCCCAGGCAGTGAGTACGACTCCTCAAGTATCTAGTTCACAAGGCACCATGTTTGCCGCATCATTTATTCAGCAGCCTCATGAGTGGCTAGCTGCTTCCTCCACAGGCCCTCCCGCAGGTGACAGTGCCTTCCTAGTTCAGCCAGGGTTTGTGGGAGACATCCCTGTGAAGGTCCTGAGAGACAACGGGTCCTCAGGTTGCTCTGTCAAGCAGAGTCTAGTTTGGCCTGAGCAGTACACAGGTCGACAGATCCATGAAAACTTTATTGATGGATCAGTGAGATTGTTCCCTGAGGCACATATCCAGGTGGCATCTCCATTTTACACTGGTATGACAGTCGCAGTTGTCATGCCAGAACCTTTATTTGACCTAATCATAGGTAATATTCCCGGTGCCAAGGATAGTTGCACCGATGATGACACTACTCAGACTTCGGCCGTAGTAACACGAGCCATGGCTGAGGCTCCAGATTGTGTTACCCCTGTGACCATTGAATCTCCGCAAGATCTGATGTATAGCCAAATTGTTGTTCAAGAACAACACTCTGACCCAACACTTGCTGCCGTGCGAAAGAAACAAAAGGGCAGAGTGATAAGGTATTCACGGGGAGGTCGAGCCAAGTTCCTTCGCAAACAAGGACGGCTCTACAGTGAGTCACGAACACCCGAAGGCGAGGTTCGACTGCAGTTTGTCGTTCCCGCCAAGTACCGCCTAGCAGTGTTAGAATGGGGTCATTGTTCAGCCTCAGGAGGTCACATGGGCAAAAGGAAGACCCAGGGCCGTATCCGAGCTGACTTTTTCTGGCCAGGGATGGAACGAGACATAGATAGTTTTGCGCATTCCTGCAATGTGTGTCCACGTACCACTAATCAGGACATGTCCTTCCTGCGCCATTTGTAACCACACCCGTAATCTCTGAGTCAGTTGAGAGACAGGGTAGTGGTGAAGTGGGTGCAGACCTGACGTGTCGCCCATTGACCCCACAGGACACAGTATGTCCAGGGCCTGTACAAACATGTATACCATAAGTTAAGGGGGAAGTTTGAGAACCCTACAGAGACAGTCCGAGTCTGTGTATCCACACGAGCCCGAGATTGCGTAGCGATTCTCAGCATCCTGTCATTAATCATAAACGTAGAGTTAGTTAACCAGTAAACTGAGTTGTAAATAGTGTACTTTTTGTAACATAAGCACTGATTGCTAGGCAGAGAGAGAGAAATGATACTTTTGATGCTTCACCTTGATTGTTTTCGCAGGTACAGCAGGTGGGTGCAGCATTGCCATGCAGATTAGCTGGTCGTCCCTGTCGCATGCTGCCGCCCCTTCTCTTCTGCCTCGTTGTCATTATTTACTATAAATTTGTATTATATGATTTTACACGTAGGTACAGTTACACCACAACCGTCACACCTACACCGTGTATTACATACATTACGCTACATAACAATTAGTTCTTAACATAAATGTAGCGTACTTTTCTCTCAGTTTGACCTGAGTACAGGATTTTTCACCGTCGTCACGGAGTTTTTCCCTCAAGCTTGCTTCTATTAACGTAAATACGAGGTTTTTTTCGCTCACTGGCAACTGCGATTTTCTCCTGTAGCAGGATAGCACACACACACCACAGTGTGAATCTTGTGTGACTGAGTTACGAATTATATGTATGTATATTGAAATCTTTTTTCTGAAGAAAAAAAAAATGTGATTTTCATGGGGCGTAATGTCACGAGTCGGCTAGTGACATTGGCCTTTGTGGGAAACCGCGAACTCTAGTGGAATCCCAGTTTGTCGCTCAGTTAACCGCTCATTCGGTCGGGAGTCTTTTCAAATCAATTTTTCACAGTCATAAATGATCGTCTTTGTGTGAGACATTAGCGCTTCCGCTGAGCGATTTGTTTTGGGCGTGTTTCACTCATTCTACCCGTTGGTAAGGCGGCCACAGTACTTGCCTCTTTCCCACGAGTTAGTCAGTCAAGCTTCGAGCGCCACGGAAGTAGGATATGTGTGGCAGTGTCCTTCCTCAACGACACCTAGTTCCCACCACCGCCGTAGTCCCACATAGCTGTGATTGGCGAGAGACTTAAGCGAGTCCAGTGTCCTTCCAGTAACGACGCCCAGTCATCTGCTTAGTCCACTCTTTGACCAGTATTTTCTTTTCGTTTTCCTAGACTTAAGAGTTTAGTTAAGGTGTTGTTCCCTCACATGCCGGCCGGCTGCGCCGCATGTTGTTTTCCTAGGTTTAAGAATTTAGTTTTTGAGTGAGTGAGTGAATGCGATCTCTTTATTTGAATTCACTTTGAAATGTAACGGTAAATTTATTCCTTTGTAATCAATAAATTTAACAGTTCTTTTTCTTTGAGCTTAATGTAAACTCGTGTTTCATTTCTCCATAATTAAGCTTGTTCTAGTTATATCTCCTAGCTTGCATAAACGCATTGCTATTCATAACTGGTACTTGGACCAGTCTTGTTGTATTAAGCTTAAAATCCGTTGTGCTTTCTAGGAGATAACGCATCAGCAAGAACCTGATATCATTAAAAGTATTAGTTATTTATTGTCAGGGGTGAAGTCACTTTCTCCAGAGGCTAACAGTACCATTAAACAGCAATTGTGAGGAATTGGTCTCTGCTGTGTACTGTTGAGAAAGTTTATAAATTCTCGTTCTTAGAGAATCGAGCGAAGCAAGCCAGCATAAAGTAATCATTGCTTGATTTTAGCAAGACATTTCATTGTCCCTGCTATCAGTATTATTGAACATTATCATTTAATAATATATATATATTTTAAAAACCCCGTGACAGCTGCATTGAAGGCTATATGGGAATCAGGCAATATCTGTCTATTAGAAAACTGAATATATTCGGTATTCCTTCAAACAATATTTTGTCCCCATTCAGTGATCTTGGACAAGCTTGATTTATGGAGGTTGCTGTGCTTAGTTGTGAGTTGGAGATGTCAAACTTTGTGATGGAAGTGTGAAGTGTTCAGTCATCTGGATATGAGTGAATAGGGTTATGGGTGACAGTCACACACACCACAAAGCCAGTCAGGAGACAGGACGTGTGTGCTGGGCAAACCTCAGGTCCTGTCCTCCCCACTTACTGTTTTATAATCAGCCCATACACCACTGACCGGGCTAATGTATGGCCCGGCCTGCACTATATGTGCAGGGAATCTTTCAACGAACGAACGAACGGGTGACAGTCAAGTGATTATTAATATGAATGAAGGACAAGTTTGGAGCCAAGACTGATCCTTGTGGCATGCAGCCATAATTTAAGTGGATGTAAGACTGTTTTATCCGTCTTTACCTTCAGAGAGAAAGAGAAAGCAATAGGTATCACATTTCTTTATTGTTTGACTATCTACTATTGCCTTAAGTAAAGAAAAAATATGTTAGATGTTTCCATACTGTATTCTGACTCAATTACTTCCTAGAAAATATTGATGAATAACAAATTGTCCTCTTCCA
This sequence comes from Coenobita brevimanus, assembly GCF_032717465.1. Classification (NCBI taxonomy): domain Eukaryota; kingdom Metazoa; phylum Arthropoda; class Malacostraca; order Decapoda; family Coenobitidae; genus Coenobita; species Coenobita brevimanus. Next base: position 37,062,623 of record NC_137057.1, read on the forward strand.
CACTGCATTTCTTTTTATTGCCTTTCTTAGTGCAAGAAAAAAAGTTTAGAAAGTGGGAAAACGTGAGATAATTTCCTCCAGTGTCATGTTTCTGTCTTAATATTAACTTTAAAAAGAGTGGGAGAGAAGACATCCAATATCCATGTTGAATAAAATCATCTGAAGGCGGAAATAATGGATAAAAGAAATCGTCTTGTATGTATAAAATGTACATAATACTATCAACTACGGCTGAACAGAATCGTCTGACAGTAGAGATAAAGGTTAATAGAGTACGGCTGTTGGAGTTAGCATATGGAGTATTTTAGCTAAGAGAGAGAGAGAGAGAGAGAGAGAGAGAGAGAGAGAGAGAGAAATACCTCCCCTGTGCTGTAATGGGTTAAGGGTAATGGCAAAAATAGAGGTAAAGGTGTTAATGTGTGTGTGTGTGTGTGTGTATGTGTGTGTGTGTGTGTGTGTGTGTGTGTGTGTGTGTGTTATGACTGGGAGGTCTTGTCTGCTTTAATGCCTGGGGAACACATACACACACAAGCAAACACACACACACATACACACACACACACACACACACACACACACACACACACACACACACATGGTCACGGCCACTGGTCTCAAATTTTAATACACATATGTCCGTCCACTGATCTCAAATTTTGATACATATATGTCCATTTAAAGCCTGATATTACTGAATGGTACAGGCAGCTGGGAATATGTACCGTTCATATCGCTGGCTTATTTACATGGCTTGGCATAACTGAGAATATATTTACTGTTGTTTGTGTACGTATATATGAATGTATGTATGTATGTATGTATGTATGAAAGTATGTATGTATGTATGTGTATATGTATGTATGCATGTACGAATGTATGTATGTATGTATTTTTCTGCTCATTCTACCATACTACCTCCAATTAGGTGTATTTTTTTTTTACAGATGAATAGCTGATGGATAAAGAAATTAAATTTTTAAAAATCCATACGCCAGAGTACTGGTGTCGTCTGTTCATTAAAAAAAAATGTAACAGGTGAACTTGCTGTTACTTCCTTCTTGCAACATCTGATTAATTTCTAAGCTTTGCCCAAACTAGCTATAGTGACGGGCTTAGAAAGAGTCTTCATTTACTCCTTCACATCCCTCTTAAATGTTTACCTTGGGATAGGATCGAACCCAGGTCAGAAGAATTGGTAGACTCAAGGACTACCTACTGAACGGTAGGAGGCTCCAGTCATATGTGGGGTCTTGTTAATTTTTTTAAAGATAGAAAATGAAAGAGAAGAAAGAAAGAAAAATGATAGATGGATAGATATCAGAGAGGCAGACAGATAGATAGATAGACAATAGATAGAGAGAGAGAGAGAGATCGATATATAGATAGATTGATGGGCAAATAGATAAAAACAAAGAATTAAATAAGAAAGAGATAGACAGACAGACAGATAGATAGATAGATAATTAGAGAGTTTCTCAAAAATCTTGCGGAACTCCGTACATACTTTGAGAACGTAGGGCATAAAGTTACTTGCAACTTTAAAGGGGAGCGGCAGATAAGGGACGTAACACTTTTCCGAGTCTGACTGTGCGTGAGGCCTGATTGAATTTTTACTAAGCCATTCCATTGCCCGCTCTCTCCCGGGGCCTGAAAGAGAGAGAGAGAGAGAGAGAGAGAGAGAGAGAGAGAGAGAGAGAGAGAGAGAGAGTGAGAGAGAGAGAGAGAGAGAGAGAGAGAGAGAGAGAGAGACGAGGGATAGAGAGTTAGTGTCAATGTGAAACTGTGCATGTGTATTTCTGTCAGTGTGTTTTTTTTTTTTTGTGTGTGTGTATGGGAGAGAGAGAGAGAGAGAGAGAGAGAGAGAGAGAGAGAGAGAGAGAGAGAGAGAGAGAGAGAGAGAGAGAGAGAGAGAGAGAGAGAATAGATGACGAACGTAAAAAGAAAAATACATGACACAGACAGAGTAATGAAGAACCAGGAAGAGTGAAGCGAAGGAAGAAAGAAAATGAAAGAGACAAACAGAGAGAGGGAAAAATATGAGAAGAAAAAAAACAGGAAATAAGAAAGCTAACACACACAGGAAATGAGGGAGAGAGACAGAGGAAGACAGACAGACGGGAAGGAAGAAAGATAAGGAAACAGACAGATATAGAGAAGGAAAAACTATCTATCTATCTATCTATTGCCAGACGCCTCAATCCCGTTTGGGGTGGCCACAAACAAATCGCCTCCAAGTCGCCCTGTCCCCCGCCATTTCAATGCCCTGCTCCCAACTCACACACCCCTCTCTCATATACCTCTCCACCCCATCCCTCCATCTCATTCTCGGCCTCCCCCTCCCTCTTCCCCCCTCCACCTTACTCACATACACTCTCTTCGTCAGTCTTTCACCCTCCATCCTCTCAACATGGCCAAACCACCTCAGTGTGTTCCTCATAACGCTTCCTATCACATCCACATCCACACCACAACGCTCCTTTATATCCTCATTCGTCAGCCTATCTCTCCATGTGACTCCACAAGATCCTCTTAAATAACTCATTTCCGCTGCTCTCACTCTTGACTTGTGTCCTTCCAACAACGTCCAAGCTTCACTTCCATACGTTAGAGTTGGTATCACAATACTGTCATGTAGTAACTTTTTCACTTCCATGCTCACTTCCCTGTTTCTTATCACTGCTTTCAAAGAACCAGCAACCTTTCTTCCCTGCTGTACCCTTTCAAGCACTTCACCCTCCAAAACTCCATCCTTACTCATCACAGTACCCAAGTACTTATACGTACTGACATTTTCCAATTCCTCACCATCCAACCTCGCTGTACATTCACTGACTTCACCTCTCTCGAAGACCATCACTTTACTCTTCCCTACATTCACCTTTAGATTCCGTTTCTTACACACTCTCCCAAACTCATCCACCAAGCCTTGCAGCTCCCCTTCGTCTTCATTCAACAACACAGTATCATCTGCAAATAACAGTACAGGGAGTTTCCAAACACTATCCTCTCTCACCAGGGCCACTCCAACATCCACTACCCTACCTTGTACCTCTTTTATTACCCCATCCATGTATAGATTGAACAACCATGGAGACATGACACATCCCTGTTTCAACCCAACTTTCAAAGAGAAAAATTCACTTAGTTCACCATCCACACGCACTGCAGCTTTCGCACCATCGTACATACTCTTCACATCATTCAATAACTTCCCATCTACTCCATATATTCTTAACACTTTCCACAATCCTTGTCTATCCACCCTGTCATATGCTTTCTCCAAATCCATGAAAGCCGCATACAACTTCTTTCCCTTCTCTAGAAACTTTTCCACTAAAGATCTAAGAATGAATATCTGATCTACACAACCTCTTCCCTTCCTAAAGCCTCCCTGTTCTTCTCCAACTAATTTCTCTGTTCTTTCCTTCTTTCCCTAACTCTGTCAATAAGTATCCTACCATACACTTTCCCTATTATATTAAGAAGACAAATGCCCCTATGATTACCACACACTTCTTTTTCCCCTTTTCCTTTGTACAAGGGAATAATTATACCTGACTTCCAATCCTCCGGGACTCTACCTTTCTCCCAGGCCAATCTGCACATCTTCCACATCCATTCTACTATTATCTCTCCCCCTTGCTTTAGCATTTCACCACACACTCCATCAATTCCTGGTGCTTTCCCCGATTTAACTTTCTTCATTGCTTCCACAACTTCTATCCTACTGATTTCTTCCTGTCTTCTCACCTCCCTCCTTCTCCCAGCCATTCCCCAGCCACTTATATTCGCATTACTTCCATCCTCTATGTTCAACAATTCCTTAAAGTCTTCTCTCCATCTGCTCACTTTTTCTCCCTTCTCCATTAGTAATCTACCATTTTTATCTTTCACTCCCCTTCTACGTTCACTTCCACCCTGTCTTACTCTTTTCACCTCTTTCCAGAACATTTTCTTACAGTCCCGCCACTTTACACTCAAATTCCTTCCAAATTCCTCATCCACTCTCTTCTTACTCTCTCTTACTAATCTTTTCACCTCTCTCTTTCTTTCTACATATAACTCTCTCTTCCGCCTCTCAACTTTGGAGCCCCTGTTTCTCATCCATTCATTGTATGCTTTCTTCTTTTGTGCCACAGCCTGTTTCACCTCTTCAGTCCACCACGCTGTTCCTTGCACCCCCCTCCGTCTTCTCTTCCTTCCACACACCACATCACATGCTGCACATATTTCTTCTGTAAATATCCTACACACACCTTCCATGTCTCCCATCTGCTCCAATTCATATTTGCCCAATCTTTCCTCCACTTCTCTCTTATACTCTGCCTTTTTCTCATCCTCTTGTAACCTTTCCACTCTCCTTGCAACTACTCCTTCCTCTCATCTTTCCCTTCTTCTATTCCTCCATCTTACTTGATTCCTAATTCTGGCCCCCACCAAGTAGTGGTCAGAAAGTCCACTCCCCCAACCTCTATAAGCTCTTGCATCCATTAAACAACTTCGCATCCTTTCATCCACACACACATAATCAATCATTACCTTCCTTTCATTCAGTTCACCACCCACCCTTCTCATCACTCGCCATGTATACCTGTGGATCATTTTATGCCTGAAGAGGGTATTGGCTATCACCAACCCCCTCCCAGCACAAATGTCCACTAACGCACTCCCATTCTCATCTATCTCAGCAGGCACACCCCACTCACCAACTTTTCCATCCACCTTCACATTCCCAACTTTACCAGTCATATCACCGATCGAAAACACTCTCTCATTCCTTCCAAACTTTTCCATGCACACTTCTGCATTTGTCCAGAACTCTTCTCTCACTCTCCTAGCACGATCTTGCGTTGGCGCATACACACACACAATCGCCCACATTTGTATTCCAACTTTCAACTTTACCCACACAATCCTTGGCCCAACTGATCCATACTCTTATGCTCTTCTTCCATCTTTTACTCACAACTATACATACTCCTTCCTTTGCCCTCTCATTCTCACCTACTCCTGCACATATACCCCATCCATACTCCCATTCTCTCACACTTTCCCCTCTCCATTATGTTTCAGTTATTCCACATACATCCACTTTCGCACCCTCAAGCACCTGGATAATCTCTCTCTCTTTCACCTCATCAGTCGCTCCTCTTACATTCCAAGTACCCATTACCAAGTCCTTTGTCCGGTCCTGGGTCGTCATCGTTTGGTCAGTCCTTGTCCGAGGCTTCTTGTTTGTTTTTTTAGTTAGTTGTTTTCCGGGGAGGGGCACTAACCCTCCGCCAACCCTTTTAGTCGCCTTTTACGACAAGCAGGGATACTGGGGGAGTATTCTTGAAAAACACACCTAAACAGAAAGCTAACACACACAGGACATGAGGGAATGAGAGAGAGAGAGAGAGAGAGAGAGAGAGAGAGAGAGAGAGAGAGACAGAGACAGAGACAGACAGACAGACAGACAGACAGACAGAGACAGAGAGACAGACAGACAGACAGAGACAGAGACAGACAGACGCACATACAGACAGAAACGAAGGAAGAAAGAAAAAGTAACACAGACAAACAGAGAGAAGGAAAACACGAGAAGAAAAGGCACAGATAAAACAGAAAGCTAACACACACAGGAAATGAGGGAGAGAGACAGTGGAAGACAGACACTAAGGAAGAAAACAGACAGACACAGGAAAAGAAAAACAAGAGTAAAAAACCACAGGTAAATCAGAAAGCCAAAACCCACACAGGAAATGAAGGAGAGAGAGAGAGAGAGAGAGAGAGAGAGAGAGAGAGAGAGAGAGAGGAAAACACAGACATGAATGAAGGAAAAATGAGAAGAACTGCCCTGGGGTCAAATCGAATCAGGTTAAAGTTAACGAGAGTTTGGTAAATACGGACAGCTGGTGGAGGGGATGGTGTGGTGTGGTCAGCGATTTTCCAGAGTGGCTCATTGATTCTCCCAGTTTCCTTCTTTGTCTGTCTGATACTGTGGTTAGAAGCTTTATATTTTTATTGTTTTACTACTTATTTTGTGTGTCATATGTGGTGAGGTGTGATCAGCGATTTTCCAGACTGGCTTGTTGACTCTCCCCAATTTCCCTCTTTGTCTTTGGTTATGTGGTTAGCAGTTTTATATTTTTAGTATTTTATTGGTTCTTCTGTCTGTCATCTCATGTGGAGTTGATTGATAGATCCTTGTTGGTTCTGTCTGTTCTATTTGCCGTGAGATTAAAGTCAGTTATTTTATTATTTCTTTTAATTTACTGATCCTGTCCAATTTTCCCATTTCTACGTCTAATTATGGTTTTACAATTTTGGTCAATATTTCCCTATAATTAGACCGTTCCAATTTCCTTTCAAAATCATCAAAAAATCTATTAACCCGAACCTGAATGAATAAACTGCAGTGTTAAATAGCTCCTGAAACGTCATTTTTTTTTTTACTAGAATAAAATACACAATTATTTATTTCGACAGTTCTCTCCCACCTCGAATACATATTAAAATCTAAGAGGCAGAGTGAGAGGCAAGGCGGGGTGAAGGGAGAGGCAGAGTGAATGAGACAGGGTGAAGATGAGGCAGGGTAAGAGTGAGACAGGGTAAGGTAATGGGTGAAGCAGTGTGAAGGTGAGCCAGGGTAAGAGGTGAGACAGAGTCAGGTGATCGGAGAGGTTGGGTACAGGTGAGACAGGGTGAGGCAGGGGAAGGTAACGTTACCATAGCAACCCATTACACACCCTTTAATCAGGTAAATAATTAAAGTGATACCATCTGTTTACCTTTGCTAATACTCTCAGGTGTCATTCAGTTTTTTTTTTTTTTTTTTTTTTTTTTTTAATGCGAGGAAGAAGGAACCAAAGGCCATGGCCCGCAGTAACAGTTCCTTCCAAGAGAAAAACAAAATACAATAGAGAGCCAAATTCAAGATCCGATCATTTTGAGATGCCTGGACACACTGCGTTTGAAAGACTGGAGATCATAGGCAGCAGGAAATACAGACAGAGGGAGACAGTTCCAGAGCTGACCTGTTGCATAAATGAAAGACTGGGAGTAACGGTTAACTCTTGCATTAGAGAGTTGGACAGAAAAGGGATGAGAGTTTGCTGCCAGACGGGTGCTACGCGCCCGTCGTAGAGGTGGAGGAATGCAAGCAGACAGTTCAGAGGAGCAGTGACCATTAAAGTAGCGATAGAAAAGAGATAAAGATGCAACAGTGCGGCGAAGAGACAGAGGTTGAAGGGAGTCAGTAAGAGGAGGAGAGTTAATGAGACGAAAAGCCTTTGACTCCACCCTATTGAGAAGAGCTGTATGTGGGGAGCCTCCCCACACATGAGAGTTGTACTCCACACAGGGACGGATAAAACCTCTGTATAGAGTCAACAATTGTGCAGGGGTAAAGAAAGAGCGGAGTCGGCCTAGCACACCCAATCTCTTGGAAGCAGATTTTACAAGAGATGTAATATGATCTTTCCAAGATAAGTCCTGAGTAAATGAAACCCCAAGCATGTTCAAGGATGATGCAGGATTCAGCTGAATATTATTAAACATTAATGGGTATACCTGTGGAAGATTTTGTCAGGTTGATAGGTGCAAGAACCGAGTCTTAGATGCATTAAAGACAAACATATTATTTTTACCCCAGTCAGCGATACGAGCCAAGTCAGACATTAGGTGTGCCACAGCCTCATCCCTTGTTTCTTGAAGTAACTGTTGAGATGGGCGTTGCGGAAACCGAATGGAAAGGTGAAGGGTGGAGTCATCAGCGTATGAGTGGATAGGGTTAGATGTACAGCTTAGAAGATCATTGATGAATAAAAGGAAGAGAGTTGGTGATAGGACAGAGCCCTGAGGAACACCACTGTTGATAGATCTAGGAGAAGAACGATGGCCGTCTACAACAGCGGCTATAGAACGACCAGAAAGGAAGCTAGCGATGAAGGCACAGATAGAAGGATAGAAACCGTAGGAGGGCAGTTTGGAAATTAAAGATTTATGCCAGACTCGATCGAAAGCCTTTGAGATGTCAAGTGCAATGGCAAAGCTTTCGCCAAAGTCCCGAAAGGAGGATGACCAGGAGTCTGAAAGGTAGGTGAGAAGATCGCCAGTGGAGCGTCCCTGACGGAACCCATACTGACGATCGGAAAGAAGGTTGTGATAGGAAAGATGCCTTAAAATTTTTCTATTAAGAATTGACTCGAAAACTTTTGAAATACAGGACGTTAAAGCAATTGGACGATAGTTGGAGGGTTGGGAGTGGTCACCCTTATTTGGGACTGGCTGAATGAGAGCAAACTTCCAGCAAGAAGGAAAGGTACAAGTTGACAGACAAAGGCGAAAGAGTTTGCCTAGGCAGGGTGTAAGCACAGAAGCACAGTTCTTGAGAACAACAGGAGGGACCCCATCAGGCCCATATGCCTTGTTAGTACTGAGGCCAGTGATGGCAGAAAATACATCAACTGAAGAAATTTTAATGTCAGCCATGAGGAAGTCAGAGGGGAGAAGTGATGGAGGAACAGCACCGGAATCGTCTAAGGTGGAATTGGAGGAGAAAGTCTGTGCGAAGAGATCTGCTTTATCAGTAGAAGAAATAGCTACAGAACCATCAGAGTAGAAAAGAGGAGGGAAGGATGATGAGGTAAAGTTGTTAGAAAGATTTTTGGCAAGGTGCCAGAAGGAGCGGGAAGAATTCGAGTTGGAGAGTTGAGAGCATTTAGTATGGATGAAATTATTTTTAGTAGAGCGAAGAACAGACTTAGCACGATTCCGGGCAGAAACGTAAAGATGATGTGATTCAGGGGTGGGTTGGCTCCGGTACCTTTTGTAGGCCCTCTCCTTGTTGCGGACAGCATTAGAACAAGCGTGATTAAACCAAGGCTTTCTTGCGTTAGTCAAAGGATATGAGAAAGGAATGTATGCTTCCATGCCCGAGAGAATAACCTCCGTAATGCGCGAGGCACACTCAGATGGCTCCCGGCCATGGAAGCAATAATCATTCCAGGGAAAATCAAAGAAGTACTGCCTGAGGGCCTCCCAGTTCGCGGCTCCAAAATGCCACAGACGACGTTTCCCTGGAGGGTCCACAGGCCGTACTGGAGTGATAGGACAGGTTAAGGTAATAAGATTGTGATCGGAGGAGCCCAACGGAGAGAAAAGATTAACAGAGTAAGCAGAAGGATTAGTTGTGAGGAAGAGGTCAAGTATGTTGGAGCTCTCTCCAAGGCGGTCAGGGATTCGGGTAGGTATATTGTTTCACCTGGTTTTACACCCATGGTCATCAATTCTGCGACACCTCTATCGTCATAGGCCAGGTCTTGGTGAGAGAGAGAGAGAGAGAGAGAGAGAGAGAGAGAGAGAGAGAGAGAGAGAGAGAGAGAGAGAGAGAGGGGGGGGAGACAACAATTATCCATTAACACCGTAACGACATTAGTATCAATTTTGCAGCTTTTCTATATTACGTATATTACGTGCCGTGCTTGCTCTTTCCATCGATACAGAATATTTCTCGTCAGTCTCTATCCTCCCTTCTATGGCCACGAAACCAACACATTCATAGTTAAATAAAGAGGAAACACGAACGAGGTAGGTTGTGGGCTTGTATTTATGTCTCTGAAGGAAAAGTTTTATTCGTGCAAGTATCAAGCGATTTTGTTGAAGTGAAAAAACTACAATTTCTACCTCAAATACCAGCTCATTTTACGTCTGTATATCCATCTGTCTGTCTGTCTGTCTATCTGTCTATCTATTCATCTATCTATCTATATCTCTGTTCATCCATCCATCTATCTCTCTATCTATCTACTTGCCTATTTATACATCCATCTATCTATATATCTAAAGCTGATACCTTAATCCCATAAGGGGTGTCCACAAACAAATCACCTCCATGTCGCCCTATCTCCAGCCATATCGCTGCCCTTCCCCCAGCTCACACCTCCCTCTCTCATTTCACGTATGAATCGAATTTTTAAGTTGCGCTACTTTACCGCTTTTTATAGCAACGACATTATTATTTCTTTTTTTATTAAGCTGTTAATTTTACAGCCTCCTCCTTCCTTATCGCGATGTCTTTGTTCCATCTTCTCGTCGGGTAAAGAAGCTCCCTAACACCTCCTCCTTAGCGACTTGTTTTTGGATCCTGCTAGCTTATTTAATTTTCTGCTGTAGTTATGCTTAGTATGACGATATTTGAATGATTTATGCAGCTGAGGTAAGGACAGTAATGGATAATAAGCAAACTAAATCGCTTAGGAAGAGGTGTTAGGGAGCTTCCTTAACTGACGAGAATACGGATTAAAGACGTCAAAGACTTTGATATAAACACACACACACACACACACACACACACACACACACACACACACACACACACCTTGCAAAGTACACTCTCTTTCTCTCTCTCTCTCTCTCTCTCTCTCTCTCTCTCTCTCTCTCTTTCCGATACAGGTGTTGGTTTTCAAAATACAGGTGTGCAGTTGGGCAGGTATTTTCGAAAGTTTGTGGAGGTGGAGACTCTACCTGACACCTGGTATCTCAGGTGTGTAGTAGCGAGTGGAGGCTTCATCCACCTGTACTCCAGCACCACCTTAGTCCACTCCTGGTTAGTCCCTAAACTTTTTTTGTTATTCTAGCCCAGCCTAACCTAACCTTACCTTACCTAATCTAACCTAACATAACCTAATCTAACCTAACCTTACCTAATGTAGCTGTACCTAACCCAACCTAACCTCACCTCATCGCACCTTACCTAACAAAACCTTAACTGTAACCCTGGCTAATCTAACCTAACCTGAGTCTAACCCAGTCCATTAAGACAACCTAATCTACCCCAACATGAGATCCAGACTAACATAATAATAATTATAATTATAATAATGACAATAATATTATGATGATGATGGTATTAATGATAATAATGATAATGATGATGATGGTGATGATGTTCTCGGAACCTTCACAATGGGTGCCATGAAAATTATTCTTTAGTATTTCGTTGCTTTTAACAAGATTTTATAAATTACTTTGATACCTCCCTCTCTCTCCCTTCCTCTCTCTCTCTCTCTCTCTCTCTACCAACTTACCTACCTTCCTGTCAGTCTGCTTATTTATCATTCTATCTGTCCTTACCAAAATGTTTGACTCTCTCTGTCTCTACCTACCTACTTAACTACCTTCCTATCAATAGTCTATCTGTTTATCTATTTGTATATTTATCTTCCTATCTGTCTCTACAGAAATATCTGACTCTCTCTCTCTCTCTCTGTCTATCATCTATCTCGGACACACATTACACGTGTGTGTACAACTGATTTTTACTTTCCTGACCGGGAATCGAAGCCGAGACTTCCAGGTAGAAGTCGGGCACTGATACCACTACACTACGGTGTGATAAAAATTGAGTCACCTGAGTTTTATATTTTATTTATTTATTTGTTTATTTATTTTTTTTGACGAACCAGGTAAATCCATTATGGGAGGATATTTCACTTACAACACATTAGGATTATTGCTTAGCCCCATGAAACTTGGCAAATGACAGCAGTTTTAATCTATTCCAGACACAACACGAGCGTCTTTATATGTTGGAGAGACACACATTACACGTGTGTGTACAATGTTTTGAAGTCTCGGATTCGATTCCCGGTCAGGAGTGTAAAGAACATTTATACACACGCGTGTAATGTGCGTCTCTCCAACGTATAAAGACGCTCGTGTTGTGTCTGGGATAGATTAAAACTGTTGTCACTTCCCGAGTTGAGTGGGGCCGAGAAATAATCCTATTGTGTTGTGAGTGAAATATATCCTCCCATAATGGATTTACCTGGTTCGTCAAAAAATTTCTGGCGGCTCAAGTTTCATCACGCCGTGGTGTAGTGGCATCAGTGCCTGCTTTCTGGCTAGAGATCTGGGGTTCGATTCTCGGTCAGGAGCATATAAAACACATACTTACACACACCAAAGGAAGATTTATAGGCTCTGCTGCAATTTCCGACAAAGTTTTTTGTGTGTTACACATTTTACTCTCTCTCTCTCTCTCTCTCTCTCTCTCTCTCTCTCTCTCTCTCTCGTGTGTGTGTGTGTGTGTGTGTGTGTGAGAGAGAGAGAGAGAGAGAGGGGGGGGGAAGGGGAAAGCAATACAATGTACAGTACTCCTAGCACGCAAACTCTCCATGCACGAGTGAAACAGAATGCATAATAATTTAGTCTCCCCTCTTCTATTTGGACTCCTTACCGACTAGCATTTTTTCTCTTTTTCCGTTTCTCTGTTTTCCTCTATTTCTATCTTTTCCTCTTTCTATATTCTTCTTTTTCTTTTTCTGTTTTTCTATTTTCCTCTATTTTTATCTTTTCCTCTTTCTAAATTCTTGTCTCTTTTTCTGTTTTTCTATTTTCCTCTATTTCTATCTTTTCCTCTTTCTATATTCTTCTTTCTCTTTTTTGTTTTTTCTATTTTCCTCTATTTTTACCTTTTCCTCCTTCCATACTCTTTTCTCTTTTTTTTCTGTTTTTCTATTTTCCTCTATTTTTATCTTTTCCTCTTTCTATATTCTTTTTTCTCTTTTCATGTTTTTCTATTTTCTCTATTTTTATCTTTTCCTCTTTCTATATTCATCTTTCTCTTTTATGTTTATCTATTTTTATCTCTTCCTCTTTCTATATTCTTTTTTCTCTTTTTCCTTTTCTTGTCTGTTTTCTGTTGTGTATCTCCTCTGTGTTCCTTGTTCTCTCCATGCCTGTTTCTCGATTGTTTTCCTGTTTTCTATCTCTTGTGTCGTTTTCTTTTCTGGGGTCTATTTCACACACACACACATCAGTCTGTCCATACACCCTCTTACAATCAAACGTCTCTCATTTACGCAAAACACTCCAGAGAAATGAATGAGATCAAAAGAATTCCATGCCTTTATAACGAGACCTCAAGGGAGACCATCTGAAAACGCTGACGACACCGAGGACCAGATAAAATGGCCCTAAGGAACCAAGGAGACTGACTTGACTGAATAGTTTCTTTCGGTTTCTTGTACAGAGTTCAAAGATGTTAAGTGATTTTAGTCTCGTCGCTGAGGGAGTACGTGTGTGTGTGTGTGTGTGTGTGTGTGTGTGTGTGTGTGTGTGTGTGTGTGTGTGTGTGTGTAGTATTACAGTTCAGTACACTTTAATCACACTAATTTCTTCATTTCTTCCTTCACTAATTATTTTCACACATTTCGGTGAAAGTAATAATTACAATAATATTTTTTGCGACAGGATATAAATAGTCATAATAGTCAGTGGTTACTCTCTCTCTCTCTCTCTCTCTCTCTCTCTCTCTTTGTGTGTGTGTGTGTGTGTGTGTGTGTGTGTGTGTGTGTGTGTGCGCTTTTTTTGTACAATACATGGTGTAAAAAAGATCCAGTGTACCAATGAATGTACCAGTCAAACATCGTACACACACACACACACACACACACACACACACACGAAAAAGAAGTCAGAGGTCAAAGAAAGGTCATTTCATCCCTAAATGTATATATTTTTATTTTTCCAACACACACACACACACACACACACACACACACACACATAGTTCACATATCAATAATCTCCAAGTGCACAATGGTGTCACTTGCGGTTAAAAAGGACACATTAGTTGTCCAGTTCTCGTCGGTATAACAGGACTCTTAACACCTCCTTCACAGTGATTTGTTTGTGATAGTACACCTTACCAATCTTCTGTATGTATGATTAGTTAATATCATTTTCAACAAATAACAGACACATGTAATAAAAAAAGGACATTTTTGTGTCCAGTTCTCGTCGGTACATCAGGACTCTTAACACCTCTTCCATTGCAGTTTTTTGGGATATTACAATCTTACCAATCTTCTTTATGTATGAGCGATTAATGTCTTTTTCCATAAATAAAATACCAGTACACATGTATTAAAAAAACAAGAACATTTTTGTGTCCAGTTCTTGTCGGTACAGCAGGACTCTTAACACCTCTTCCATAGCGATTTGACTGAGATAGTACACCTTACCAATCTTTTGTATGTAATTAATTCTCTTAAAAAGTTTCATTTACATGCAGTGAAAAGAACATGACGTATTTTGGGGTCCAATTCTTGTCGGCATAGCAGGACGCTTTTCACCTTTTCCTTAGCGATTTATTTTCGCATACCATACTTGTTCCTTAATATTCTTCCATATATATATTTCCGTAAAATTCTTCCCTAAGTTATTCGTTCAAATCTTTCCTTAAGTTCTTACATTCTTCCTTTAAATTCATCCTTAAAACTTTCCCTTAAAAATCTTCTTTAAATTCATACTTTAAAATCATCCTTTAAATCTTTCTTTAAATTCTTAAAAATTTTCCTTAAAATCATACCTTATACTTTTCCCTAAAATTCATCATTTAATTTTTCCCTAAAATTCTTCCTTAAAATCTTCCTTGAAATTTTTCCTTAGAATTCTTCTTTTAAACTATTATTTAAAAATTTTTATTTATAACCTTTTAATATAAATAAATAAATAAAGTAAAACCGATGAGGACAGGGACCATTTAATGCCACCCGTCGGTTAAGCACGTCCTTTAACACCTCTTCCTGAGCGACTTACTTTGATTAGTTTACCTTCCTGTCATCTTCCGTGTAACATAAATCCTCCCTGCGTCGCCATACTCTGCATCAATAGCGCACAAAAGGGTATTAACCACACATATCCAAAAATAAATCGCTGAGGATGAGGTGTTATAGAGCTTCCTTCCCCGACGAGAATACGGGTCCAAGACTCCCAGTCTCGTCGGTTAAGGAAGCTCCCTAACACCTGTTCCTTTGCGATTTACTTTTGAATAGGGACGGTTAGTATCCTTTTGTACGTTATGCAGAGTATGGCGATACTGGAAGGATATATGTGACACAGAAGAGAAAATGCAAGTAAGATGGAATAAGCAAAATGGATCGCTTAGGAAAAGGTGTTAGGGAGCCCTCAGCTGACGAGAATAGGAACTCAGGTGAAGGTAAATCCACCATCATAGCCGAACCTGTGGGGAGGGAAGGGGAAAGATGTTAGCAAGGTAAATGATAAGCTGCTTAGGTAAATAAGTACTGTCTACCTGGCTTCCTTTCCCATACCGGCGGGCATGCATCTTTCTGTCTGTCTGTCTGTCTGTCTGTCTGTCTGTCTCTCTCTCTCTCTCTCTCTCTCTCTCTCTCTCTCTCTCTCTCTCTCTCCAAGTACTGCCTTCCTATTTATCCATCAGTTAATATATCTTTCAGCCTCTTTCTCTATCTATCTACCTAACCAACACTTAACCCCCTCCTCACCTGGGTAAGCCTTAACCCTCCTAGTGCCATGCCTCTCCCTGCCTCAGCCTGCCTAAATGTTGGTGGTTGAGGCGGGGTGCGACAGAGAGAGGGCCGAGTGTGACAGAAAACGGGGCGCTCCTCCTGGCTGGGGACACTGCAGCAGGCTCTCAATGCAAGACCCATTGAGCAGAAGTAGGGCGGCAGAGGCTACTGATGAACAGGCTAGGCTCGTGGGTAGGGTAGGTAGGCAGGAGGTGTTGTGGTGTTCCATGGCGGCTAATTCCTCGCCTGAAAATAATGTCATGAAGTTTAATTAGGAAGATTAGTAATAAGTTGTACATAATGAATGATAATAATGACAGTGATAAGAATGATAATGATAATAATGGCAGTGATAAAGAGTGGCAGTGATGAAGAAGACCGATATTACTGACTGATTATAATGAGTGATAATAACCACAATGATAATAAAGACTGATAATAATGAGTGACAGTGAATGAGAATGATAATGACAGTGGTAAGAATGATAATGATAATAATGACAGTGGTAAGAATGGTAATGATAATAATGACAGTGGTGACAATGGTAATGATAATAATAACAGTGGTAAGAATGGTAATGATAATAATAACAGTGGTAAGAATGGTAATGATAATAATGACAGTGGTGACAATGGTAATGATAATAATAACAGTGGTAAGAATGGTAATGATAATAATGACAGTGGTGACAATGGTAATGATAATAATAACAGTGGTAAGAATGGTAATGATAATAATGGCAGTGGTGACAATGGTAATAATAATAACAGTGGTGACAATGGTAATGATAATAATAACAGTGGTGACAATGGTAATGATAATAATAACAGTGGTGACAATGGTAATGATAATAATAACAGTGGTGACAATGGTAATGATAATAATAACAGTGGTGACAATGGTAATGATAATAATAACAGTGGTGACAATGGTAATGATAATAATGACAATGGTGACATGTAATGATAATAATGACAGTGGTGACAATGGTAATGATAATAATAACAGTGGTGACAATGGTAATGATAATAATAACAGTGGTGACAATGGTAATGATAATAATAACAGTGGTGACAATGGTAATGATAATAATGACAATGGTGACAATGGTAATGATAATAATGACAATGGTGACAATGGTAATGATAATAATAACAGTGGTAAGAAAGGTAATGATAATAATGACAGTGATACATTGTGATAAAAAATGAGGGAGGCAATAATTATACTTTTCATTCTAACTTGGTCCATATTTTCTTCCTTTTGCAGCTTATTTCACATGACGCAGTGCCAGAAAAAGATAGTACTACGGTTCTACGTCCTTTCCATAGCACTTCATCGTGACTAGCGCCATATTCTAGTGTAAATCCACTGTTACACCTCAGCATTCAAAATAAAGAGATGACAGTTTTATGCCAAGTTAGAGTAAAAAGAGTATAGTGATAAGTAAAATAACAGTGATACAGATAATGATACAAAATTTTAGCAAACGTTCGTACCATTCATCGAAATTGTTGGCCCCGTTTCTTGTCGTCTAAGGAAGCTCCCGAACACCTTTTCCTAAGCGATTTATTTTCCTTATTACACCTTGCCGTCCCGTTCTGTGTTACTTAAATCATATCACCCAACTCTTCAAAAATAACTTACAAAAGGATATCAGCCAGACTTATCCAAAAATAAATCGGTAAGGAAGTGGTGTCGGGGAGCCTCCTTACCCGACGAAAATACGAGCCCTGAAGTCTTAATAATAAAAATAATTTTATTATAAATGTAAAATTAGCGAGACATCTGATATTTTTTACTTCATGCACTTGAGTAATCAATTGTGATGAATGATATAAATGATAATAACTAGATCTTGCTGGTGTTGGTAGGAAATATATGAGGGTTCGTCATGAGAGAGAGAGAGAGAGAGAGAGAGACAGACAGACAGACAGACAGACAGACAGACACACAGACACACAGACACACAGACAGAGAGGAAGATAAGAAAAGTAATCTTCCCTTTGTCTTTATCTCAGAGGAATATTAATATACAGGTGATGCGTGTGTTGTATCCTATGGTTTTCGTGGAGAGGTCATGAGAGATGTGTATTACATGACTGAGCTTCACACGTGATATTACCTGGATGAACTCTGTTTTGGGCTTATTACCTGTGTGTGTGTGTGTGTGTGTGTGTGTGTGTGTGTGTGTGTGTGTGTGTGTGTGTGTGTGTGTGTGTGTGTGTGTGTGTGTGTGTGTGTGTGTGTGTGTGTGTGTGTGTGTGTGTGTGTGGAACCATCATCAATGACCTATTGCACCACCTTCACCTGACCTCATTACTTGTGGATAGTCATGCATTAAGGAATTAGTTGTATCTAGTTAGGTCACAGGGCGTCATTCCTCTCTCTCTCTCTCTCTCTCTCTCTCTTCGTTTTGAAGGGGCGAACTGAGACTCGTTTTAAAACCCTTCACCTGACAGATTTTCCATATGCAATGAGTAATATGGCAGTGTGTGGTGTGGCAGTGTGTCGTGTGGCAGTGAATGGTCTGACAGTGTGGTGTGGTATGTGTGGTGTGGCATTGTGTGGTGTGGCAGTGTGTGGTGTGACATGTGTGATGTGGCAGTGTGTGGTTGGCAGTGTGAGGTGTGGCAGTGTGTGATGCGGCAGTGTGTGATGTGACAGCATGAGGTGTGGTGTGGCGATGTGAGGTGTGCCAGAATGTGGTGTGACACCGTGAGGTGTGGCAGTGTGTGGTGTGGCAATGTGAGGTGTGGCAGAGTGTGGTGTGGCAATGTGAGGTGTGATACAGTGTGGTGTGGCGGTGTGAGGTGTGGCAGTATGTAGTATGAAAGTGTGTGGTGTGGCAATGTAAGGTGTGGCAGGGTGCGATGTGGCAGAGTGCAGTGTGGCAGAGTGTGGTGTGGCAGTGTTTGGTGTAGCAATGTGAGGTGTGGCAGTGTGTGGGGTGGCAGTGTGGGGTGTGGCAGATTGAGGTGTGGCTGTGTGGTTTGGCAGTGTGAGGTGTGGCAGAGCGTGGTGTGGGAGAGTGTTGTGTGGCAGTGTGGGGTGTGGCAGTGTGTGGTGTGGCAATGTGAGCTGTGGCAAAATTTGGTGTGACAATGTGTGTTGTGGCAGATTGTGGTGTGGCAATGCGGGGTGTGGCGGTGTGATGTAATGCAGTGTGTCGTGCTGCAATGTATAGGTTGGCAATAGGAAAAGTTATAATGTCTGTTTTACACAAACTTCCCAAACTCCATGTACTCAAAACGTATGTCTCTAAAACTCTCAATAAATACTTGTAAATTTTTAACACGTATACAGGTATCATGTGTGTGTTGAATATATCGGAAATTCCAATGACTATGATGTTACATAATCTCCAGCTCATAACACGTGCTGTGATCGATGTATTTAGATTCCTATTACATATTGAAGCGATTTGCAGTGTTGGATAGCACTATGTTACGTAAGTCTGTATTTAATATGAGATGGGGAGATGTGGCAGTGTGAGCTTTGGTAGTGGGCTGTGTTGTGAGGTGTGGTAGTGTGTGGTATGGAAGTATGAGGAGGGGTAGTGTGAGGTGTGGTAGTGTGTGAAGGGGTAGTTTGAGGTGTGGTAGTGTGAGGTGTGATAGTGTGTGGTGTGGTAGAATGAGGTGTGGTAGTGTGAGATGTGGCAGTGTGGGGTATAGCAGTATGGAGAGTGATAGGATGTGTGAAATGAGACTGAGATGTGGCGGCGTGGTGCGAAATAGTATGAGATGTGCTAGTGTTGGGTGTGGCAGTGCGAGGTGTTGTAAACTGACGTGTGACAGGGCGTGGTGTGGTAGTATTAGGTGTGTCAGTGTGTGTGTTGTGGTTGTGTGGTAGTGTGTGATGTGGTAGTGTTTGGTGTGACAGTGTGAGGTGTGGTAGTGCGAGGAGTGGTAGTGTGAGGTGGTAGTTTGAGGTAGCAATGTGTTATGTGGCAGAATAAGGTAACGTGATGTGCGGTGTGGCAGTATGTGATATGGCAGTGTGTGGTGTGGCAGTATGTGATATGGCAGTGTGTAGTGTGGCTGCAAGAGTAAGGAGGAACGTGATGTGTGATGTGGCAGTGCGAGAACCATCTCAGATTAATAAAATAGGCTGGTGGTGGCAAGGATAAAGTATTAATGCCGACGCTCACTACTAAACACTTGCACTGTAATGTTTTATAATCTTATATACTTCAGAGTGCATAACTGGGACACTTTTAATTGGTGGGGTTAGATACACCTTTCATTAACCTTATCATTTCTACAGGTCCTTCGCAAGACAAATATCACCTTAAAAGTTAACAAGTCCTAAACTAATCCCTATATCAGATGACTCAGTGGCTCTCATCTCACCTTTCAACACGTGCGCGGTAACATTCAGAGGCTCTGTACACGTGGAAGAGCACGTGTAGGTTTCAGAATCGGAGGGTGTGGCTTTGGAACGGGACAGGGTGAGTCGGGAAACAGGCGTCGTCACGCTATCATCGGTGACCTGGAAATCGCTAGCCTTTGGGGTGAGAATGGGCTGGCCTCCTCTATTCTATGCGAAGAAGGCTGGAGATGGACATCCTTGGACTTGTGATATTACTTCCAGGCGACTTCCAGACTAGACCTACACCTCTCTCCTCGGTTCTGCTGTTGCCACCGCCTCTGTTGTTGGAGAAGTAGCTGTTTAAACGGATATATGAATGACGGAAACAGTAGCTAAAAAGAATGTAAATGGCTTACCAGTGGACAGCCCTGGACTTGGCACACCACTTCCAGGCGACTTCCAGACTGCATGTACACTCGATCAAAAAAGTATCGGTGCACAGGGGGTGCGATGCCTACCGAAAAGGTTCGAACAACTGCTGACATTACCAACGTCTCATTGTGTATCATCAGTGTCTGTCTATATAAACATTACATTTGCTATATGTTTGCAAGAGGATATTCCTAGCTGGCGATATATAACACCTCCCGACATCAAGGCTACCAACGTGTGGTAGGTAGGATACTAATATTTCAGTGACCTTCGTTCTGTGGTCCCAAATGTTTCACGCATGTTGTGCACCGATACTTTTGTGACCGAGTGTACACCTCTCTCCTCGGTTCTACTCCTGCCACGGCCTCTGTTGATGGAGGGAAGGGTGTTTTAGTGGATAACTGATGGATAGAAATTATTAACCAGTGACTTACAAAAGATGGACACCCTTGGACTTGACACACCACTTTCAGGCGACATCCAAACTGCACATACACCTCTCTACTCGATTCGACTAAATTTTATCGATGGAAGGATGTTAATTGAGACGGATGCAGTAAGGAAGAGATGGGCAGAGTATTTTGAAAGATTGTTAAATGTAGAGGAGGAAAGGGTAGTTGAGACTGTGGCGGATGCAAGGGTGCAAGGAATAAATGTGTTGGGAGAGTTGAATGATTCTTTGATCACAAATGAAGAAGTGCAGGAGGCTGTAAAGGAGATGAAAAAAGGGAAAGCTGCAGGTATGGATGGGTGTGCTGTGGAATGCCTGAAGGGTGGTGGAGTGACTATTGTTGACTGGTTAGTAAGATTGTTGAATGTGTGCTTTGTGAAAGGTATGGTGCCAATTGACTGGGGAAGTGCTTGTGTGGTCCCGTTGTATAAAGGCAAGGGTGATAAGTATGAATGTACTAGCTTTAGAGGTATAAGTCTTTTGAGCGTTGTAGGTAAGGTGTATGGTAGAGTGTTAATTATGAGAGTTAGAGAGGGTACAGAGGGAGTGATTCTGTGATTGGTGATGAGCAGTGCGGCATTAGGAGAGGGATGGGATGCGTGGATCAGATGTTTGCTGTGAAACAAGTGTGAAAAGTATTTAGCGAAAGGCAATGATGTGTTTTGGGCATTCATGGATTTAGAGAAAACGTAGGATACAATTGGTAGGGAGGCTTTGTGGACTGTTTTGAGATTGTATGGACTTGATGGTAGGTTACTAAAAGGCGTGAAAAATTTTTATGTAAATAGTAGAGCGTGTGTAAGAGTGGGAAATACTTTGAGTGATTGGTTTCCCGTGAGAGTGGGGCTGCGGCAGGGATGTGTGATGTCGCCTTGGTTGTTTAATTTTTATACGGATGGTGTTGTAAGGGAGGTGAATGCAAGAGTTTTAGGTGGAGGTCTGAGTCTGGTGAATGTTGATGGTAGAGAGTGGAATCTGAAGCAGCTGCTGTTTGCAGATGATACTGCACTGGTGGCTGATTCAGAGGAGAGATTGAGACAGTTGGTAGAGGAGTATGGAAGGGTGTGTGAAAGGAGGAAATTGAAAGTAAATGAGAATAAGAGTAAAGTGATGAAGTGTACGAGGTCGGTAGATGGTAAGGGGATGAATATAGTTTTGAATAGTGAGTTACTTGAGGAGGTAGAGTGTTTTAAGCATTTAGGGTCACATGTTGCTGTGGATGGAAGAATAGATGCAGAAGTGAAGTTTAGAAGGAATGCAGTAGGAAAGGTGCTGAGAGGAATGAAAAAAGTGTTTAAATATCTTTCGCTTAGAATGGATGTAAAGAGAAGGCTGTATGATGGTGTTGTGGTGCCGACTCCATTATATGGGGCTGAAACATGGAATATGGGTGTAGCAGAGAGGAAAAGTTTGAATGTAATGGAGATGAGGTGTCTGAGGAGTATGTGCGGAGTGACGCGTATGGATCGAGTGAGAAATGATGAAGTGCGAAGGAGAACTGGAGTTATTCGGGAGATGACTGATCGAGTTGAGCAGAGGGTGTTGCAATGGTTTGGGCATATGGAGAGAATGGATAATGAGCGATTGGTGAAAAAGATAACTAGATCTGATGTGAGAGGTGTAAGGCTGAGAGGGAGACCATGAATAGGATGGGTGGACAGTGTGAAGAGAGCGTTGAATGCGAGAGGGATGTCTATTGAGCAAGGAAGAGTGGCTGTGCATGACAGAAATAAATGAAGAGAAATTGTGAATGAATAAATGATGACGCAGCCCTGGGGGGATATTCTCCCGCATTTGGTCTGATCAGCAAATCAGGTCAGGTGCTGGTAAGGGGATGGGTCTATTATGATGTGGCAGGGGTAAACCAGCTCTGCTGTCGGACCCTGCTGCGGATGTCACTGCTTGCACTGCGCAGTTGACCCTTGTGCGGTGTGGTGCGGTGAGGATCTGTCCGTTCTCCCCTTTGGGGCTAAGATGCGAATGAATGTGTTTGAATGGATGAGTAAATGGGAAGTGTGTCGTCCTGTCTCGGCTACCTCCCTTTCCTTGGGGGAAGCAGCCTAGGTATATAGATAGATAGATAGATAGACAATGATATTAGAAGCGATAAAGGAAATGAAGGAATATGAAGTTTTTTTTTTTAATGCAATGAAGGAACCAAAGGCTTGTAAGATTGTTCACTCAAAAAAAAAAAAAATAAAAAAAATAAAAAAAATAACAGAGAGCCAAATACAAGATGTGTTCATTTCGAGATGCCTGCACACACCGCGTGTCAAAGGCTGAAGGTCATAGAAAGAAAAACAGATAGAGTAAGACAGTTCCAGAAGTACAGTACAAATATAAGGGCAGTTGATGAGCAGTGTCAGGGCCCAAGTGGAAGCTCATAAGGGTACACCTGTGGACTAAAATATACACAATAATGAAAACCTGCTATCTCAAGGAAGAAAAACTTATGGACAAAAGCAGTGAGTGGGTAAATCATTTGATGAGTCAGGAACGGATTAATAATGACGAATTGTACACCTCTGCTCGGCACACCTAGATAGATGGATGGATAGACTGATAAATAGATACACAGATAGATATATAGATATTTAGATAGACAGATAAATTAATAAACATAAAGCCAAATTCCGTCATGCCTAGCTATAATATCAACATTCCCCCCAGCACCAGTTCACATCTGTAATAAAAGCAGACTATGTTACTGGCAGCGCAGGTTGCATTGCGGCCACGAATCTGGACTAATAGATTGATAGATAGATGGACAAATAGACAGAAAGATAGACAGATAAATTGCCTGGAACCTAGACTAACATTAATGACCTCGTTTGATGCCCTGGGTGGAAACAATAATAACTACATTACTGAGGCCATGGTTCACACACACACACACACACACACACACACACACACACACACACACACACACACACACACACACACACATTTACCTCCATGTGTGTGTATGTTGATAAACACTGATTAGGGACTTAATTCTGTCACTATAATGGTACTTCTAAAACTTTATTCTGGCTATGTCCTAATGATTTTTTTAATTTAAGGAAAATGACTGAGACGTTTGAATTGGGAGAAGACACATATTTACGTGTGTGTGTGTGTGTGTGTGTGTGTGTGTGTGTGTGTGTGTTTTAAGGATTAGGGACTGCTCTCTCTCTCTCTCTCTCTCTCTCTCTCTCTCTCTCTCTCTCTCTCTCTCAAAAGCATAGTTATTTTTTGCAGTGAAATTGACAGTGTCAGGGTGGAGGGGGGGTAGAAAATTGTATTCGTCCTGAAAGGGTTACAGTTTAGAGGTAAATGATAGCAAAAAAGTAAACTCGTCTAGAAAGCCAGCTACCTCGCATCGTCGAAGTGATAAGAAAAATAAAAAGAAAAAACATTCTCTCACTGAAAAGGTTAAGAATTAGTGACGAGAGAGAGAGAGAGAGAGAGAGAGAGAGAGAGAGAGAGACAGACAGACAGACAGACAGACAGACAGACAGAGACAGAGACAGAGACAGAGAGACAGAGACTAGCCCAGAAGTAATAGTTTGTGTAATGAGACTAAAAAAGGTAATGGCTAAAGGAATACAGAAAGTGACAAAAAAATAGATACACGTAAAAAAAATTGTCACCTTGCATCGTCCAGTGACAGAAAAAAGAAGGAAAAAGAAAAAGAAAAAATACAAACAATACTTCCTCCTGTTGAAAAGGTTACTACTTGGTGACCAAAAATACTGTATATATATATATATATATATATATATATATATATATATATATATATATATATATATATATATATATATATATATATATATATATATATATATATATATATATATATATATATATATATATATATATATATATATATATATCATCATCAGCCGCTGAGGTCCACTGCAGGACCGGCCTATCCCTACCGAAGCAGAGACGATACCCAGTGGCTTAGGCTGTCTGGTAGAGACTGTATGTAGGGTGAGAAGTGCTTGTGTGATTATAGTGTTGTAGTGGCTTTGGATGTGTGTGTAGTCTGTGAACCAAGTGTAATCGGCCCGCCTTAAGCCGATTGGGTGCAAGCATACTATACCTCATGCCAATTAATCTGGCCAGGCATGTATGGCAACACTGTTCCTGCCGAGATTCTGATTGGCTGGAGGTGTTTGTTCGATTTCGTTGTTGCTTAAACCGATACCTTGTTTATTATCAGATGTGATACTGAGCTTGTCGACAATACTATCGTCAAAAGCAATAAGAAATTCGTTATACTGTACAGTATACTTATCAACAACGAAGTGTTCGTAGGAAGGTAGAGATACTGAGTCAACAAAGTATTATAACAGTCCAAGTCAAGGTCAGCATTCGAACAATTCCTTTAAATCTCTGACACTCCGTAATATAACAGAAAATTAAGGAAACCCGCATAATCTCAGCGTTGGTATACCACACATTTAAATTTCAAGATCAGTCCACACCCTTAAATCGTGCCACAACTCTGAATGATTAAAAATTCTAATGAAAAGACGAGTTCTGCGGGGAGGGAGGTTTGAAAATATCGCGAGAAATCAAAGTAGGCTAAAGTAAAACTATTTCAATTATATCTTCTATTATCACAGTACAGACTGATCTTAAAATTTAAATGTGTTATACCAACGCTTAGATTAAGCAAGTTTCCTTAATTTTCTGTTATATTACGGAGTGTCAGAGATTTAAAGGAATTGTTCGAATGCTGACCTTGACTTGGACTGTTATAATACTTTGTTGATTCAATATCTCTACCTTCCTACGAACACTTCGTTGTAGATAAGTATATAACGGATTTCTTATTGCTTTTGACGATAGTATTGTCGACAAACTCAGTATCACATCTGATAATAAAAAGAGTATCAGTTTTAGCAACAACAAAATCGAACAAACACCTCCAGCCAATCAGAATCTCGGCAGGAACAGTGTTGCCATACATGTCTGGCCAGATTAATTGGTATGAGGTATAGTATGCGACACTGGTTCAACCACAGCACCACTTGTGTCCGCCAAAGTAGCAAGTGGCTTGTTGAACGCTTCCCAAAGTTTTTTACAACTCTGGCGGGAGGCGAACCCGCGCTCACCAGCGTGCGAAACGCACACTCTACCACTGTATCACAGAGGCTCCATATATATATATAAATATATATATATATATATATATATATATATATATATATATATATATATATATATATAGATAGATAGATAGATAGATAGATAGATAGATAATTAATAATGTAAATTTGCTGCAAAAAGTTAGGTTACCTTGGACAGTGAAAGTGACGGGGCTGGTGATGGGCAGGATAGGGGAGACTGGCAGAGATAGCACCACACATCGTTCAGTAAAA
>NC_137057.1:37093518-37108518 GCF_032717465.1 Coenobita brevimanus
CCAGATGATGATGATGATGGTAATTAATTTTGTCTTCTCTACATTTTTATTATTTTCTCGCATGTTTATCAGCGAAAAATGATGATGATAATGATGATGATGATGATGATTCCTGTATGATGGCCGTAATTATCTCTTTCTTTCTACATTCAAGTGACAGTGCGGGTTAATACATATCACAGCTCAGCGGGCAGTGAATCAACACAATGCGTTCCCAGCCATTTTCACAGTTACTGTATATACTCTTCTCACGCCTCTCACGCCACCACACCTGAAAGCCCACCAACACGCACACTTACACCATCACGAGCGCGAGAAGTTCAATGTTTTATCACCGTGGAGAACGCAGGCTTGTACTTAAATAACGTTCATTACCTAAACTGTTGACATGGTGGAGAGGGAGAGAGAGAGAGAGAGAGCAGTGGCGTACCGAGGGGGGGGGGGGATGCGGCCATGGCCCCCCTCCTTTTTGCGTATATATATATATATATATATATATATATATATATATATATATATATATATATATATATATATATATATATATATATATATATATATGCAGTATATTTTTTCATACTGTCTAGTATGCCTGTCTATTCTGCTGGCCAAAATGCAATTTTCCTTTTTTTCGGGGGAGGGGCTTACAGCGCCCCCCCAACCCCTCAGCTGTACGGGCTTGCTGTGCTCGCCAAAGTCATGGGCTGCACAGTTAACAAGATAAAAAAACAAGCCCCCCCCCCCTTTCAACTTTCTGGGTACGCCACTGAGAGTGAGTCATGTGTATGTATCAACTTACGTAGAAATGGTGATAAATATTGTGTGTGTGTGTGTGTGTGTGTGTGTGTGTGTGTGTGTGTGTTTGTGTGTGTGTTTTGTCTATATTATTGAGAGAGCAGGAACAAAAGGGCTGTGCAACTTTGTTAAAATCAACCAACAACGCAGTAAAAAAAACAGCCAGCTAAATAACCAGGCATCTTTAAAATCACAGACCCAATTTCCGCTGCGAACTCGCTTGCTTGGAGTCTGTATGAGTACGTATAACAAACCTGTATTGCCACTTCGTTACAATGGACGGAGCAGCATTCTGTGACTTTGATTTTATATGTAAAGACTAGCCAACCAACCAACCAATCAGCCAGTCATCCAGGTAGTCAGTCAATCAGCCAGTTAGTCAGCCAGTCAGCCAACTCCACAGCCACCTAACTATACTTTGTGCATTACAGCTTGACCTAAAAATGCCATCTCCATCTTGAATGCAGAATAATAATTAAAAAAATAATATTATAATACGGTGTTTGTTACGAAGCACCGTAGAGAGGTTGTAGAACCGTAGAGAGAGAGTGAGAACTGGAGAGTGACAGCAGGAGGAAAGTAACAAGAGGAGAGAGTGACAGCAGAAGAAGAAGAGTGACGGCAGAAGGAGGGGAGAGAGTGATAGCAGAGGGAGAGAGAGTGACAGCAGGAGGAGAGAGTGTGACAGGAGAAGTGTGACAGCAGGAGAGATAGTGACAGCAGGATGCGGGGAGAGAGTGACGGCAGTAGGAGAGAGAGTGGTAGCAGGAGGAGACGGAATGACAGCAGAAGGGAAGAGAGTGACAGTAGAGGGGAGAGAGTGCTTGTTTATGCGAAGTAAAAGCACAAGATAGAAGCCAGAAAAAAATATTCTTCCTTCCACGAAACTGAACAAAAGAAACGAAATTCATGATATGCCCACTTTGAGATGCCGACAAACGTACGAAAATTTAAGAAACCGAACAAAAGGAGCCGAATTCATGATGCATTCACTTCGCGTTGCCTACATGTGAACGGAAACCAAAGCTAAAGTGGACAAATGATAACCAAGTGGACAACGGAACAGCACAGTCCACTTTCCGTGTCTCGGCTAGCTCGCGTGCTTGGAGACTGTACGCGGAACAAACAGGTACTCCCACGGCCTACTCAGACAAGGTCGGACGGCGCGCAGGTAGAGCGAGTGAGTGATGACGTCAGCTGTACCACACTGCCCGCTTCTCCCTGTCCTTGACTCCAGTCTGACCCAGGTCGTTTTTGTGTGTACACCTTCTGTTTATTCTGACATATTTCCACTAAACTCTCATCAGCGTTGCAGATATGCCAAGCAATTGCTCAGTATATGGCTGCTACAATACACGAAGAAATACAGCAGGATCAAATGTACGATACTTCCGCTTTCCAAGGGCAAAAGAACTTAGACAAAGGTGGATTCATTCCTGTTGTCGTGCTGATGAAATAAACGCTGATAATGCATTGATATGCTCAGTACATTTTGCCGATAGTGATTACAGAGATGACCTGAAATCCCGACTCTTTGGAATTGATACTCCTAAGAGACAGCGGACATTAAAGGATGATGCAATCCCATCTCTCCTTATGCCTCAAGGTAATATTACACTATAATGCAATTGTGTGTGTGTGTGTGTGTGTGTGTGTGTGTGTGTGTGTGTGTGTGTGTGTGTGTGATACTCCTAAGAGGCAGTGAACATTAAAGGATGATGCAATCCCATCTCTCTTTATGCCCCTCAAGGTAATTACACTATAATGTAAGTGTGTGTGTGTGTGTGTGTGTGTGTGTGTGTGTGTGTGTGTGTGTGTGTGCGATACTCCTAAGAGGCAGTGAACATTAAAGGTTGATGCAATCCCATCTCTTTTTATGCCCCTCAAGGTAATTACACTATAATGCAATTGTGTGTGTGTGTGTGTGTGTGTGTGTGTGTGTGTGTGTGTGTGTGTGTGTGTGTGTGTGTGTGTGTGTGTGTGTGATACTCCTAAGAGGCAGTGAACATTAAAGGTTGATGCAATCCCATCTCTCTTTATGCCTCAAGGTAATTACACTATAATGCAATTGTGTGTGTGTGTGTGTGTGTGTGTGTGTGTGTGTGTGTGTGTGTGTGTGTGTGTGTGTCTGTGTGTGTGTGTGTGTGTGTGTTCTTACCTAATTGTTCTTACCTAATTGTATCTTTACAGGAATGAGTCAAGCTCGTACTGTCCCGTGTCTTAAACCATATTTATCGAACATATCCTTAAATTTGTGAATTGTTTTGGCACACACTATTTCATTCGGTAGTGCATTCCATTGATCAATTGCTCTGTTTGGGAAACTGAATTTCCTTACGTCTTTATCACGTCTCTTCTTATGCAGTTTTTTGCAGTGTCCTCTTGCTGATGCTTCTCCATATGTTAAGTAATCATTTATGTCTATTTTCTCCTTTCCTGATATGCACTTATATAGCATTATCATATCACCTCTTTTCCTTCTCTCCTGTAGTGTTGGTAGATTCAGTTTATTTAGTCTTTCTTCGTAGCTTAGGTCCCTTAAGCTTGGTATCCATCTTGTAGCGGCCCTTTGAACTTTTTCAATCTTGTCTATATGCTTTTTGAGATGAGGACTCCAGACTACTGATGCATATTCCAGGGTTGGTCTAATGAATGATATTATCCTTCTTAGCATGTATTCATTTATGTATGTGAATGCTATTCTCATATTTGCAAGCAGTATATACATGTTCCGTACCTTCTCGCTGATGTGGTCAGCTGGAGATAGTCTGTTATTGATAATCACACCTAGGTCTTTCTCTCTTTCTGATGTGTATAGGGTTTTATTTCCTAACTTATAATCCCAATCAGGTCTTTTTCCACTTTTACCAAACTTGATTTCATGACACTTGTCCACATTGAATTCCATTTGCCATGTACTACTCCATTCATGAAGTTTATTTAATTCTTCTTGTAGCTCCCTACAAGAGTCTGTGCTAGTAATTCTCCTTTGTATTTTTGCATCATCTGCAAACATATTTAGATAGCTCTCATTTCCAGTGTTACTGTTTATATCATTTATATACACTAAAAACATGATTGGTGCCAGCACCGAACCCTGTGGTACTCCACTAGTCACTTCTTTCCATGATGAGTAGTTTCCTCTTAGTACTGTCCTCATTTCTCTTTTTATGAGAAAGTCTTGCATCCAACAAAACAGTTTGCCTCGAATTCCTCCTTAATGGTACAGTTTCCATAAAAGTCTTTGGTGTGGTACTGTGTCAAAAGCTTTCTTGAAATCTAAATAGATACTGTCCACCCATCCTTCCCTTTCCTGTATTGTGTTTGTTACTCTGTCATAGTAGCTCAACAGATTAGTAACACATGATTTTCCTTTTCTGAAACCAAACTGTCTTTCTGTTATCATACTGTGTTCTTCTAGATGATTTACCCAAGCTTTTCTTATAAGTTTTTCTAATACCTTGCTTACAACACTGGTCAGTGATACTGGTCGGTAGTTGAGAGGATTTTGTCTATTTCCTTTCTTGAATAAGGGGACTATATTTGCTTTTTTCCAAATATCAGGTAGTTTCCCTTGACTCAAGGATTTCTTGAAAATTAAAAATAATGGTTTACTTAACTCCTTTGCACATTCTCGTAATACCCAACATGAAATTTCATCAGGACCACTTGCTTTTCCTCTGTCTAATCTACTTAACTCCTCCTGTATTACTTTTTCTGCTATTTGTATATCTGGTAGTATGTGTGGACATGCGTGTTCCACATAGTCCCTCTCAAAATTTTTTTCTTCTGTAAAAATTAATTGGAAATTCTTATTTAGTGCTTCACAAATATCTTTCTCTTGTGTATAAGTGATTCCCTCGTCCGTAATGGATTGTATTATATCTTTTACTTTGATTTTGCTTCTGATATAGCTGTAAAACAGCTTTGGTTGATCACTACTTTTATTTATTATATCCTCCTCAAACTGTTTTGGGGCTTCCCTCCTTATTCTTGTATAGTCGTTTCTTGCCTGTTTGTAATTATTATACGCCCTTTCACTATTGTGTCTTCTGTATCTATTCCACAACAAATCTCTTCTTTCTTTTGATTTTTTACATTCTGTATTGAACCATTTCTGTATTTTCTTATCTGCTTCTTTGTGCTGTGGGATGTACTTCTGGACTCCTATTTCATAAAATTCACAAATTTTTTTATATACAGCGTTTAAATCTTGTCCTCTAAGCTCATTTTCCCAATCAGCTTCTAAGAAATACTTCTTTAGGTCTTGATAATTTCCCTTTTTATAGTTTAGGCTCTTTTTGTAACTGTCATTGCTGTTTACTATGTCATATGCTATCCTGAAGTTATAATTTAGTACTGCATGATCGCTTTTGCCGAGTGGAGGGTGATATATTAAACTGTCAATGTCATTTTCTTACCTAGTAAATATTATATCTAGCACTGAAGGTACATCAAGTCCTCTTTTTCTGGTGGTTTCCCTCACATGTTGCGTTAAGAAAAACTCTTGTACGAGATACAGGAGCTTTTGGTCCCAACAGCTTTCTTGGCTATTTATATCAAGAGTATTCCAATTTATATTTGTACTGAAGTCCCCAGTTAGTATAATTCTTTCCGATTTCTCTTCCATTTTATGTAGCAATGATCTTATACTCTGAATTGTACTCTTTGCCAGGTCTTCATATTCGTCTCTTTCCCATGTGTTTGATCTGGGTGGCATGTACAAATTGTCTACAATTACTTTACCTTCAGATGTGTCGATCTCTACTGCAATCAGTTCTACTTGTGATGGTATATCTAGGTTTATTTCCTTGACTTTTAGATTTTTCTTAGTTAATATTATAATTCCTCCTCCTTTTTTTAAATTTCTGTCTCTTCTCCATATATTGTATCCCTCTAAGTTTAGTATGTCATTGGATATTCTTGGTGTTAATTTTGCCTCAGTTAGGCATATTATTTGTGGTTCATTTTCTCTGACATAATCATTCATCTCTAGTAATTTAGATACCATTCCATCCACATTTGAGTACATCAACTTTATCATCTTGTTTATATACTTGTCATGTGTGTGTGTGTTTGTGTGTGGTTTTATGATACTCCTAAGAGGCAGTGAACATTAAAGGATGATGCAATCCAGAGGGAAAGGATTACAGATCACGGCACAAGGACAGAGAGAAATAAGGGACAGGTGAAGTGGGAAATCCTCAGGGAGAAGGAAGGAATGTTGGGTAAGGAAATAGAGGTCACAAAGGGAAAGGGATTGTCGATCCCAGCACAGGTATGTGTGTGTGTGGGGGGGTGGGAGGTATTTGGGTTTGTTTGGTGTTAGAGCTGGTTAGTGGAGTGAGGGAGGTGAATGTGTATTTTGAGAGAGTTTGTATGGCAAAAGGGGAAGTATGCTGTGTGTGTATGCACTGATGCACACATAATAGATCATTAATAAAGCATTGCAAGTCACTATCAATCCGTGTTATTGGGTTATGTGATTTATGTTCTTATGTATGAATTTTAGGCACTACAGATGCAACTAACGGATCCAGTGAGAGGTGTCAAAGATCATGGAAACGTGGAATTAAGAGATCCATACAAGATATGCTGTCTGAAACTGATGGAAGTGAATCAAATACTGGCAAATATGATACCAGTGGTAGGTGCAGTGTCAGTGACAGGTTCTGTGCTATCTTGTGATGAAAAATTGTCAAGTGAATCTAGTGAAACTGAAAATGTCATCGGTGCTGGCGAAACTATTAGTGAAGTGCTGCAAAGGACATTTATGCAGTTAGAAAAGGAAAATAGAGAACTTAAGGAAGAGAATGAAGCATTAAAAGCAACAGTTCTTGATCTAAGAGCAAAATGTAGTCAAATGTATTCATATTCTGAACTTGAGAACCTCTTAAGTCCCATTGTCAGGAAGACACAACTCGATGCTATTATAAACAAAAGGAGTGTAAGGCAATGGCCAGATGAAGATGTCTCAGCTGCTTTTACTCTAAGAAGCATGAGTCCTAAGTGTTACGAATATCTGAGGACAAAAAAAGGATATCCTTTGCTGAGTAAAACTACCCTTAATGAAAGAGCCAAGAACTTTGCATGTGAACCTGGCATCCTGAACTCTGTGTTGTCCATCATGAACACTAAGTCTGATAGCTTTACTCAGCTTGAAAGGTTGGCTGTATTATCATTAGATGAAATGTCCATTAGCAGTGAGTGGTGTTATGACACCCTTTATAAGCCCCATGAGAAGGTACAGGTTGTGATGCTTAGCGAAGTGGTAAGAAAATGGAAGCAGCCAGTTTTTTATGATTTTGATGTTGCAGACATGAGTAAAACTTTAATAACTCTGATAGAAGAGGCTGAGCATGCAGGTTACCCTGTCGTTGCTCTAGTTCATGATTTAGGGCCCAGTAATCTTAAGCTGTGGAAGGAATTGGGCATCGATCCTGTGGGAACTAAGAAAATATCTTTTAGGAACCCTGTCGCTGATCGGGATATATATGTGTTTGCAGATGTTCCACATTTACTTAAATTGATTAGAAATAATTTTATTGATTCTTGCTTTTATCTGAAGGATGGCAGTGTTATATCTGATTCCTGCATCACGGAAATGTTAACAGCAACAAAGACCGAGTATTGTTGAGCATATAAACTCAGTGAGAGGTATATGAGAGAGGGGGGTGTGAGTTGGGAGCAGGGCAGTGAAATGGCGGGGGACAGGGCGACTTGGAGGCGATTTGTTTGTGGCCACCCCAAACGGGATTGAGGCGTCTGGCAATAGATAGATAGATAGAAATGCATTTAAATGTTTCAGGTCAGCAACGACAAAGAGATAAATATGCAACCCAACTTTTGTCAAATACATGCTCTAGTTCAATAACATATCTTGGAAAAAGAGGACTGTTGGT
Organism: Coenobita brevimanus; assembly: GCF_032717465.1. Lineage (NCBI taxonomy): Eukaryota > Metazoa > Arthropoda > Malacostraca > Decapoda > Coenobitidae > Coenobita > Coenobita brevimanus. The sequence continues at coordinate 37,101,216 of NC_137057.1, forward strand.
GACTAGATACTGGAAGGAAACTGCTGACTTCATCAACATTGTGGACGAATGGTTTGATGTAATGAGTTCTTCTCACAAGTTTGGTGACAAGCAGTCACGAAATGCATTTGGAGTAAATTTATCTGACCAAATAAATGTTCTACATAGAATGACTGAAGTAATTACAACAATGAGAGTAAAAAGTCCACTATATAAAGGGCTATATATGTTTCAGAAAGGTGTAATCTTATCTTCTCACTCACTGATAGGCTTGTACAATATGCTTCATGAGTTTTTTAATGTTGAATACATTCTTGCTAGGAAATTAAATCAAGATGGCCTGGAACATTTATTTGGGTGCATACGACAAATGCACGGATCCTATGACCACCCAAATGCTCTCAATGTAAAATTCAGGTTAAAGAAGTTACTCCTAGGAAAAGATGTTATACTACTATCTGAGAGTTCTAACACAGCTACTGATAATTTTGACTGTCTACAAGTGAAGGCCTGATGAAAACAAATAATAAAGGTACAACTTTCTGTGAAAGAGATCTAGCAGACGAACTTTACATTACTAGTAACTGTCTCAGAGATTTGGATGTTGGGTATGAGCTAGGAAATGATGTAAATGATGAAAGTGATGAATATCTGTGCCTTGAAAAATGTATAACCCCTAGTGAACAAGAATGTAAATCATTTGATGTTGTTATAGAAGAAGAATCTCTTAGATATATTGGTGGATATATTGCAAGGAAGTTTTGTGTAAAATACGCTCACTTAGGTCAGAAAGCTAGTGAGTGCACCACCAACAATAAGACATGGACTGACGAAGTAAACAGAGGTGGACTGCATGTTCCCTCAGAGTTATTTTACTCTCAGTTATCTACAATGAGGGAAATATTTCAAACTGTACATGGAGACAGTCTAAAGGAGGGGAAAGAATGCTTCAAGCAAATTGTGTCTGAAACTGAAAGCGTAGGAGCTGATTTGCCGAAGGATGTCATAGCCTTCTTTGCCAAAATATCTGTGTTTTTTTAGAATCAGGAAGTTAAATAATGTTATTAGGATAAAGAAGAAAAAAGGAAAGACCTGCAGGAGTGAAAATAGGAAATTTATGAAGATAACAACGTGACAGTATGCAGAATAAACTTGGCTTTGTTAACCTTTGTTTATCATATATATAAATTGTGTAAATAAATCCTGTAGCAAGGTAACAGTCACATATTTATTCCCCTTTCAGAATTAAAAAAATACTACAAACATGGTAAATATGCTGTGAGTCAATCTTAGACAGACAAATCATTTAAGAGAGAGAGAGAGAGAAAGAGAGAGGAGCGAGAGTGTGGTACACGTGACGGCACTGCGCAGTGAGAGCGTAAACTGGTCCGTGGGCCGTCCGACCTTCTCTGAGTAGGCCGTGGGTACTGCCATTATGTTACGGGAGAACGTAATCGTACATCCCAATATTGCCCTGTGAAGCTTTTATCTAATGTGAGTGTGTACGCGGCTCCGACAGATGTCCTGGCGCTTCCTCACTGCATCTTAACACGCTACTTAGAGGTATGTGTGACAGTGCTAGATACATGGGACAGTGTTCTTGGTGGCATGGAGAGGGACGCCTTCACGCGGTGGCATTAATATGACCAGGTGGCTCCGCTGCTTGGTTATACAGACATCTCTCGCCTCCCAAGAGGTGATGGTGGACTGCAGGGGGGGGGGGAGGCCTAGCTTCCGCCAGACTGACATTTAGATGAGCTTGGAGTTACTGCTGCTACTACCACTACTACATGGTACATGAATTCTGTAGTATGTGTCAGTGTTATACATAAAGGACACATACATTACGGTGCATGAAATCAAGGTATTTGATTTGTTTGTGGGATGGTTACATAGACTACACGCACCTTTCGGCATCCGACAGGGGTTTGTACCTTCGAAGCAGCCTTGGTGTTAATTTGAAAGACATGTTTTTTATATAAAAGATTTTTTTTTTATTTCGTGTTTACGAAAAAAATGTGATGTTCCGTCTTCGTTTCTCTCTCTCTCTCTCTCTCTCTCTCTCTCTCTCTCTCTCTCAGGGGTAACTTTAAAATATTCACCACCTCACACCATCACCACTTCCCTTCACGTTTCCAACACTGGCATTAATATCGAGGCTTTTAATAACTCACACACCAGCGTTTAACTAATGCCTGGATGGCGGAGAATGGGAGAGATTTTGTACGTGTTCGTGACTGGATGGGTTCGTGGTAGGGTGCGTTGGTGGTTGGGTGCGTTCGTGATTCGGTGTGTTTGTGGTTGGGTGTGTTTGTGGTTGGGTGTGTTTGTGGTTGATTGTACGTGTTCGTGGTTTACTATACGTGTCCGTGGTTGACTGTACGTGTTCGTGGTGGTCTGACACGTGCAGTTGTACTGAGCTAGCCATTATTCCCACTAGCTTGACTGTTTGCTAGTGGTTATTCCTGTCTGTGGTTGACTGTTATGGTGGTAGACCGAGCATGGGGACCTGTGTGTGTGTGTGTGTGTGTGTGTGTGTGTAACAGATCTCCCCTGGAAGAAGAAGGAGAGGTAGACCGAGATGAAGGAGGAGGTAGGAAGTCAAGGATAGTCATTATTGAAGTCTCTCTCCCGGCGCTTTCTTTACAGTAGGCGGCGTTAGAAAGCAGTGTGAAAGAAATAGAGATAAATGATAGAGAGGGTGTGATTGACGATGATAGGAAACAGATTGTGTGACCGAAACAGAGGTAGAAAGATAAAGTGTTTGACTGAGAGACAGAGTGACTGAGACGTTAGGGAGGAGATAGACTGATAGAAATAGAGGCAGAGAGAAAAAGTGATGGACAGAGAGACAGAGTGACTGAGGCGTTAGGGAGGAGGGAGTGATAGAAATTGACGTAGAAAGGTAAAGTGATAGACTGAGAGAATGATTGACAGCGATAAGTTAGTGAAAAGATGGAGATAAAAAAATATAAGAAAATAAATGGGGAAGACTAGATTTGGACAGGCTGACAGATATATATATATATATATATATATATATATATATATATATATATATAGATATATATATATATATATATATATGGATAGATAACAAATGAACAGACAGACAGATATACAAGTAGACAGACAAATCTATAGAAAGACAGTTATATTAGTAAATGTTTCAAAGAGAATTTATTCGAAGCATGAAGTTATGTCTCCCTCACACACACTACAAACAGCAACATCCAATGCCTATACCCAAACTTCATGAATTTCAGAGTTGGCACCGGTGAAGGTAGCAGGGATATCAATAATTATAGAGGCAGTGGTCAATAATTCCTTTACACTCCCCAAAATGATGGCCAAACCTAAAGTACCTCGATACGAAAAGAAGAAATAATTTAAATTCTTGACATGTAGGGATAGAAAAAGTGCAGAAACGAGATACACACACACACACACACACACACACACACACACACACACACACACACACACACACAGGTAGCCTCTGTCTCTCTTTTTCTCTAACAAGACCTCTGCACTTACCACGTCAGTGAATAAAGAATTATGGAGTAACGCTCTCTCTCTCTCTCTCTCTCTCTCTCTCTCTCTCTCTCTCTCTCTCAGAAATATGGGTTGCGTCCAAGAAATTACCTGTACAGTCTTATTGACCCTTTTTCATAATGACTTTTGGCATATACTCAGGTGGCAGTAGAAAGAGAGAGAAAGAGAGAGAGAGAGAGAGAGAGAGAGAGAGAGAGAGAGAGAGAGAGAGAGAGAGAGAGAGAGAGAGAGAGAGAGAGAGAGAGAGAGAGAGAGAGAGAGAGAGAGAGAGAGAGAGAGAGAGAGAGAGAGAGAGAGAGAGAGAGAGAGAATGACGATGGTGATGATAATGATGATGATGATTGATGGTGACGATGATATGGGATATAAGAATGATGGGGATAATGATGTAAGGAAAGAAGATGATGATGAAGATGTTGATGATGGTGATGATGAAGATAATGATGATGATAATGATGATGATATAATATTGTTGACGGAAACCTGAGTACGGAAACAGGAAATATGATGCGGAAAATAGTTAGTTCCGTGTACTTCAGCTTTGTGTACTTATTGCCGATATATCCAACATTCAGTGCCTCTGCCTTTGTGTGTGTGTGTGTGTGTGTGTGTGTGTGTGTGTGTGTGTGTGTGTGTGTGTGTGTGTGTGTGTGTGTGTGTGTGTGAGAGAGAGAGAGAGAGAGAGAGACTACATACTTGGGGACTGACTCCTAGGAATTCTCATCTATCTTTCACTGGATCAGTGACAATAGGTGGATGACATTTGTCGTAATCTAATGTGCCTCGATAGTATATCTAGTCGCAGTGGAATGTTATATAGAATTCTTTTTGCTCTCTCTCTCTCTCTCTCTCTCTCTCTCTCTCTCAAATCATCGACCACATACCAACACAGTGATGCCTAACTTCACACCATCGCTCATGCTAGGCGCTGAATTGAGGTCCTAGCTTACTCTAACCTAACCTACTGTAATCTCACCTAAACTGACCTCATCTGCCCTCCCTTAGCATAAACTAACCTAACCTAACATAATCTAAGCAAATCTGACCAACCTTGACCTCACCTCACCTAATTTAACTTAATCTAACCTACCCTTACAAAACCTAACGCTGCATACCGAATTCCTTTACTCCCGAAGACATACGATTATAGCAAACTTAGAATAGGACTCTCTTACGATAATCTTGCCTCTCGTCCCTACGTATCGAATGGAATTCTGTGGGATTAAGTAGTAGTAGTAGTAGTGGTAGTAGTAGTAGTAGTAGTGATGGTGGTGGTGGTGATGGTAATAGTAGTAGAGGGACGCAGTAACCTCAGGCTTGTTGAAACGTGAACCCTGTGGAATACTGGCTGGTGCTCTTCCTCCTGCAGCCCACCATTCTCCCTTCGGCGATTAGGGAGGAAGTTCAAGGACATTTGTATACCTGAACGGCAGAGACACAAACACGTAAATCTGTGCCACCACGTGAAGGCGTCCCTCTACTACTATTACTACTTATTCTACTACTACTGCTACTATAGGCCAGTAATGGTATCTTCATATGTCTTAAAACTTTTAAAATTACAGTTTTTAGATGTTTTAAAAGAAAAGTGTGTTTTTAATCGTAAGCAGTTTGGATTTACAGAAGGACTGTCTGCTGCGGATGCTTGTTTTTTTTTTTTTTTTTTTATTAGAAGAAACTATCAGACCACACATTAAAGGAGGCAAAACATCTTATGCGGTTTTTATGAATCTGTCAAAAGGTTTTGATAATGTGAATAATTTTAAACTGGAGAAAATTTTATTGGAGAAGGAATTTCCCCCTGACATGGTTTTAATTATTATGGATTATTTACAGAACACCAGTGCGAGAATTATTTGGAATAATTGTTTTGGTAAGTTACCCTATCAATAGAGGTGTTCGACAAAGGGGAATTCCCTCTTCTTTGCTTTTTAAATTATACATTGATAATATAATTAAAACCTTATCGAAGGTGAATGTTGGATGTTGTCCTGGCCATTTTAGAGTAAATATTATTGCATATGCCGATGACATTGTAATTTTAAGTGATTCAAAAGAAAACACTGAGTTATTATGCAAAACGTTTGAGAAGGAGGTAAATAATCTGGAGCTGAAAGTTAACAGCAATAAATCCAAAGTTAGGATCAGTAAGAAGTGGTGAAGAAATATGAATATTTGGGCTATGAAATTTAAGACAATTTTTCAGATAAATATGATACTGAGATAAGATTCTAATTTTAATTCTGTACACAGGAAATTTAAGAACATTATTTCACAAACATTGCCGTTTTTGTTTAAGCCGTATTATGTCACTGATTATGGGTTATCATTATGGGACTTAAAGAAAACACAAGAAGGTCAGCTGTTTAGAACACTTGAAGTTGCATATGCTAATGCATAAAGAAAATATATAATTTACCAAGAGAAACAAGAAATCATAGCGTGGCCAAGGTAGCTGGTCTTTTTCTGCTTGGACATCATGCGGCATTCATTCAGGCAAGATATGTGATCTCTGTATTTACAAAGAAGAATATTTTACTCTGGAAGAATATTCTTGTTTTTACCTCTGGCCATTATTTTATCCACCATTTGAGTATGGAAACGCATATTATTAAATAAAGGATTGTTTGGTTTCAAAATCGAAGAAACAAGAGGATTGCAAGTTACTCTGTGAACAGATCAAATGATATTTGAGTCTGAATTACCAAGTGGTAATGGGCTGTGATGGTGGAGCAGTATGTATGTATGTATTATAGTAAGTGTACACTTGTTATATGCAATATATACCAGAAGATATGTGTGCATGGTAAAACAAGATGATTTTATAAACATAATTAATGAAATCTTGCTATTTTTTCTGCATTATTATTATCTTTTTTTTAGCTCTTTGAAATGATAATTTAGTGGAAATGTTTTTATTTAAAAGAATGCTCGGCCGTTGTGCCTCTTGCTGTACTATTGCGGACAGGAGTTCTTAACCACCCTCGTCCAGCCAACCTGTGTATGTGGCAGCATCGCATTCACGAGCACAGAAGTTGCCTTCGATGCATTTCTGTCGAAAAATATTCCTTCAGCTTTGGGCTTGTAGTAATGGATAAAGCAATAGTAATATTTACTTTGAAGGTTTGACTCTGATAACACGAATATATCATACTGATTATTTAATAACTTGTTTCTCGTATAGAGCCAAGCAAGTGATAAATATGTATATTTGGTTCCACTCCACGACTTCCTGTAGGTCTGAACCAGCGAACACAGAGTGAACATGTTCGAAGCATTCATTTGTTAACAGGAGAGAGAGAGAGAGAGAGAGAGAGAGAGAGAGAGAGAGAGAGTAGCGGGTGCCCGTGAATTTTAGAGGAATGAGGTGGAGAAATGAGGTGCTCAACACAGTTAAACAGCGATTTTTCCTTTCGTTTCGGTTGGCTTTCTATGCTTAAATGGCTAAATGAAGGTAAATTATGAAATATAATAACTGGATGACGAAGTGGTAATAGGGTCTGGCTAATGGTTGATTGGTGCAAGGTGTGCAGTGGTAAGCCTAATTCCAGGCAACGGTCGCTGTTAAAAGTTGGAGGCGTTTTGTCTGCGGCCACCCTTTGCGGGATTAGGGCGTCGGGCTATAGATAGATAGATAGATAGATGTTTACAGTACGTGTATACCCCTATAGATCTATTTTCACCCCATAAATATTTTTATCAATGGACATTTTCACCACTCGGAGCACAATCCCTTATGGACCTATTTTCCTTAATGACTTTTTCTTTT
>NC_137057.1:37113518-37123518 GCF_032717465.1 Coenobita brevimanus
GCACAATACAGTGATATCTCGCCATGTAAAAACAAATAACATAAGTAAGGTGGACTTTCACTGCATAAATTCCAAACTCTAGACTTCCGAGTTATTAAGCACAACTGTGCATTAAAGTTAGAGAAAGTACAAGGCTACATTATCTGCTCTCTCTCTCTCTCTCTCTCTCTCTCTCACACACACACACACACACACACACACACACACACACACACACACACACACACACACACACACACACACACACACACAGCACACCTGAAGTTGGGCTTGATTGTGTAAACCGTGCCGTAAATCTACCTGAGAGCCCGTTTACTTTTTGGTGGCAAATTGCAGACAGAATTTCGTCATGTAATTAAAGGGAACACACACACACACACACACACACACACACACACACACACACAAAACTAATAAATTTCCTGGATAGTGACCGTTAATTACCTTGGCTTAATCACATCACTACTAGAGGTATCATCATCTTCTTTTACTGCTTTATCATATCATCAGCATCTTCTTCCTCTTCTTCTTCTACATTACCATCATCATCTTCATTATCATCATCATCATCATCATCATCATCATCACCTTCTTCTTCTTCTTCACCACCATCAATCATCATCATCATCATCATCATCATCATCATCAACATCATCATCTAGCTATCTCGAGACGAACTTATTTTTCTTTAGGAGATGCTTTCTAGACCACAGGGACAAATATAGAAGCCAAAAATTTCAATAGTGCGTAATATGGATGGATGGATAGCTAGATGGATAAATGAATAAATAGATGAATAGATGGATGGATTGATGGATGGATGGGTGGATGGATGGAGAGGTGGATGCATGGATAAATGGATGGATGGATAGATGGATGGACAAATAGAGATATTTAGACAGATAGATAGAGAGAGAGAGATGGATGGATGGATAGATAGATAGGTAGATAGATAGATAGATAGATAGATAGATAGGGAGATGGATGGATAAATGGATGAACTGATGGATGAATGGATAGACGGATGGATGGATGGACAGATGGATGGATGGATGAATATATAGACAGATAGATAGATAGATAGGGAGATGAATGGATAAATGGATGAACGGTTGGATGACTGGATAGACGGATGGATGGATGGATAGATGGATGGATGAATAGATAGACAGATAGATAGATAAACAGATAGATGGATGAATGGATGAACAGATAATGGATAGTTGAATGGATGAAGGGTTGTTTATTGTGCAAAATATTCCCAAGTATTTGTCATTCGTTTTTCTTCTTGATTTTTTCGCAATTTATTTTCTTCCCATTATCAATATTATTTTTTCTCTGGATAATGATTTTTTTTTGTTTTTTTGCTTTTGATAGGCAGGGGACTACCATCAGTTTGGGATTCACGATATTACTGTATCTGCATTCGTGTGTGCGTGTGTGTGTGTGTGTGTGCGCCAGCGAATGAGAGGTTGTATGGTCATCTTTGTGTCTTTATGTGGTATACAGGTTAAGAAAATTCCTCCATAGTAGTAGTAGTAGCAGTAGTAGTAGTATAAGTATTAGTGTTAGTAGTACTAACAGTAGTAGTAGTAGTAGTAGTAGTAAAGGAACCCCTGTCTGTCTGGCCAAGCAGACCCACCAACCCCAGGCAAACGACCACCATTATAGCCCGTCCTTTCAGTGCATCGATGTTCTCATACGATAGACAGCGCCTCGCCACAGTGAGGCGTGGAGACCGTAGTAGACTCGATATCACTCCGTTATTTGGTTATATGGTTACCAAGCTGGTTTGTAAATGGTTTTCTGGGTTTTAGGAAACCAGTAGGCTTGTCACTTAGGGAGGATCACCTAAGGAAGAAGAAGGCAGCTCTGCATAGAGTGGATAATGGTCACCACCACATACCACCTTCCTTCGTAGCACATGGTATAAGTATACAGTAACTGATTGTTGGCTGCATGGTTTCCACTCTCTATTATTCCTTTTTCATAGCCATTCAAACGGACTACAAAACCATCGCTAAGAATGACATCCATTACCTGCCACGCGACAGCAAAAAACGGATCTTTAATTCAGGTGGCTCCCTACGGTGTGTTATGTGTCAAAGAAAATGGCTAAATACCTCACACCTCCCACGGTAAGGTGAACTCCGGTATTCTATGCCACTTTGTTCCAGATGATTATATTCAGTTTGGAGTGAGTCATAGGAGCCCGAGAGTGTTAATATTGTTACTATTAATACTCTCACGGTCGAGATAACTCTCTTACTCTATTCCAGATTAAACCAACGATCTTATTCAGATTAAGGTGAGTTCCAGGACCACCAGAGTGAAAAGCTACTATATAACCTTATCATAAACGTACAATTGCTGACATAAATGTTGTTCCACTTTACTACGATAGATAGGAGAAAGTGAGCGACGACTTTCGAAACCCAGTAATGTGATCGTCGGACTTTCCAGAATACTGTGCACGAGTTTCATAGTTGTTCGGCTAAAAGTGAAACGATATTTTGATCCCCGACTTTACGACTGAGCAAGTGCCTGATAGCTAGGATCTCTCTCTCTCTCTCTCTCTCTCTCTCTCTCTCTCTCCGCGACAGCAAAAAGCCAGTCTTTAATTCATGTGACACTCCTTGTGGGGCTCCCGATGTAAGAGAAAATGGAGCACTTCTCACCACAAAAAACGGAGAGACCTTATGCCCTCGGGGATGCCTAATTATCCGAAACTATAGTCTATGTTTTCATCTGACGGAACTGAGTCAATCCTGTAATTTCCTTTAACCTAATTACTTCTGTTTAGCTGTGAGGTAGGAATGAGTCTTCTTGATTACTAGTCGGATATACCCACTGATTTGACTAGACTTGGCCATCAACAGAGCTAAAAGGAGTTAGGTATCTTTGTCAGGTTAGAGTGAGTATATATATATATATATATATATATATATATATAGATAGATAGATAGATAGATATATATAGATAGATAGGCAGAATGTTTTCTTTTATACAAAAATCATTAAAGACCAAGGCGTAGCCATTGTTCACTATATATATATCTATCTATCTATCTATCTATATACCTAGGCTGCTTCCCCCAAGGAAAGGGAGGTAGCCGAGACAGGACGACTCACTCTCCATTTACTCATCCATTCAAACACATTCATTCGCATCTTAGCCCCAAAGGGGAGAACGGACAGATCCTCACCGCATCACACCGCACAAGGGTCAACTGCGCAATGCAAGCAGTGACATCCACAGCAGGGCCCGACAGCAGAACTGGTTTACCCCTGCCACATCATAACAGACCCATCCCCTTACCCGCACCTGACCTGACTAGCTGATCAGACCAAATGCGGGAGAATATCCCCTCAGGGCTGCGTCATCACTTATTCACTCACAATTTCTCTCCATTTATTTCTGTCACGCACAGCCACTCTTCCTTGCTCAACGGACATCCCTCTCGCATCCAGCGCTCTCTTCACACTGTCCATCCATCCTATTCGTGGTCTTCCTCTCAGTCTTACACCTCTCACATCAGATCTAGTTATCTTTTTCACCAATCGCTCATTATCCGAAACTTTAGTCTATGTTTTCATCTGGTAGAGTGTGCGTTTTATACACGGGTGGGCCAGGGTTTGTGCCCCGCCAGGGTAATAAACTTTGGGAGTGTTCACCTGGCCACGTACTGCATTGGCGGACACAAGGGGTGGTGTTGTTGAACCAGTATCGCTTACTGTAAAGTATGCTTGCACCCAGTTAGCTTGTGCGGGCCGATTACACTTGGTTCACAGACTGCACACACATCCAAAGCCACTCCAACACTACAGTTACACTTATATATATATATATATATATATATATATATATATATATATATATATATATATATATATATATATATATACCAATGCACTTTCAGATTTTTATGAAAGTGTTAGTATTCTTTCCTCTTCTGTCTACGGGTGACTCTACAGTGGGTGACAAGCCAAATGATTTCCTGTACGCCAGGAAACCATTTACTATGCTGGGTGGTAACCATATAATCAAACTCTGGCGCCTGGTGGTTTAGTGGGCAATTAAGGCACTCCAGCCAGACTGAGCCTGTGTAAGTTTATATCCAAGCACTGGCTGAGGTTTATTGCTCACGTAATGTCACTCGGACATGAATGAGGCTGGTCACTCTCATCTTAAATGTCAGGACCAACTTGCCTAGCCCCGAGCTCCTACACTCCTCATGGGGCATCATTGGATTAGATAATGGATGGATGGATGTGTTTTGCTTCTGAGTCAGACCCAGGATTTCGAAGGATCTTTTTTTTTTTTTTTTTATTAAATTACTTCTCCAGGACAGAGTCCAACGAGGTATATGTCACGAATCAAATTCGCGACATTTCCCTTTTGTGAGAAGCCACGAACTATTAGTGGAAAACTTACTGTGTATCGCTCAGTTAACCGTTTCTCTCTCCATTTCGGGGTATACTTTTCAAAACATTCGTCACTGTTTCAAAAGTGACCGATTTAATGCACGTCACTAAGTGCTCTACTGAGCGATACTATTGTCTCTTTATTGTTCGCCCCTGCTTGCCTGAACCGTTAAAAAATGTGGCCTACTGCTCCACTTTTCTTTCCCACGACTTAGTCCAGTGTTTGCTCTGACGGAGGAAGGATCTGTGCTCCAACAAGTGAGAAGTCAGCCAGGCTCTACTTAGACCACAGTCTCCAGTGCTCCCACCTTAGTGGTGATACAAAGCATTCATCGACCAGTATTTCCTTTTGTATTTTCCTAGGTTTAAGAGTTTAATTAAGGTGTTTTTCCTAGGCGTAAGAATTTAGCTCTTGTGTGAGTGAGTGAGTGCGATCTCATTACTTTGATTTTGAATTGTAATGTTAAATTTATTTTGTAATCAATAAATTTAACAGTTCTTTTTCTTGAGCTTAATGTAAAGTAAACTCTTGTTTCATTTCTCCATAATTAAGCTTATTTCCCATATAGCTCCTAGCTTGCATAAACGTTTGCCTTTCATAACTGGTACATAGGCCAGTCTTGTGTATTAAGCTTAAAATCCGTTGTGCCTCCTAGGAGTTAAGCATCAGCAAGAACCTGATACTATTGTTAGTATTAGTTATTTATTGTCAGGGGTGAAGTAACTTTCTCCAGAGGCTACAGTACTAATAAACAGCAATTGAGTGATTAGTCTCTGCTGTGTACTGTCGAGAAAGTTTATAAATTCTCGTTCTTAGAGAATCGTTGCTTGATCTAGCAAGACAACCATTGTCCCTGCTCTTTAATATTATTGAATATTATTATCAATTAAATAATATTTAACCATTTATTTTAAAAACCCAGTAATATTTTAAAAACCTCGTGACAATTGGCGACCTCATTCCACGATATTAACTCCTAGCTCTAAAGCTATTCACGAGATAGTGCTCACTCGTTCATATTTAGGTATTTATCATTAAAGTTTATAGGCACAAGTTTACTGGTGTTTACAGTTAATTTAGCAAGTGAATTTTTGCTTTTTTAATTCATAGAGTACTTAACTCTATTTAGTACTTTATTTTTGGTAACGCTAGACGATTTTATTCGCTCCTGGGTAGCCGCCGTACCCATTGTGTTAATTATTGAGTCTTCCCAGTCATTTGCATTTTTGTTTTATTTTTGCCAGTTAACTAGATAAGACTGGTCACCACTAGCTTGTGTCTGTATTCTTTATTTGTGTTATTAGCATTCGTTTGCGAAGCAGTCAGTACTCAGTTTCGGTTTGCTTAGTAAATTAGCGTCATGGCTACCACTTTATTTTTACAGGAAGCCAAAGAAATGGGTCTTTCAGACCCAACCGAAATTAAAGAGTATATACTCTCACGGCATAATCAGGAGCAGCAGCGTGAGAATGATGCTCGTGAACGTGAGCGAGAACAACGCGAATACGAGCGTGAACAACATGAACGTGAGCGAGAACAGCGCGAATACGAGCGAGAACAGCGTGAGGAACGCGAAAAGGAGCGCGAATACGAGCGAGAACAGCGCGAACACGAGCAAAAACAACGCGAGCTCGAGTTAGAAAAAGAGCGTTTCCCCTGCACATGTCCTGGCGACCCCACGCATCAAGCTTCCTTCATACAAGGAAAGTGAGCGAATCCAGCCATACATAGCTCGTTTTGAGGACATGGCAGACATGTATCAACTGGATGAGGCAGCTAAGCGGCTTCAGTTTCTTAGCCTATTTGAGGGCCCTGCCCTCGATATTCTCCACAGAATTCGTGGAGACAATCTCACATATGAGATGATGAAAGCTGCACTCATTAAGGCGTATGGTCTCACAGTAGACGACGCCAAAATTCAGTTCATGCGAGCTCGTCTCCAAGACAAGGAGACAGCTGTTCAGTTCCTTGATCGTCTCACAGCTTACTTAAATGAGTGGATGGAGAAAGATGAAACTCCTTCCACGCGTGAGGGGATAATTGACCTTATGCTGCATACACAGCTGGAGAGGTCGTGACCTGCTGAGCTCATAGCACAGCTTAAGATCTGCCAGGTGAAAGATGCCAGCCAAATGGCAGAAAAGGCTGACACATTCTTTACTGCATACGAGTATCAAACTCGTAAGCAAAACACCTGGAACAGAAAACCTGATAAATCTGGGAAATCGTCTCAGACTGAATCCCAGCACCAAGGCCGTTCTCAGAGTAATGGCCAAGGTCCAAGCAACCCGCAGAAGGACCAGGGGCAAAACACTCAGAAACCTGAGTGGAAGAGGTATAAGTACCCTAACCAGCAGCAGTATCAGCCATGCAACCGACCGTCGGGACAAACTTTTTCACCACCAGCTCAAAAGAGGCAGGAAGCGAACGCAGCCTTCATTCCTCAGCAGCAGCACGGTGGTCACGTCCCTACCAGTATGGGTACTTCCCCACAGTTCACTAGTCCCACAGTGACAGTGAACCCCCCTCCACAGATGGCCAATGTTCCATCTTCCCAATATAACCCTCAAGGCACAATGTTTGCCACATCAATTCAGCAGCCTCATGAGTGGCTAGCTGCTTCCTCCACAGGCCCTCCCACAGGTGACAGTACCTTCCTTGTTCAGCCAGGGTTTGTGGGAGGCATTCCTGTGAAGGTCCTGAGAGATAATGGTTCCTCAGGTTGCTCTGTCAAGCAGAGTTTAGTTCGGCCTGAGCAGTACACAGGTCGACAGATCCATGCAAACCTTATTGATGGATCAGTGAGATTGTTCCCTGAGGCATGTACCCAGGTGGCATCTCCATTTTATACTGGTACGACACTTGCAGTTGTCATGCCAGAACCTTTATTTGACCTCATCATTGGCAATATTGATGGTGTCAAGGATAGTTGCACCGAACATGACGTTACTCAGACTTCGGCTGCTGCGGTAAGACGAGCCATGTCTGAGGCTCCAGACTGTGTCACCTCAGTGATCATTGAATCACCACAAGATCTGATGTGTAGTCAACTTGTTGTACAAGAACAACATTCTGACCCAACACTTGCTGTCGTGCGGAACAAACAAAAGGGTCGAGTGATTAAGTATTCACTGAGAGGTCGAGCCAAGTTCCTTCGCAAACAAGGACGGCTCTACCGTGAGTCACGAACACCCGAGGGCGAGGTTCGACTGCAGTTTGTCGTCCCCGCCAAGTACCGTCTAGCAGTGTTACAATGGGGTCATTGTTCAGTCTCAGGAGGTCACATGGGCAAAAGGAAGACCCAGGGCCGTATCCGAGCTGACTTTTTCTGGCCAGGGATGGGACGAGACATAGATAGTTTTGTCCGTTCCTGCAGTGTGTGTCAAAGTAACACCACGAATCAGGGACATGCCCGTCCTGTGCCGTTCGTAACCACACCTGTAATCTCTGAGTCAGTTGAGAGACAGGGTAGTGGTGAAGTGGGTGCAGACCTGACGTCTCACCCATTGGCCCCACAGGACACAGTATGTCCAGGGCCTGTACATACATACTATGTACCGTAGGTTAAGGGGGAAGATCGAGAAAGAACTCCGCAGAGGCGACTTGAGGCTATGGAAGACCCGAGTTTGCACAAGGATTCTCAGCCTCCCGATACTAATATAAGTACTGTAGGTTAAGGGGGAAGTTCGAGAGAGAACTCCTCAGAGGCGACTCGAGGCTATGGAAGACCCGAGTTTGCACAAGGATTCTCAGCTTCCTGGTGCTAATATAAGTACTGTAGGTTAAGGGGGAAGTTCGAGAGAAAACTCCACAGAGGTGACTCGAGGCTATGGAAGACCCTAGTTTGCACAAGGATTCTCAGCTCCCTGATATTAATATAAGTACTGTAGGTTAAGGCACAGGTTGAGGACCCATGTGCAGTTCGAGGCTATGGAAGACCCGAGTTTGCACAAGGATTCTCAACTTGCTGACAGTAATCGTGTGCTATAATTAATGGCGACCTCGAATGTACGAAGCTTTGGATGTCACTTGTATTTTTCAGACAGAGCGTACTTTTCGTAGCATGTACTGATTGCTAGGCAGAGAGAGTAATTATAACTTAATAAGAATTTTGTCTCATTGACACTTTTTATGCTCCACCTTAATATTTGCAGGTACAGCAATGGGTGTAGCAGTTTTGCTGTGCTGGCCAGCTGATCGTCTGCCGCACGCTGCCGCCTCTCCTCCTCTCCCTTCGTTGTCGCCATGTTATTATTTACTATGTCATTTTACACGTAGGTACAGTTACACTACAACTGTCAACCTACACCATGTATTACATACACCACGCTACACAACAATTAGTTGTCAGTGTAAATGTAGCGACTTTTCTCTCAGTTTGACCTGAGTACAGGATTTTCACCGTCGTCACGGAGTTTTTCCCTCAAGTTTGCTTCTATTAACGTAAATACGAGTTTTTTTCGCTCACTGGCGACTGCGACTTTCTCCTGTAGCAGGATAGCACACACACCACAGTGTGAATCTTGTGTGAATGACTTGGGATGTGTACATATATATATATATATATATATATATATATATATATATATATATATATCCAGAAATTTTTTCCCATAAGGAAAAAATTTAATTTTGTAGGGGCGTAATGACACGAATCAAATTCGCGACATTTCCCTTTTGTGAGAAGCCACGAACTATTAGTGGAAAACTTACTGTGTATCTCTCAGTTAACCATTTCTCTCTCCATTTCGGGGTATACTTTTCAAAACATTCGTCACTGTTTCAAAAGTGACCGATTTAATGCACGTCACTAAGTGCTCTACTGTGCGATACTATTGTCTCTTTATTGTTCGCCCCTGCTTGCCTGAACCGTTAAAAAATGTGGCCTACTGCTCCACTTTTCTTTCCCACGACTTAGTCCAGTGTTTGCTCTGACGGAGGAAGGATCTGTGCTCCAACAAGTGAGAAGTCAGCCAGGCTCTACTTAGACCACAGTCTCCAGTGCTCCCACCTTAATGGTGATACAAAGTATTCATCGACCAGTATTTCCTTTTGTATTTTCTTAGGTTTAAGAGTTTAATTAAGGTGTTTTTCTTAGGTGTAAGAATTCAGCTCTTGTGTGAGTGAGTGAGTGCGATCTCATTAATTTGATTTTGAATTGTAACGTTAAATTTATTTTGTAATCAATAAATTTAACAGTTCTTTTTCTTGAGCTTAATGTAAAGTAAACTCTTGTTTCATTTCTCCATAATTAAGCTTATTTCCCATATAGCTCCTAGCTTGCATAAACGTTTGCCTTTCATAACTGGTACTTAGGCCAGTCTTGTGTATTAAGCTTAAAATCCGTTGTGCCTCCTAGGAGTTAAGCATCAGCAAGAACCTGATACTATTGTTAGTATTAGTTATTTATTGTCAGGGGTGAAGTAACTTTCTCCAGAGGCTACAGTACTAATAAACAGCAATTGAGTGATTAGTCTCTGCTGTGTACTGTCGAGAAAGTTTATAAATTCTCGTTCTTAGAGAATCGTTGCTTGATTTAGCAAGACAATCATCGTCCCTGCTCTTTAATATTAT
>NC_137057.1:37128518-37183518 GCF_032717465.1 Coenobita brevimanus
TTGGTCAGCCTGGGTTTGGTCAGCCTGGGTTTGATCGGCCTGGGTTTGGTCGGTTAGGGTTTGGTCGGTTTGGGTTGGGCCAGTTTGGGTTGGGCCGGTTCGGGTTGGGTTGGTTTGGGTTTGGTCAGCTTGTGTTTGGGTTGGGCCAGTTTGGGTTGGGCCGGTTCGGGTTGGGTTGGTTTGGGTTTGGTCAGCTTGTGTTTGGGTTGGGACAGTTTGCGTTTGGTCAGTTTGGCTGGTTTATTTGATTCAGTTCTGCTTGGGTTGGGTTGGGTTGGGTCGGTTTGGGTTTGGTCAGCTTGGGTTTGATGGGTTTGGATTTAGTCAGTTTGGATTTGGTCGGTTTGGGTTTGATCGGTGTGGTTTGGGTAGGTGTGGGTTGGAACGGTTTGGGTTGCGTTAGGTTGGGACAGTTTGGATTGGGTTGGGTTGGTATGGTTTGGGTTGGGCTGGGGTAGGTATGGGCTGTATGGTTTGGGTTGGTGAGGGTAGGGGCACTCTTGGTTGGAACGGTCCGAGGTGGGTCGATCTGTGCCATCATTTGAGATAATTTCTAAAATGGGTAAACTCGCCTGGAAATGACAGAAATAAAATGTAAAAGACGCCTGAGCTGAAGGTTATTGTCTTATATCAAAGCCAGTAATCCTGTAGTCCTGCCTTTGTATTTTTTTTTTTTTTTTTTTTTTTTTTTTTTGAGAGCCAGTGATTAATGATACAAAAAAATTCTTTCTCTTCTAAAAAGAACTCGGTGCCAGCTTAATTGGTATGCCTTTTCCATTTTTGTTTTTTTGTCAAATCCCAGTAACACCAACAAAATAACGTTATTCTATTTTTCCACCAAAAGAAGCGGCTAATTGCTTGATTAATGTGGGCTGTAATGATTATTTTTAACACTGTAGTTCCACAGGTCCCTCATTTTTTCCTTCCTGTTTTGCTCCTCATTCATCTCCTTTAGGTACTGTACTTTTTCTCCCTCTCTCCCTCACCTTCTAACCTGTCTCTCTTTCCTTCTCTCTTCCTCTCTTTCCTTCCTTCGTTTCTATTTTCCTTTCCATTTCCTTTTCCACCCTCCTTCTCCCCATTCCAGCTTTTTCTCCTCCTCGTTTCCCCATCAAACGACTCACACTTTCACTTTCACACTTCCTTTTTCCTTCTTTCCCTTTCCTCACTCCCCGCCTTACTCCCCCTCCCTTCTTTCTCCTTCCCTTCCCTTCCCTTCCCTTCCCTTCCCTTCCCTCTCCTTCCCTTCCCTTCCTTCCCCCTCCTTCCCTTCCCTTCCTTCCTCCTTTCTTCGCTTCCCTTCCCTCCCTTCTCTTCCCTCTCTTCTTCACTCCCTCATCCTCACCTCCAATCACTATCTATCTATCTATATACCTAGGCTGCTTCACCCAAGGAAAGGGAGGTAGCCGAGACAGGACGACACACTCCCCATTTACTCATCCATTCAAACACATTCATTAGCATCTTAGCCCCAAAGGGGAGAACGGACAGATCCTCACCGCGCCACACCACACAAGGGTCAAATGCGCAATGCAATCAGTGACATCCGCAGCAGAGCCCGACAGCAGAACTGGTTTACCCCTGCCACATCATAACAGACTCATTCCCTTACCCGCACCTGACCTGACTAGCTGATCAGACCAAATGCGGGAGAATATCCCCCAAGGGCTGCGTCATCACTTATTCATTCACAATTTCTCTCCATTTATTTCTGTCACGCACAGCCACTCTTCCTTGCACAACAGACATCCCTCTCGCATCCAGCGCTGTCTTCACATTGTCCATCCATCCTATTCGTGGTCTTCCTCTCAGCCTTGCACCTCTCACATCAGATCTAGTTATCTTTTTCACCAATAGCTCATTATCCATTCTCTCCATATGCCCAAACCATCGCAACACCCTCTGCTCAGCTCTACAAGCCATCTCCCGAACAACTCCAGTTCTCCTTCGCACTTCATCATTTCGCACCCGATCCATACACGTCACTCCACACATACTCCTCAGACACCTCGTCTCCATTACATTCAAACTTTTCCTCTCTGCTACACCCATATTCCATGTTTCAGCCCCATATAATGCAGTCGGCACCACAACACCATCATACAGCCTTCTCTTTACATCCATTCTAAGCGAACGACATCTAAACACTTTTTTCATTCCTCCCAGCACCTTTCCTACTTCTTTTATTCTAAACTTCACTTCTGCATCTATTCTTCCATCCACAATAACATGTGACCCTAAATATTTAAAACACTGTACCTCCTCAAGCAACTCACCATTCAAAACTAT
The DNA here is from genome assembly GCF_032717465.1 of Coenobita brevimanus. Classification (NCBI taxonomy): domain Eukaryota; kingdom Metazoa; phylum Arthropoda; class Malacostraca; order Decapoda; family Coenobitidae; genus Coenobita; species Coenobita brevimanus. The sequence goes on from NC_137057.1 coordinate 37,130,808, forward strand.
ATTCATCCCCTTACCATCCACCAACCTCGTACGCTTCATCACTTTACTCTTATTCTCATTTACTTTCAATTTCCTCCTTTCACACACCCTTCCAAACTCCTCTACCAACTGTCTCAATCTCTCCTCTGAATCAGCCACCAGTGCAGTATCATCTGCAAACAGGTGCTGCTTCAGATTCCACTCTCCACCATCAACATTCACCAGTCTCAGACCTCCACCTAAAACCCTTACAACACCATCCATATAAATATTAAACAACCAAGGCGACATCACACATCCCTGTCGCAGCCCCACTCTCACAGGAAACCAATCACTCACAGCATTTCCTCCAATCACGTCGCTGGAAAATAAAAAACGAGTCGTCTAGTTGTCAGGAACTCTTTTCTTCTTCATTTTATATTCTTTCCACTTTGGGCTCCTTCCTTCTTCTTCTTCTTCTCTCTCTCTCTCTCTCTCTCTCTCTCTCTCCCCCCCCCACCACCACCAAACCACTGGAAACAGAAACCAAGTAAAGTGTTTGAGTGGAACCTGGGTCTCACCGAAAAGAAGCCTCTCACCCAAAATTTAGGGAACCCTTAGGCTTGTATTCTTGGTGGATATGGAAGCTCCCTAACAGCTCCTCCTTAGCGATTTAGTTTTAGATATATCTGAGTATTATCCTTCGCATTCTTGTCGGTTAAGGAAGCTTCTCATCTCCTCTTCCTTAGCGATTTGTATTAGTAATATGTAGTGAGTATCCCTCGTATTCTTGTCGTTGAGAAAGCTCCCTAACACCATCTCCTTAGTGAGTTATTATTGGATATATCTGGTTACTATTCTTGAGTGTTAGTATGGCAATGTTAAAATGATTTATGTAACACGGAAGAGATCAGCAAGGTGTACTAAACAAAACAAGAAGCGGTGCCAAGGCACAGCAAACCCGACACCGGCAGTCATTTTAGTGCTGACATAATACGACAGGATATCTAGTCAAAGATGTCACATATCAAATCTGGAGTAAATCGGGTGAAAATTGACGATTTTATGTCCATTTGAAATTTTAGGTTAGAACCACCTGACACTGACCCCCGTACCGCTAACTGGGGGGCGAACCCCCGGATGTAATGAGGCATGTTATAGGATGCAGATTTGAAAGACGGACCTTTAGGTTTTGATTTAATGTCGATATGACAAATCTGAAAGTGGTTATTGCGAGAAAGAATAAAAAAAGAAAAGGCTGCCCATATATTATCTTTTTACACTTTTTGGGCCTACAGCCTGGGCCTTGGTCCAGTTTGGCCCATAATTTAATCAGGTGATAAGAAGGTCTAGTCCATCATCCCTGTAATTTTAGTAAAACCGCACCAGTATTTATCGCGTCAAGTTTTTAACGGAGAGTCAGACAGACAAACAAACAGACAGACAGACAAATGAAACGAAAACAATGCCCTTCCCCGAGCCCCTCCGGGGCGGGAACGGATAATAATTGGACACAATGTAGTGGGAATCTGAATACTACAGAGTGCTCAAAAGTCAGAACCTTGCTTAAGGAGGCTGCAATGGAGGAATCGAAGCAACGGGATGTCCAAAATTTACGTTACCTATAATAATAATAATAATAATAATAATAATTATTATTATTATTATTATTAATATCATTATAGAAGTAGAAGCATTAATAGTAGTTGTAGCAGTTAATCATAAATAATAACAACAATAATAATAATAATAATAATAATAATAATTATTATTATTATTATAATTATTATAATTATTATTATTGTTATTATAATGATAGTAGTAGAAGTAGTAATAGTAGTTGTAGCAGTGAATAAAAAAATGAATAAGTAAATAAATTAATAATAATAATAATAATAATAATAATAATGATAATAATAATAGTAATAATAATAATTCTGTCCAGAACTGAACGCAATATACAGGGTGTCCAAACATTACATAACCTTTACGAGGAAACAAGATGGTGCAAAAAAGTGTAGCAAAAATGCACAAAAATTACTGAATGCAGCGAACAGGGAAAACTACCGTGTGTCAGAAAAGTTAGACTTCAATGGGTGGGTTATGTGGTAGGGAGAGAGATACAGTGTGCCAAAAAAATTATATCACCTTAATTGCATGGTAAAATAAACGGCTGAATGGGACCTACAGAGTGGTAAAAAATCTTGGTATGAATAAGAAGCTGTTGATTATGAAGGAAGAAGGTACAGGGGACGAAAAAAGTCATGTTTCTTGAGAAGGTGTATGGCGCTGAAGGGAACTACAGGGTGTCTAAAAAGGCTAATTGGCTTGTAAGACTGCCAGTAGCATTACGACTTTGAGGGAATTTCTTTGTTTTGTTTGTTTATTTGTTTATTTTTTGTTTGTTTACTTTATTCATGTGCGCGTGATGTTATTCAGGAAGGGAAAAAATATGCAGTAAACGCACAGAGAGAGAGAGAGAGAGAGAGAGAGAGAGAGAGAGACAGACAGACTGACACACAGACAGACAGACAGACAGATTAGTCTGCTGGCGTACACATCAGGAAATTAACAACAGCAAAAACATAAACAATATTAACAGCTGCTACTACTACTACCACTACTACTACTGCTACTACTGCTACTACTACTACTACCACCAATACAACAACTACAAAAACAACATTCAATTAACTCTCAAACTACACAATAACAACAAATTTTTCTTGAAAGGCCAATAATCTGCCAAATCATACATATAATTTTCGAAGAGCTTTTTGGAACTGTGTAGCTTTTGGTGTTAATGAGATAACAGGAAGAAAAAAATATTGAAAAGAAGTGGCCTCTTTCGAAAGCTGAAATTGATTATGTGCAAAATTATTGGCGTAATTTTGGTATAACGTGGATGTGGCGGGGGTGCACCCGGGGGGACCCAGAGGCCACCCTTTGGGCCAGGCGGCCCCAGGGGAGGCTGGGGGGCCTCCGGGGGACATACAGCCATTGACGTCTGAGAGAAGGGGGTGAGGGAGGGAAGGGCTTAGATTTGACACTTCTGGCGCGAGGACTTTTTTTTTTCTTTTCAACGTCACAGGGGAAAGTAAAGACAGTGCTTGTCTCTGTCACTCACCTACTCATTCATTCACTTATTCACTCACTCAGTCACACACTTCCTTACTCAATCACTTTCTTACGTACTTACTTACATATTTACTTACTTATCGACTCACTCACTAACCCACTCCTTTTTTGCAGGATAATGTCCAGGTCTCATGGGGCGCGAGTTAGGGAAACGAAATTTATCGCAGGGGTAGACCTTCACTCGAGTCAGTGTAGAAAGGATGTGACCCCCGAGGATCACACCCCACGGGGAGGGAGCGTGGCTGCCGATGGGGGCCTCGGCCAAAAAATAAATAAATATATTGTAAGAGCACAGAGACAGGAACACGACATTTTACCCAGTGGTAGACTTTCATATACAGGTTGATGGAAACTTTGCCAACACGATATAAAGAATATACAAGTGAATATCAAGATGTAACTGACATAATAGATCTCTTAGCATGGGGGTGTTGCGAAACTCACAATGACAGGATACCAATCTGTTCCTCAGTGGGGAGTCAGTCGTGAACAAAGGCATGAAAAGTGAGTCGTGCAGAAAGGTGGCAAAATAAATCACTAAGGAAGGGGTTTAACGAAACAGAAAGGTGGCAAAATAAATAACTAAGGAAGGGGTTTAACGAAACAGAAAAGTGGCAAAATAAATCACTTTAGAAGAGGTTTTAAGAAACAGCAAGTTGACAGAATAAGTAACTAAAGAATGGGTTTAACGAAACAGAAAGCTTGCAAAATAAATCGCTTAGGAAGAGGTTTAACGAAACAGAAAGGTGGCAAAATAAATCAGCGAGGAAGGGGTTTAACGAAATAGAAAGGTGGAAAAATAAATCACTAAGGAAGGGGTTTAACGAAACAGAAGAGTGGCAAAATAAATCACTTTGGAAGAGGTTTTAAGAAACAGAAAGGTGACAGAATAAGTAACTAAAGAAGGGGTTTAACGAAACAGAAAGCTAGCAAAATAAATAACTTAGGAAGAAGTGTTACGGAACATGCATTGACAGAATACCACCCTATTAATGAAGGGGAGAGTCATGCAGAAATGTGGGAATCATGCGCGGAAGATTGTGAAAATAAACCATGAGGGAAGGAAACGTATTTTGCACTTCTTCGTGACTATTATATTCCTGGAGGAGTCAGTCAGGCACAGAGAGATAGTGTCGTGCATAAAGAAAGCACGAGTTACCATTCTCTCTCTCTCTCTCTCTCTCTCTCTCTCTCTCTCTCTCTCTCTCTCTCTCTCTCTTTCAGTGCATATTAAGTACATATTTAACACCTCATATTGTCTTCCATGGATAGTCGATACTTATAATGAATGGAGGAATGAATAGGTGAATCATGCAAGAGAGAGAGAGAGAGAGAGAGAGTCAATCAATAGTTTAGTCCGTCAGGCATTTAGGTAGACATACAATTATTAAGTCAGTCGGTCAGTCACTCAGTCAGTCACTCACTCACCCACCTACTCACTCACTCACTGAACGGGTTACTCAGTCAGTCAGTCACTCACTCACTCACTGAACAAGTTACTCAGTCAGTCAGTCAGTCACTCACTCACTCATTGAACAGGTTACTCAGTCAGTCAGTCAGTCACTCACTCACTCACTGAACAAGTTACTCAGTCAGTCAGTCACTCACTCACTCACTCATTGAACAAGTTACTCAGTCAGTCAGTCAGTCACTCACTCACTGAACAAGTTACTCAGTCAGTCAGTCAGTCACTCACTCACTCATTGAACAAGTTACTCAGTCAGTCAGTCAGTCACTCACTCACTCATTGAACAGGTTACTCAGTCAGTCAGTCACTCACTCACTCACTCACTGAACAAGTTACTCAGTCAGTCAGTCAGTCACTCACTCACTCACTGAACAAGTTACTCAGTCAGCCAGTCAGTCACTCACTGAACAAGTTACTCAGTCAGTCACTCACTCACTCACTCACTCATTGAACAGGTTACTCAGTCAGTCAGTCAGTCAGTCACTCACTCACTGAACAAGTTACTCAGTCAGTCAGTCAGTCAGTCACTCACTCACTGAACAAGTTACTCAGTCAGCCAGTCAGTCGGTCACGCACTCACTCACTGAACAGGTTACTCAGTCAGTCAGTCAGACAGATCGAGTGTGGAAGCCAGAGTGTGAAATGAAGAGAACATGGGAATGAGGGAGTGTGCGTTCTAGTGTGTGTGTGTGTGTGTGTGTGTGTGTGTGTGTGTGTTTATTTTTTCCTACCATTTCTCACCTACCACATTTCCCAGCTTTATGATCACTGGCAATAGCGCACTTCACTCAGTACGTCTATCTGTCTATCTATCTGTCTATCTATCTGTCTCTCTATGTCCGTTTGTTTTCGTGTCCATGTTCCTGTCGACCGATATTTCCCCGTCATCTGCTCCATACCAAGACTGAGAATGTGTGTGTGTGTGTGTGTGTGTGTGTGTGTGTGTGTGTGTGTGTGTGTGTGTGTGTGTGTGTGTGTGTGTGTGTGTGTGTGTGTGTGTGTGTGTGTTTATCAGTCCATTCACTACGTAAGAGATATGTTTTTTTTTTTCTATATATCTACCACCATATCTTTTTCTGTACCTCTTTTTGTTCTGTTTCTGTCTGTCTCTCTCTGACTTTTTTCTAAATCTACCTTTAAATATGTCTTAATTGTTCTTTCTATATGTCCATCTCTTGTGCATAATTTTGTCTGTCTCTGTCTATTTTCATTCCAGCTCATTCCAGCGTTCAATAAATAGACACACACACACACACACACACACACACACACACACACACACACACACACACACACACAGAATGGAAGCTGCTGAAAAATATATATCACCTCACGCACACACACACACACACACACACACACACAGAATGGAAACTGCTGAAAAAGATATATCACCTCACACACACACACACACACACACACACACACACACACACACACACAGAATGGAAGCTGCTGAAAAAGATATATCACCTCACACACACACACACACACACACACACACACACACACAGAATGGAAGCTGCTGAAAAAGATATATCACCTCACACACACACACACACACACACACAGAATGGAAGCTGCTGAAAAAGATATATCACCTCACACACACACACACACACACACACACACACACACACACACACACACACACACACAGAATGGAAGCTGTTGAAAAAGATATATCAACACACACACACACACACACACACACACACACACAATTCAGATATGCTCTCTATCTTTTTGTCTCTCCTCAATATGACATACTTTACGGACATACCCCCACCCCTCTGAATATTCTTTCATACTCACATGCTCTCTTATGCAGCCGAAATAAAGTCATTCTCTTGCCTTGAAATGACATGGTTCTTTTTATGAGTTTTTCCTTCATCTTTTGGCTGGTAAAAAGGGTCTGGTTGATGATCATGGTGGTGGTAGTGGTGGTGATGATGGTGTTGGTGTGTGACTCTTTGGTCTTGTAATATGTAAGTCTTGAGTTTTGGTTAGAGTTATTGTGCTAATCGAAGAGCAGGAGGAGTTAAAGACGAATACAGGGAGTTGATCTTGATTTATTATCTTCAAGGAAAGTCTAAGTTGAGCAGCGTATGTATTACACAAGGACTTAATTTACTAACTTAGTCTTGTTGGACCCCTCTTTTTATTTGCTCTCTCCACTACTTGTCGGTTCTATGACCAGCCCATTTCTCATCTCTGATTCCTACATTCTCGTTTAGCAGGGGTCATGTCACTTGGGCTATACTGTAGTGGAAGCTTCTAGAACTCTGTATGTCTGTGTGTATGTACTGCTTCCAGTGCACTTCTAGCATTCCTTCACTTAAGAGTTGCAAGTTCGTTTCCTTTTTGGTTGATTCTAGTTGTTATACTTTCTATCTCACGCCCTGGTTTGGTGCGTCTATCTATCTATCTATCTATGAGTTGTATTATTATAATACGGAGTCCTGACATTGCTCGGTCATGCCAGCTGGCGGTCCTCCGACAGCAATCATCAGTGACATATGCTAATCTATTAATCCATAACATTGATTATAATATTACATAGATAAAATATTCATGTTATTATTGCAATGATCCAGTAATATTACATTTTAAACAAGTTGTATACATAACTGAACAAATGCAGTATAGTTAAATTGGTTATTGTATGACATATTGTAAGCTGTGTATGTATAACGGTCATAATCATATGCAAAAAAAATAGTTTGAAGTTAAAATGGTATGAGCTATTAATATTTCATATCGAGATAATGATACTGGTATACTTCTATATCATGTATCATTCTTTTTTTTTGGGGGGGGGAAATTAATACTATATACAAAACACGTACAGTTCATTCAGGGGAGTTTACTTGAATTCGCACCTTACCCTCACTAAATACTGACTCCAAGTCTGCAGTTCTTGCATGCATTCTGTGCATTGCGAAAAGCACTATTGCAAATACATTACAGAAGATTATAAAGACAATAGGTGCTGGGCTATACACATAATATAGGTTAAACATTCTCGAACTCAAATCTTCCCAGGGCCTCATTGTTTCATTGATCAGTTGCATAGTTTCAAACTTAGGTGAAGTCTGCTTAATACCTGTGCTCATGTTTAAGTCCATATTATGTAGTGGGTGGAAATATTTGTGTATGATTGAGGATGGCGTAATGATTGATGGTGGATAAAGTGGACATGGATGGTGTAAATACCGCACAGTAGGCTGGTGCTATGTATAATCCTGAGGCTGAAGTATGAGATGGTGGTATATCTGGACAGACTATGTAAACTGATGTGTTATGAGTGAAATAAATAAACTGTGAGCGTCCGATGCGCTGATGGTGTACAAGCTTATCTGGGGCAAAAGTGAAGTTGCAGTGATTAAGAATGTCGTGATTTCTTATGATAGCCATTTCACAAGGAACTGTTTCAGTAAGCTGAAACGTAAAAATGTACGCAGGACAAAGGTGAACAGCATTTAAGGATGTACGGCATTTTCATTCAATCGTTAATTCACTGGCGAAAGTGACAGTGTTCCATCTCTTGGAGACCATGATGAGTTCGGTGTCTGTGTTGATGTTGATGATGACCAAAGTGTTATTATTCTTAGAAAGGAAGGGGTGTATTTGGTATACTGTGAACAGGTCGTCAGTTATGAATGATACATGAACTACTACTGATGTTGGTGTTAGTGTGGCTTCTAAATATGGATAATATTGCATGAAATCCCTACTTCGGAACAAAGGCTTCAATTTATGTTTATGTATGCCTTGACTAATTATCTGATGTAGCTCATGAACTGGAAGTAAGACATTTGTGATCTTGCCATTACCGGCATTCGAAATTCCTTGCATAAGTGCCCTGTAACGAACTCTAGTGTTGTCTAATTGTAGTAGAATTGTGTCAATGTGTTCCGTGATGATGGAGAAGTGTTGGAAAAGTGTTATGTTCCCTTCCATGGCATTTATTTTATCTACACTTTGGAGAGCTATGTTTTCCGCCTTTTTCAGATTTTTCACGATTGTCTTCATTGCTGGGTTATGTTCGGCAATGAATTTATCTTTGTATGTTAGTACCTGAGCTATTTCATTAAATTTGTTTATTTCTTGAACGTCTTCCTCTGTAGTCAATCCAAAGATGTTCCCAAGAATTGCATCACCCAGGTCGAACAAACTGCGCTTTTGGCAAGTACGTGGAATATTGTTCGTGGCGCTCAATACCTCCGTTCCATGAGATGGGAGATCTTGGATCATGATGAGCATAGTTGACTTCGCCTGTTCTATCTTCCATTTCGCTAACTTCACCCTTTCATCCACTTCCTTTGTGTTATGTACTTGTGAAACATAGCCTCCTATCATGAAGTTCAGGGTCCTCCTGGGTCTAACGATGTTTTCTAGATAAGAAGGTAATTCGTATAAGGAATCAAAACTGACTTCATTACTCATGACATCTTTTACGATTGACATCGTGGCCGTTGGAGCTATGAGGCATCCTTGCCGTACTATGTGTTGGGGGTCTAAGTGAGCATATCCTCTTGCTATGTAGAGGAGAATCCATAGCATAAGTCCCTTCATTGTTACCTACCGACAAAAAAAAATCTATTAATTTTCTAATATGGTCATGCTGTGGTCGATGATAGTGATGATGTGCGTTACGGTTGACTAACGTAGAACAATAACTTGCTTGTTATCTCATTTATAGATGGAGTTGAAGTCGATTTTTAAATCATGTAAATGATGTACTGTAGATTTTTTTGGAACAGTTGCACTAATGTTTGATTGTTTGGTACATGACCTTAATTTATTTTTGTAATTATTGTTGTTTTCTTGATTGGTTTCATGAGTTACGTTCACTTGTTCGGTTGTATCCGAGGCTGTATAATTATTGGATAGTTCCCTTGAAACTCGTTTTACATGGTCAATATGAACTTGTTTCTCTTCGCCACTTGACAGTGACCTAATTAAAACTTTGTTTTCTTTTATGTTAGTTACTCTGTATGGGCCCTCAAATTTCGGTGATAATTTATTGTCTCTCGTATGAATGATACCATAAACAATGTCTCCTAAGCTGATAGATGAATCTCTTGCCTTCTTGTTAAATGCCTCCGTCATTTCTTCCTTGGACATCGTTAATTGTTTTTTTACTCTTTTAGGTATGTCCTGGAATTCACGTAAACGGAGTTTAGAGTAATCATCGTAGTTGTATATGGGTAGATTTTGACCTTCTAGAATCTCATATGGTAGTTTTTTATCTGTCTTAAATATAATGAAATGTGGTGTGTCACCTATAGATTTATTTATAGATCCATTAATTGAGGCTTCTACTCTGGGAATCCAATAATCCCAGCTTGCCTAATTTTCATTGAGAATGTGTCGTAGCACATCTAATACTTTTTTTTGTCTCTCTACTGTCCCATTAGATGCTGGGTGATAGGCTAAAGCGTTAACTTTTTTTATAATGTATTGTTTAACCCGTCATGGCCCGAGCCTTTCCGCACCTATGACATCCCCCAGTCCCGAGCCTTTTTGGAAATTTTTTTTTTCTTCTAAAACTTCCGCTTAGGTCGAGAAACGATGGAAAATCATGAAGAAAGTGGTCTCTGCGGTCTATAAGTGGTCTGTACAGGTGCGGTTTCCCCCCGCAGGTATCGTATTCTGTAATGGGCTGGATATGCGTTTACGTTTTCTATGGTAAGGAATAATGGGACAAACAACACACAACACCTCTACATTTATTGAATTTGAACTAATAAACAATAACAGTAACAATATAATGGATTTCAGACACATATATAGGAAAAATAAGCATTGTACCATCGCGCGAGCATAGCGAGTTAGGTCCGAGTCGTAACATGCTATATGCTAAGTTTCTGGTATGAGTCAACCTATCATTTTTTCTACTTGTATACTTCTGTTTCAATGACAATTTACCAATTACAACTGTTTGTAAGTGTTTTCAGATGTTTTCATTCATTATGATGACATGCAGCATAAGTTTAGCGCACATCAGCTTAGTAAGCGCACTCGCTATGACTAGTATTTCAACATACCAAATTGTTTTATCACTTTCCAATTACTTTCCCATTTACATAGAACCTTTCCTCCACCAATGTGAAGGTTTTCAATTATTTTCATTCATTACGAGGGCATTTAGCGATATGCTAGCGCCTATTCACGTAGCAACCACGATCTCAAACACTCGTGTTTCATCATCTACTTTATTTATTCACTCCAATTATATTTTCCCACTTACATTACACACGTTTACACCCCTAGAATGCACTGTACATACTTACTGCCATTATTTATTCAAGTGAGCGTGAGAATATCGCCTGAAAATACCCTCGCAAGGAATGTTACGTCATACATAATACTCACACACTTATATACTAATTCACTCACACACTTATATACTAATTATTCACTTTATCACTTGCTGACTTTTATTTTGACTAATACGTGCCTTATTCATTCGACTAAGCGTCAGGAAATCTTATCTTTATAGACACGCTATGAATATTTGACTTAGAATATACATCATCATATACAATAATTTGAACTTATATTATACCCGTAAGAATGTCACATAATAAGAAATATATAATAAGGGGCCGTATTTGTTGCACTGAGCGACAGAATATCGCATCAAACAACCCTCTCTATGTAAGTTTCAACTTAGGGCAGATTTATATACTTACACCCAATGTTTTCACTTATGTTCTACCCGTAGGCACTTTATACTAATATTTGGCGATCCACATGACTGATATTTTCACAGAGCGTCTGTCTGTCGCATTTACCTCATAATTTCAGCGTCCTTTCGCATTCACACCATGCTAAAATTGCAGCAACGTGTGATATTCACTAAAACATGGGTGAATACACAGACCCACGTCACAATGCACGCACTCATAGCGGGTGTCTTTCCTCTGTGTCGTGAGTCTCACCTGGGAATTACTGCACACGTGACACCTGCGCTGGGGCCTAGGTCTGTTGGGCTGGGGAGGGATAGGAGTGGGGAAATGGCGGCCGGATATTCTCTGGGGAGTCTGGGTAATAGGGGCAGTGCGGGGGCGCTGTTGGGGCCTTTCAACAGCATACTTAGCAAAGATTTCTCTTGTGAGCTCCCTCACAAACCCTTCAAAGGTTTCCTGAACTCCTGTGGTCATGGCGTGAAGGTGGTGGCAATTCAGAGCAGTGATATCTAGCAAGTGAAAGAACAGTTTTTTATACCACTTCATCGTGGTCCTGGCACACTCTACCGTCGATATCATGGAGTCAGACTGGTCCACGAGGCGCATGTTTATATTGTAATCCATTACACACTCAGGTTTCCAAACACGACGCCTGCTCTCGCTATGGTAATCAACAGAATCAGTACGGTGCATCAAAGGGGCGGTGAACCGTGGACAAGAGGCTTACTTCTCTGTTGTGGTTCCACATTGTTGCAAGGATGTTGTTTGCTTTGAAGAAGACAACCTCACTCCTTGCAAGTTGCTGCCCTACCTTGACCATGTGACGCCGGTTCACCTTTATGGTTCCACAGACTCCCGTTTCATGTCTGTGAAGATAACGAGCGAGAAGAGTTGTCGAGGTAGAGAATGTGACCACGATGAAGGTAGTCTTGTATCATCGTCTTTACCACTGCTCCCGAAAGTCCTATACTTCGATCTTCTATTATGTCTGTCTGTGCACCGGTGTACAAGACTATGTCTTGCACGTATCCAGTCCTACAGTCACACATAACAAAGATCTTGAACCCAAAACGGTGCCTTTTGCTGGGTATATACTGTCTGAATGAAATATTGCCTCTCCACAACACGAGACTCTCGTCTATGACGAGAACTCTATAGGGATAGAATGAGGATCGAAAGGTTTGCCTGAGGTGATCAAAGACCAGCCTAATTCGCCTCATTTTGTCAGTGTTGTTTGCATTTGCAGGGTCATTAGTATCATAAAAATGGAGGCGACTTAGAATTTGTTGAAACCGATTATGGCTCATCACTTGACCAAATATGGGGGTAAACATAACAGGGTCCCTAGTCCAGTAAGCAGGAATTTTTTTTTTCTTATTATACCCATCAAAAGGACAAGGGCAAAAAATAAGAACATTTCTGGAATGGAGACAGGGCAATCATAAATCATAGAATGCCTACTCCTTGTTCCCAATCTTTCACTTTCTAGGCGCTGGGCTCTTGCAAACAGGTTTGTTTGAAAAACGATCTGATCTACAAAGGCCTCACTGAAAAACAGGTGGAAAAAATCCAACCTGCTTGAATTACAGTGAATACCTGGTGTAATGCAGCCAGATCGCCCTTGCTCAGTGAAGGGGTGAATGAGGGGAGAAAAATCACTCCCATCCTCCCAATCCCACGACACAAATCCCTCGTCCCCATCACCGCCTTCGTCTGGGTGGGGAGGAGATCCTGGTTGGGGAGGTTGGGGAGAAGGAGTACGGAGGGCTTCCCCACTGTCACTCCTCTTCCCTCTGCCTTTACCCTTTCCCTTTCCCTTACCCTTACGGCCTTGAAGAACATTAGGGGGCTGTGGGGATGAAATTGTTGAATATTGGGGAGCAGAAGACGTGCTGGGGAATGGTTCCTCCCCACCTTCCCCCTCCATTACCACACCACGTGCTCTTTCACGCAACCTTGCTCGACCACGTGTTAGGGGATATTGGGGAGCATAAGACGTGCTTTGGAGTGGTTCCTCCCCACCTTCCCCCCTCCCTCACAACCCCACGTGATAATGAACGCACCCGCACTGGCCCACGTGATCCACTCTGCCGCCTCACACTGCGTAGGGAGAGCAATGACTCACCCACCTCACTCTCACTTTCCCTAATCCCAGGAATTTCCATTTCACTCCCCACTCCCTCCACTTCACTTCGTACCTCCCCAAACAGAATGCTAGGCCCATACCTGCTTAGACGACGTGGTGTGCGCTCTGGGCCACGATGGGTAATCACCTCCCGTCCATACCACGTGGCAGCACGTCCCACGGCTCCATCCTCGTCCTCGTCCTCGTCCTTGACCTCGAATTCTGCTTCCAAGGCATGCTGGGGATAGGGATATGATATACCACGTGCCTTCTTTGCCTCCTGCCCCTCTCTAGCAGCACAGTAAGTCACGTACTGCCGCTTCCTGGGTGACGGAACTTCCTCGTCACTGCTGGTGGTTTCTTCCTCCTCTGGCTGCACATAATCCTTGTCCATCTCCTCGTCATCCAGTGGGGAATCACTGTCGCTGGTAAAGGTGTCCAGGGCGACTTGAATTTCGCTCTCTGAGAGACCTCTCTTAGCCATGTCTGAGCAGGACCGTGGCTACCAGGTGAGTGGACGAGTGGCGGGCTAGCGCGGGTCGCGCGGGGTCGCCGAGTGTCCCCGCCTGGTGGCAGGTAGGGGAAGGTCAGGCGAGGGTACGTACCGCAAATCAAGCGCGAAATTTGAAAATTGTCGAAATTATGCACATTGCAATTGCACGACGTACTGGTACGTCGCCGGGACTGGCAAATGCAAATTGTTGCAACGTACCCATACGTCGTCGGGACGGGGCGGGTTAAATATTTCTTGTAAGATATCAGAATTAAATTCTCCTCCATTATCCCTTATTAGTGCCTTTGGGGTAGTAAAGCGACATATTACATAATCTATTATTGCCTTTGTTACTGTCTCTGCTGCTTTATCTTTAATTGGGGAGAAAATTACATAACGGGAAAAATGATCCGTTGCTGCGAATAGGTATTGGTTATTATTGTATGATAATGTCATCTTGAGTAAATCAACCGCGACAACGTCCCATGGTTGATGTGGTACAGGGTAATTACCCATCGGTGCAGGTGTGATTGGGTTTCCCTTTGTGTTTTGCACATGATTCGCATCTGTCTATATGACTGTTTATATCTTTTCGCAATGATGGCCAGTAATGTAACAGCTGGGCTTGTTTGAATGTCCTATCCTTTCCAGGATGTCCTGCATGTGGGCTATCGTGTATCGTTTGTAATACTTGGGGTATCATGTCATCAGGTACTATCAATTGTTTATTATTTCTTCAGCACTTTGGTTGTCCTGGGTTGATCCTGTATAAGGCTTTACTGATTATTGTGAATTGTTCGAGTGGTACATGTAGTTTGGGTAATTGTATTTTATCTCCACTTTCTAACTTGTATATAACTTTAGACCATGTTGGATCAAGTCTTTGTGCTTTCGCGATTTCATCGTGGTTTGGGATGTCTCCTTTGAGATCTAATGCCGCGAAATGAAATGTCTTTGGGTTCCTAGATAATGTATCGGCTGCTAGATTCATTTTACCTTGTATATAATGAATATGGACATGTAGTTTTCGATTGTACATTTCCATCTTGCTCTCCTCCCAGAGAGGAGTGTTTCTTTAAACATACCCACTAGCGGTTTATGGTCGGTGAATAAGTGTATTTCGTAACCATATACCAAATCTCGAAACTTTTGTAGTGCAAAAACCACTGCAAGTGCCTCTAAGTCTGTAGTGCAATAATTTTTCTCTGCACCTTTTATTTGTCTGCTGGCTAATGCAATTGGTTGATTCTGTCCTCTTTTATCTTCTTGCATCAATACAGCCCCTAATCCTTTAACTGATGCATCTGTACAAATAATAAATGGTTTTGTGAAATCCGGATATGCTAAACATGGTGCATTTGTAAGTTTATTTTTTAATTTGTTAAATGATTGTTTTTGTTCTTCTCCCCATTGGAATATACTTCTTTTTTGAGTAGTTGGCATATAGGAAAGGCTATATGAGAGAATTGTTGTATGAATGATCTATAGTACCCAGCTAGACCTAAAAATTGTCTAACTTCATCATTCGTAGTGGGTTCAGGGAAGTCTCTCACTGCCTGTATTTTGTCATTGGTGGTGTGAATACCATTAGCACTTAATGTATGGCCTAAGAATTTTATTTCCTTAAAGCAAAATTTGCATTTAGAAAGGTTAATTTTTAAACCAGCATCACAAAGCATTTGTAAGAGTAGGTCTAATTTCTGGAGATGTTCTGTGATATCTTTCGTTGCGATGTTAATATCATCAAGATAAAGAAATATTCCTTGTCCTAAAATTCCGGACAATACGTAATTCATAAGACACTGGAATGTGCCCGGGGCTGTCTTCGGTCCCATGGACATTCTCCTGTACTGATAATATCCTGTATTAGTGGAAAAGACAGTATATTTCTGTGACTCCTGATGTGCTTGTATTTGATAGTATCCACTGAGCAAATCGATCGTGGAAAATACATTATTTTCTGGTCCAATATTCTGTAGGATGTCGCTTACCAATGGCATGGGAAATCTGTCCGGGATTGTGTGATTGTTTAGTTTACGGTAATCTACTACCGCACACATTTTTCCATTTTGTTTGGGCACGAAGAATAATGGAGCATTCCACGGGGAGACTGATGGCTCAATAATTCCAAGTTTTAACATTTCATCGACATACTGGTTTGCAAGTGTAGGTTGAGATTGAGGGATTCGATAGGCAGGTACGAAAATTGGTGGTGTATATGTGTGCAAATTAATCTTGTGATTAATCAGGTTAGTACACCCTAATTGTTCTCCGGGTAATGCTACGATATCCCTGTGTGTTTCTAACAGGGTTAACAAATCATTTTCTTCAGCAAATTCACCCGAGTGAATTAAATTCTCTTTTATGCTTTCTCTATCCTTAGATTTTATCTCACTTGTCACTCCAGCTAAAACTATTTCCATCACGGGGGGGAGGACATTTTTCAATATTAACTATACAAGTCCCCTTTTTCAACTTTATTTCCCCATTCATGTGATTAAATAGGAATATCTTAATTTGCTCATCGTCGTTCATCTGACATAATGCGTTTTCTACTGACAATCCATTTACTTCACGTAATTCTTCTAAGATAAGAACAGTACTATTCTATAATTTGCTCTTCATGGTAACTTTCATGTAGAAGTTAGGCGGTATAACTAAATCATTGGTGAGATGGGCGGGAAGAACTGATGAGACATTACAATTACTTGGGTTTCTAGTCCTGGAGGCTGGGGGGGGGGGTGAGTGGATCTATACACTCATCTGTTTGTGTATGTTTGTTTAGGCATTTAATATTACCAATTCTTTTTGGTTCTGTTTTACTAATCGGTGAGAACTCTTATGGTATTTCCTCTATGAATTCATTATGAAAGTCTATCCCATTCATTTGTTGGAGTAAAGTTATTTTCTCTGTTCTCAAGCATTTTAAGCCCAGTAACATATGAGATTTAATTGCTAAGTTTTCAACGATATAAAAAAAAAAAATGCAGAGATTGGTCTTGTAGTTTCTGTGAAGCTGATGTTTAACCGTATCATACCTTTTACTGCAATTTGTTTACCATCTACCGCATATAAGTCTAAATCAGATTCTTCCAGAAACGTTACTTTCTTCTTATTTCTAAAACTTCTCTCTATTTCCTCTTGTGTTATAAAGTTCACTGGAGAACCTGTCTAAAAGTAAGGAAACGTTTTGATCCTCACATACATCGGGTATCAAGATACACACATCCCAACATGCCTCCTATTTGAATTTTAGACTTGCTTTTCTTTACGTTTGTTCGTTTTTTGTCGTGACTTTGCCTTCTCCCAATTTAAAAATGGAAACTAATTTCTCTACTGTCTTGCAATTACTGGTCCAATGCCCTTGGCACCGCTGATGCCTACAGTAGAGATCGAATCCTTGTGTCTTTTGTTCGTCTTCTTTTGTTTTGATAAAGCATTCATTCTTTGTGTGTCCTGGTTTTGCACAATCGTAACATAGAATGGACCTATCTCCTGGCTGTGATCTGCGAGATGACTTCCCATATTTAGTGGTTTCTGTGGCGCGAGATCTGCTCGGACTGCGCGGAAATTTATGAGACTGCCTGTGGCCTGGTGTTTGGGATCGTTGCCTCAACTCATTTGTTTGCTCTGTCTGCTTTTGGGTTGTGATCAATTTTGTTCTCTGTTTGGGGTAGTTGTAGCTGTTTTCACAGCTGATACTGTCTCAGGCACACTCATTCTACTAGAATGTGATTGTGTTTCGATCACCCCTGCTTTGTTACACTGCATCTCTACCTCATTCATCAAGTCTAGTAAGCACATACCTGGGGTGTACGCGATCGTCTTGGCGATCTTGAGGGTCCTATCAGGTAATTTACACAAGGCAGCTACATAACCAATGATGTCTACAACAAGGTCTGGGGACATCTTTCCATCTCTTACCCCTCCCTGTAAAACAAATAACTCAGAGTCAAATGGCCACCCCGTAAGGGATTATGGCGTCTGGCACTAGATAGATAGATAGATAGTTATCCAGTTTGAGTTTTCTAAGGTAGCTAATAATGTTGTTTTGATGGTGGAGACATCAGCAGTTATTTCGCTGAGCCCATGATTTGTAGTGTTCTCCCTTACAAGATCTACAATCTTATGTAATTCTGGGAATATACCTGGCAAAAAGTTCATACCTCCAGAAAATTTCTTTAAAAATTCAGTTTTAAACTCATCATATGTCTTAGCTCGGAGAAGCTTATCAGACTTAAGCAAGTCCCCTGCCGGGCACCTTTCCTAATTAAACCAAGAGGAAAAAATAGCAATTTTCTCTTGTTCATCTGTTATGTGCCTTTTTACGAAGATCTGCTCGCAATGATTGATCAATGAAATAACATCAATAAAATCTTTTTCTGTCCCAGAGAAATTTTGGGCAGTTTTATCCTCATGATAAACGTAAACATGAGGTGGGGATGTTTGATCTCTGGTAATTGGTTGCGTTATTCATTTTCTCTGGTTGCTTTGTTAATGTAACGTGGACTTGTTTATCGTCGTGTGAGGGAATAGTGGAATAGGTTTTCCCTGAATGATGAACTCTGTTAAGTACATTTTCATAGGTATGAAAGGCAGAGACAAAGTCCTCACTCGCTACATCAGAGGGGGTTTGCCAATCGTCATCATTATCATCTAGAATTGAGATATTTGTTTCTCTGTCTTTAGTTTGCGGTGAATTTTGTAGGGTGGGTGTGTTGCCCTGGTGCTTCCCCAATTGTGTATCTGCAGTGGGCACTAACTGTGTATCATTTGTTACTAACACGGGTGGATGTGAAAATATTTCTGTCATATCTATCTATCTATCTATTGCCAGACGCCTCAATCCCGTTTGGGGTGGCCACAAACAAATCGCCTCCAAGTCGCCCTGTCCCCCGCCATTTCACTACCCTGCTCCCAACTCACACCCCCCTCTCTCATATACCTCTCCACCCCATCCCTCCATCTCATCCTCGGTCTCCCCCTCCCTCTTCCACCCTCCACCTCGCTCACATACACTCTCTTCGTCAGTCTTTCACCCTCCATCCTCTCCACATGGCCAAACCACCTCAGTGTGTTCCTCACAACGCTTCCTATCACATCCACATCAACACCACAACGCTCCTTTATATCCTCATTCGTCAGCCTGTCTCTCCACGTGACTCCACAAGCTCCTCTTAAATAACTCATTTCCACTGCTCTCACTCTTGACTTGTGTCCTTCCAACAACGTCCAAGCTTCACTTCCGTACGTTAGAGTTGGTATCACAATACTGTCATGTAGTAACTTTTTTACTTCCATGCTCACTTCCCTGTTTCTTATCACTGCTTTCAAGGAACCAGCAACCTTTCTTCCCTGCTGTACCCTTTCAAGCACTTCACCCTCAAACCTCCATCCTTACTCATCACACTACCCAAATACTTAAACGTACTCACATTTTCCAATTCCTCACCATCCAACCTCGCTATACATTCACTGACTTCACCTCTCTCAAAGACCATCACTTTACTCTTCCCTACATTCACCTTTAGGTTCCGTTTCTTACACACTCTCTCAAACTCATCCACCAAGCCTTGCAGCTCCCCTTCATCTTCACTCAACAACACAGTATCATCTGCAAACAACAGTACAGGGAGTTTCCAAACACTATCCTCTCTCACCAGGGCCACTCCAACATCCACTACCCTACCTTGTACCTCTTTTATTACCCCATCCATGTACAGATTGAACAACCATGGAGACATGACACATCCCTGTTTCAAACCAACTTTCAAAGAGAAAAATTCACTTAGTTCACCATCCACACGCACTGCAGCCTTAGCACCATCATACATACTCTTCACAGCATTCAACAACTTCCCATCTACTCCATATATTCTTAACACTTTCCACAATCCTTGTCTATCCACCCTGTCATATGCTTTCTCCAAATCCATGAAAGCCGCATACAACTTCTTTCCCTTCTCTAGAAACTTTTCCACTAAAGATCTAAGAATGAATATCTGATCTACACAACCTCTTCCCTTCCTAAAGCCTCCTGTTCTTCTCCAACTAATTTCTCTGTTCTTTCTCTAACTCTGTCTATAAGTATCCTACCATACACTTTTCCTATTATACTAAGAAGACAAATGCCCCTATGATTACCACACACTTCTTTTTCCCCTTTTCCTTTGTACAAGGGAATAATTATACCTGACTTCCAATCCTCCGGGAC
This sequence comes from Coenobita brevimanus, assembly GCF_032717465.1. Taxonomy (NCBI): domain Eukaryota; kingdom Metazoa; phylum Arthropoda; class Malacostraca; order Decapoda; family Coenobitidae; genus Coenobita; species Coenobita brevimanus. The sequence continues at coordinate 37,150,902 of NC_137057.1, forward strand.
TCTACCTTCCTCCCAGGCCAATCTGCACATCTTCCACATCCATTCTACTACTATCTCTCCCCCATGCTTCAGCATCTCACCACACACTCCATCAATTCCTGGGGCTTTCCCCGATTTAACTTTCTTCATTGCTTCCACAACCTCTATCCTACTGATTTCTACCTGTCTTCTCACCTCCCTCCTTCTCCCAGCCATTCCCCAGCCACTTATACTCGCATCACTTCCATCCTCTACGTTCAACAATTCCTTAAAGTGTTCTCTCCATCTGCTCACTTTTTCTCCCTTCTCCACTAGTAATCTACCATGTTTATCTTTCACTCCCCTGCTAACTTCACTTCCACCCTGTCTTACTCAGCTAAAAGGAACTCATGTTGCTTAGGTATGGTGTTATGAAATACGTCTTTTGTTTATATCCTAACTAAATAGGTGAGTAAATGAGTTGTAATGAATGATAGATAGTGAGTGTATAAATGTATTTATAAAAATAAGTAAAGGAGGTGATTGTACCTAATTTAAAGCACTGAGAAGAAATCACTAAGTATAATTACACTCACTTGATGCAGAGGCATGTTGACAGCAAATGTCGATCTCGGAAGATAAATTCAGAGTTGATGAAAAATCTCCCTCTCGATAATTCTAGGGCTGTGTTGATGGACGATATTACTCCAGAAATTCCATGGCTTGATGATTTCAGTGTTGATTGTATTGGTTAAGAGCTGTAGTCATAGGGGAACCTCACCATAGAACGTCTAATTCCCACTCATTACTGTTTGAAATAAATGAGTATGAGTAGGAGCTATGTGAATAAGAATGAGTAATGAGCAGTGGGTGAGAAGTGCCTGGTGTCAGTCACACGTTGATTGACGTGGCGTCGTCTCAACAAACACGCATGAGGACGTCATCTCAGCAGATTCACATGGTGACTTCGGCTTCCCACACTGGTAGCTGTGGTTAGTAAATGAGTAGCGATGAGTCACCTGAGTGAGGAAAGGTGAGTACGATGCGTTATAAATGTGGCTCTGGTATTTGCCGCATCATCTTGACCTCTGTGAACCTGCGTCAGCGGTGAAGGTAGGGGGGCAGTAAGAGAGAGCCTTGGGAATCTAGTGCTTGTTGCTTTGTTCTTGCTTTTCGTTTACATGTTTTTTTTTTATTCTACTTGCTGAGACTTGAAGTTGTGTGAAGAAGTTTATAGAGTTGTCTTGTAGGTTTGTTATTTGTACTTAGTCGTAGAGCTTATTGATCCTCACTCATAACTTGTTGTTGTTACCATATGCTTGAATGTGTTTCATTGATTGTAGAAATGATGGTTCATAGGCATAGAGCCGATCGTTACTGCCACCATTTATTACATGTGACTCTTTGGACTTGTAATATGTAAATCTTGAGTTTTGGTTAAAGTTATAGTGCTAATCGAAGAGCAGGAGGAGTTAAAGATGAATACAGGGAGTTGATCTTGATTTATTATCTTCAAAGAAAGTCTAAGTTGAGCAGTGTATGTATTACATGGGGACTTAATTTACTAAGTCTCGTCGGACCCCTCTTCTTATTTGGTCTCTCCACTACCTGTCGATTCTATGGCCAGCCCCTTTCTCACATCTGGTTCCTACATTCTCGTTTAGCAGGGGTCGTGTCACGTGGACTATACTGTCGTGGAAGTTTCTAAAACTCTGTATGTCTGTGTGTATGTACTGCTTCCCATGCACTTCTAGCATTCCTTCACTTAAGAGTTGCAAGCTCATTTCCTTTTTGGTTGATTCTTGCTGATACACTTCGTATCTCACACCCTGGCTTGGTGCTTCTATCTATCTATCTATCTATGAGTTGTATTATTGTAATATGGAGTCCTGACAGGTGATGGTGATGGTGGGGGTGGTGGTGATGATGGTGGTGGTGATGGTTGTGTAATGGTGGTGGTGATGGTCTATCTTGATAATGGTGGTGCTGGTGGTCGTGATGTTAATTATGATGATGATGATGATGATGATGATGATGACGATGATGTAGATGAGAATGAAGTTGATGTCAATGACGATTCTTCATTTTAAAGGTTATTCAGAAACTTTATTATTTTCCCCTAAATTAGTAAAGTTTAATCTATCTGTCACACATATTTAACCCACCATGTACCAGTGCCATTTTAAAACGGTCTGACATAATGCTGCGGCCAGTGCCAGTCCGTTTTAAAATGGTCTAAAATGTAAAACTTCAATGTGACCGCATTTTTCAAGATTCGCTGGTAAAAATTGGCAGGCATGTAAGGTAACTGTTCCTCTACCATCCCTCAGGCTGTCAAGGCATACACTCACTCACTACCCCCATCACGCTCGCTCTGCCTCACTCTGCCTTTGTGCCTCACCCAGTGCTGTACATAGTGAAGGAAGTTTGTAAATATTTTCATGTAAGTGTAAGTTGTAAATATTTTCTTGTAAGTGTAAGGACTATATAGTGAAGTCAAGTTGTAAATACCTTCTTCTAAGTGCCAGGACTGTACTGTAGGTAATGAAGTCAGGTTGTACATATCTTCAAGTAAGTGTAAGATAATGCATTCACAGTGATAAACACACGCATACATACAAAGGGAATTTTAACATACAAGACAATAGGCAGAAAGAAAATGGGAAGGGAGAGTGTGAAATTTTATCACTATTATCTCACACACACACCCATGCTGGCGAAGTACACATTCTGTCTCTCTTACAAATAGAACTTCTTTCTTTCTTTCTTTGCATACACTTTTTCTTACGTCCCTTTATCGTTGATTTTTTTTTTTTATGTAGAGAAATTCAGTGAAGTCATTTGGATGAGGAAAGAATGAGGGGAAGAAATAAAGTGTGGTAGTATGTGAGGGAAAGGAAGACTGACTAGGAGAGAGAGAGAGAGAGAGAGAGAGAGAAAGATGAAAATCATTCCTGCCGGAAGAGATTACAGATGCTGCCTCTCCGAATATAAACAATTTCGTAGGAGGAGACAGTGGGCATTGGTGCAGTGGTTAGCAGATCTACCTCGCAACTGATAGAACCCAAGAGCAATTTTCGTCCTGGTCAGACTCTTGGACAAAGGTTGTTTCCTCCTTTGTACCTATTCAGTCAGCAGTACAATTAGGGACCTAGATGTAACGTTGACTGATGTAGGACTTTTTTCTAGGGGAAAAATTGGACTTTGGAAGTACTGACTGCCTTTATAAGCCTCGTGTGGTCGGTGAGCCGTAATTTATTCGTTATAATAATAATAATAATAATAATAATAATAATAATAATAATAACTTTAAATTTTTTTATTTATACTACTACTACTACTACTACTACTATTTCTATTTTCTCCTTTTTCTTCTCTCTCATCTACCTATTATTATTATTATTATTATTATTATTATTATTATTATTATTATTATTCCTTTACTTCATCATCTTCATTTTTCTTTTTTTCTTTTTTCTCCATTTTCTTCTTCTCCGTCTCTCCCTTCTTCCTCATTTTCTTCTTTTAATGTGAATTTTTCCTCCCCGTTTTCTTCTCCCTCCTCCTCCTCCTCCTCCTCCTCCTCCCCCTCCACTCCAAGCCACATTACCTGTTACGTGAACAAATAACGACTTCCCAAATAAGAAAAGTCAACACAGATTAAAAAAATAAATAAATAAAGACAATATAGAAGCAAATCGTGAAAAAAAAATCTTTTTTTACAAAGGGTGACCAGATGAGGGAAAAACCAATGAAATAAAAAATAATACACCATATAAGAAATGCAGGAAAGCGAGGAATAAAACAACTTCTCAGAGCTATTGTTATATGACAAGTTGTACATGGATTGGATGGGGGAAAGAGAGAGAGAGAGAGAGAGAGAGAGAGAGAGAGAGAGAGAGAGAGACAGACAGACAGACAGACAGACAGACAGACTGACAGACACAGACAGATAGACAGACAGAAATGTAGACAGGTAGAAAGATAAATAGAGAGACAGACAGACAAACAGACAGACAACAGACAGACAGACAGACAGACAGAAATATAGTCAGGTAGAAAGATAGAGAGAGAGAGAGAGAGAGAGAGAGAGGGGGGGGAGGGAGGGGAGGGAGGGAGGAAGAAATACAAATTGGAAAAACGAAAAAAATAAACATTCTTGCTTGGAATGGCTGCTCAAGAAAAAAAAGGGATGAAAATTTGTGAAGAATAGGTCTGCTGAAAAAAATGAAATAAAAGATACCCAGGCATACACACTGTCTTGCATACACGGGCACAAGTACGCACACATGAACACAGAGGCTCGTACATACATAAACACAGTGCTAGAAAGCGTCTGGAAACAGATTACACACACACACACACACACACACACACACACACACACACACACACACACGGTATAGGGTCAGCATGCACGTAACTCATTTCATATGCTTGTCCTCAGTACTGGATCGAACACTGGTCTGTTTTTTTATATATATATTACTACTACCATAACTTTTACTACTATTACTTCTACTATTACTACTACTCCTGCAACTGTATTACTACTACTACTACTACTACTGTATTGCTTCTACTACTACTACTACTACTACTACTACTGTTACCACTATTACTACTACTACTACTACTAGTAGTAGTAGCACTTCTACTACTACTTCTATTTTTTTTTTTTTAACTTTTGTGGAAGATGCTGGTGACAATCATCCACTCACTTGATGTAGTGCTGCCTACTTCTTCCTTCAGATTTGTCATCCTCTTTCGTGTGCCATCCTGTCTTCCCCCGTCTTCCTTTCATTCCTGAAATTTTTTGTTACTCCTCTTTCCACTTCAGGGATCTCTGTCATTTACAACGCTGGGTGGTAACCATATAACTAGATAACGAGGTAATGTGGAGCCTACCACAGTACCCCTGTTAACTGGTTGGAGCGATGCAAATGTGGCGTCCATCCAGGAACCAAATCCTCTCACTTTTCCCGCAAGGCAGCTATGTAATATGAGAGAGAGAGAGAGAGAGAGAGAGAGAGAGAGAGAGAGAGAGAGAGAGAGAGAGAGAGAGAGAGAGAGAGAGAGAGAGAGAGAGAGAGAGAGAGAGAGAGAGAGAGAGAGAGAGAGAGAGAGAGAGAGAGAGAGAGAATCTAACACAGAACCTCTAAACAACTTCCTCTTTCTTTGACCGACTAAGAAAAAATGAATTTGACATGGAGTGGAGGTGAGTTGGGGCGAGAAGAAGGAAAGAACAAGTGGTGAGGGAGTCTGGCAGGCGGGCAGTGAGGGTTGACATATTGTCACAATGGATTTTGCGTTGATAGCTGGTGAGGTAGAGAAGTGGAGGGGGGAGAGAAGGAGAGGAAAAAAGGGAGGAAGGTGGGGAGAGGATAGTGTGAGGGAGAACGAGTGTGGAGGAAGGAAGTTGGGAAGGAGATAAATAGATAGTTAAATACTGCAGATAGATAGACAGACAGACAGACACACGGAGAAACAAACAGGCAGTAGGACGGACGGACGGATGAACGGAGAGAGAGAGAGAGAGAGAGAGAAGTAGGAGATACATACATAAATACGGGTACATATATGCATACATAGACTAATAAATAATTAGCTACGGACAAATAGACTGATAAATAATTAGATACGGACAAATAGAGAGGTAGATGGCAAGATCGAGACAGATAGATAGGTAGATAGACAGAAAGACAATTAGACAGGTAAATAAATAAACAGATAAAGAAAGGAAAATCACCTAATTGTGTGTGTCCTCACCTTGCGTTGGACACAGAACCCCATAATAAATTGCATATAATGTATCGATAATTTTGTCCTCTGTCTTTTTGCATATCGGGAGAAGTAATGATGGTGATTAAAAGCCAGCATCTCTCTCTCTCTCTCTCTCTCTCTCTCTCTCTCTCTCTCTCATAGTAATCCACCCACCTCGCTTACGTTCAGTATAAATTGGCTCAACCGGATATCACCTCGCATGAAATGATTGGGCATATGGACTGGCTGTAGGAATGATTGGATAAATGGATTATCTTTAACACTGTAGGGTTTATTGAACGCTGAAGGATATTACAGTAAGCCTGTCTATAGTATTAGTAAGGTAGAGGAGATTTAAAAGGTTATTGATACAGAGTTTGGTCAATATTGTACCCTGTTTATGTGGAAAAGATGTGTGCCTTTCCGTTTACCTATTTTCTCTCTCTCTCTCTCTCTCTCTCTCTAATGCCACCAGCCAAAAATATAGGTCAATTTTCACAGGTTAATAATTTTCAAAGGACGATGGTATTTCCACGTTATAAAATTATTCCATACAATCTCTGGCCATGACAGCTTCGAAACGCCTGTCAGATTATTATAGACTACATACTGTATACCAGCCTAATATTTTATGGCAGCAACAGTAGTCGTAGTAGTAGTAGTAGTAATAGTTGCAAATGACAATGGTGGGAGTAGTAGTAATGGTAGTACTTGTGGATGGATGTGGTGGTGGATGTCGTGATAGTAGTTGTAGCAGGAGTAGTAGTAATGGTGGTAGTGGTGGTGGATGCAGTGGTGGTAGTAGTGGTAGTAGTAGTAGTAACTGCTGTTGTTGTACTATGGCAGTAATAGTAGCAGTAGTACAGTAGTGATGGTGGTTGTGGTGACGTTGGTAGAAGCAGTAGTAGTAGTAGCAGTAGTAGTAGTAGTTGAAGTAGGCTCGTAGATTAAGGGCAGAGGAGCATGCTAGTCAAGAAGAAATGCTGTGGAAAGGCCACAGAGCCATAGCACAATCATTTTTCGTGCACCAAGCTACGTGAGAAAGGTTGATTATGGAGAAAATCATGGCCAGGTAGAGTAAAAGCTACGGACTGTTAGCCACGAAGAAGTGCTTGTATACTCACTCCTAGGGAAATAAAAACTCACCTGAAGTTAGCAAAAATATAGACAGTAATTAGTCATTCAAGTATAGAAATGGTGAAAAATATAGCATCTTTTTTACTTGTTTTTCTTTCTCTCTTGATATTCTGCAGAAAAAGAAGACAAAAGATAAATATAATTGACTGGCACTCCGTATCGAAATTGTGAAATAGATAGGATATTTATTATTTAATTTGTTTTTCTTCTGTTCATTTCTCTGTCTATCTATCTATCTATCGCCACACGCCATAATCCGTAAGGGGTGGCCGTCCGTTTGTCTTTGAGTTAGTTTTTTTACGGGGAGAGGCACTAACCCTCCGCGAACCCACTTGTTGGCACGTAGGGAACAAGTATGCGTTGGTTATATGGTTACCACCCAGCGTCGTAAATTATTTCCTGGCTTACAGGAAACCATTAGGCTTGTCACTGAATATAGAGCCACCAAAAAAGGAAAGAAGAGCAATAAAAAGTGACAGGAATGGAGGGACAATAGGAAGAGAGGAGGGCAGACAGAATAAGAATGATAAAGGTGAAGGGAAAAGTAGACAGAACAACATCAAGTGAGTGAATGTTGGTCTTCAATATATATATATATATATATATATATATATATATATATATATATATATATATATATATATATATATATATATATATATATATATATATATATATATTGGGGTGTTTTTTCCATCCTCTTTTCATCTTCTGTAAAAAGAAAAAAAAAGGATGAATTGCCACTCTCAGGTGGCTAACGGGGTCGAACCAGGTAACCATCGTCGTTTCCTTGCCCCAGATTGGCCACATTCACGCCTAACGAGCCAGTTGTCCCGCTTAACAATGCTTTTATCACCATCCTGCAAATCACCTCCCTTATGCCCTCCTGTCTATCTGTGTGGCTCTCTGTTTGTCTGTCTGTCTCTATCTGTCTGTCTTTCTGTTTATGTGTTAACTTTTCTGTCTTTGTTTGTCTCACTGTCTATCTATCTATCTATCCCTACCTGCCTTTCTGTCTCTCTGTCTGTCTGTCTGCATCAATCAGTGTCTGTCTATCTATATCTTTTTATCTGCCTATATATCCATCTCACTCTCTCTCTCTCTCTCTCTCTCTCTCTCTCTCTCACACACACACACACACACACACACACACACACACACACACACACCAAACGAGCCGACTGTCCCTGTCAACGATGCTTCTCTCATCCCGTCCCTCATATCGTTCTCCTTCCCCCAGGGGTCGCCGCCACCCATTTCAGGGATTTCTCTCTCTCTCTCTCTCTCTCTCTCTCTCTCTATGTGCGTGTGTGTGTGTGTGTGTGTGTGAATTACGGAAACTTCCGCGTTGAATTTTCTGTAATAATTTTGCTCTCCAACATTACTCCTTCCTGCCATCCTTCCTTTTCATAACCCTTTCCTCCTCCTTCTCTTCCTCCTCCTCCTCCTCCTTCTCATCCTCATGCCTTTTCTTCGACCAATAATTCCTTTCTATTTCGTTCGGAATAGTGGTACCTTTTTTCCTGTTTCTTAGCCTTTACCTTACACACAGTAGTTAAATTTTAAGTGCCAAGTTTTAAACATATAAGACATATTACCTTTAGTACAAAATGCCTAGTGTTACCTGTGCTTCCTACTAGGTATGTGTACTTCTGTAAATTACTTCCTTAGAGGTCTTCCCAACCCCACTCCCGTCCCCCATTTCCTCCTTTCAAAATCTTTCTTTAAACCACGTTTCCTCCTTCTCTCCTATTTTTTTTTATCCTGTCGTTCTCTCCACTTCTCTTCTTCCAACGCCTTCGTTTCCACATGTTCCCTCCTTCTATTTAATTTCTCTATCCCATCGTTTTCTCCTCTTCTCTCCTTCCACGCTGACCCTTTTTACATCTTCCATCCTCTTCTATGCTTCTTCTGCCCTATCGATTTTCCAGTTCCCTTCACTCAACCCCTTGCTTTAACATAGCCAACCCCATTGTACTTCCTCAATTCCCCTTTCTCTCCTCTCTCCACTACTTCTACCTAACGTGCTCTATCCCCCATCTCTCCATCCCTACTCCTTCTCTCAGTCCTACTATAAAGAACATCACCAAAAAACATTGGGGAAATAATCACGTCAGTGCCAGACCACAAATGAGACCAGCAGGTGAGTTAATGGGATTGAGGTAAAACTAAACAGGTGAGGGATTGACACACACACACACCCACACACACACACACACACACACACACACACACACACACACGCACTGGGTTTCACGTAATTAGCAGGTGAAGTTATGCATCGGTGGTTGAGTCTCTGTCACTGGGTCCTCATTGGCTGTGTGTGTGTGTGTGTGTGTGTGTGTGTGTTGTGCTGGGCTGATGTGTGTTGTGTTGTAAGGACTATGTGTTTGAGTTTTATACATATATATTTTATTACAGTTTGAGTGTAATTTTCCACACATCTCTCTGCTCTGGTCCTATTTTTATGTCTCTATCTACCTATCAGTAAGCTGTCTATCTATCTATTTGTCTGTCAGCTATGTATCTATCTATATATCAATCTGTCTATCCATCTGTCTATCTATTCTTCCCTGCAGACTAATTAAGGTATAATTGTCCAGGTAAGGTACTCACAGACATGCCACTCACACCTGGTCGCGTAATTAGTGATTGTGATTGATCTTGACTAGGAAACTGTCTGGTTTGTGTGTGTGTGTGTGTGTGTGTGTGTGTGTGTGTGTGTGTGTGTGTGTGTGTGTGTGTGTGTGTGTGTGTGTGAGAGAGAGAGAGAGAGAGAGAGAGAGAGAGAGAGAGAGAGTTCTAAACACAAATACAAAAGAAATGTGTGGTGTGTCAGTGTGTGATGTGGCAGTGTGTGGTGTGGCAGTGTGTGGTGTGGCAGTGTGAGGTGTGGCAGTGTGTGGTGTGCCAGTGTGAGGTGTGGCAGTGTCTGGTGTTGCAGTGTGTTGTGTGGCAGTGTGTGGTGTGGTGGTGTGTGGTGTGGCAGTGTTTGGTGCGGCAGTGAGTGATGTGGCAGTGTTTGGTGTGGCAGCGTGTGGTGTGGCAGTGGGTGTGTAAGGTGTGGCAGTATGAGGTGTGGCAGTGTGTGGTGTGGCAGTGTTTGATGTGGCAGTGTGTGGTTTGGCAGTGTGTGGTGTGGCAGTGTGTCGTGTGGCACTATGTGTGTAGTGTGGCTGTGTGGTGTGACAGTGTGAGGTGTGGCAGTTCGAGTTTCATCAGTATAAATATTTGTTTGCGCATAATTCCTTTTTACAAGTAACCTATTAACTCATACATCTGCTGAATTACGAAGAACATCGTTATTAATATATATTTTTCATTTCTTTGCCCCTGTGTAGATATTCAGTAACAAAACAATAACACTTCTTTAATGATGGTTAATATCCGTTTGAATGATACGAGTTAGTAGTATCTTCATAAAAATATTTGTCAACTTAAGAAAACCAGGAAGAATCTGGAGTAATATTCCTTAATCTTTTTTTTGTCTCTGTCAATAACTTCTTGTTCTTAAATTATCATGTGTCATGAAGCGATTTCTGTGTGTGTGTGTGTGTGTGTGTGTGTGTGTGCGTGTGTGTGTGTGTTTAAAACTTATGGGCTGGTTTACCAGTTGGCTTTCTTTTCTTCAATTTTGTTTGAAATTACCGAATTTCATATAATAATTGATCGTTATGAAGCGAAATATTGACGATGTAAATAATTTCCGCCCTTAAAATTTTTCGGAACACAATGATGGTATTAATTATTGTCACGAATCAAATTCACGACATTTCCCTTTTGTGAGAAATCACAAACTATTAGTGGAAAACTCACTGTGTATCGCTCAGTTAACCGTTTCTCTCTCCATTTCGGTGGTATACTTTTCAAAACATTCGTCACTGTTTCAAAAGTGACCGATCTAATGCACGTCACTAAGTGCTCTACTGAGCGATACTAGTGTTTCTTTATTGTTTGCCCCTGCTTGCCTCAACCGTTAGCCACGCCCTCTACCGGTGGTCTGTGCGTTCTACCACACGCATCGTTTGAATAGTCAGTCCAGTGTCTGCTTGTGACGGAGAGAGGTTCTGTGCTCCAGAAGTGAGAGGTCAACCCAGACTCCACTAGACTACAGTTCTCCAGACTCCCACCCTTCGTTGGTGATACACCGCATTCATTGACCAGTATTTCTTTTCGTTTTCCTAGACTTAAGAGCTTAGTTAAGGTGTTTTTCCTAGGCGTAAGAATTTAGCTTTTGAGTGAGTGAGTGAGTGCGATCTCATTAATTTGATTTTGAAATGTAACGTTAAATTTATTTTGTAATCAATAAATTTAACAGTTCTTTTTCTTGAGCTTAATGTAATGTAAACTTGTGTTTCATTTTTCTGCAATTAAGCTTATTTCTCTTGTAGCTCCTAGCTTGCATAAACGTTTGCTATTCATAACTGGTACTTAGGCCAGTCTCGTGTATTAAGCTTAAAATCCGTTGTGCCTCCTAGGAGTTAAGCATCAGCAAGAACCTGATACTATTATTAGTATTAGTTATTTTTTGTCGGGGGTGAAGTAACTTTCTCCAGAGGCTAACAGTACTAATAAACAGCAATTGAGTAATTAGTCTCTGCTGTGTACTGTTGAGAAAGTTTATAAATTCTCGTTCTTAGAGAATCGTGTGAAGCAAGCCAGTGTAAAGTAATCGTTGCTTGATTTAGTAAGACAATCATTGTCCCTGCTCTTCAATATTATTGAACATTATTATCATTTAAATAATATTTGCATTTATTTTAAAAACCCCGTGACAATTGGCGACCTCATTCCAGGATATTAACTCCTAGCTCTAAAGCTATTCACGAGATAGTACTCACTCGTTCATATTTAGGTATTTATCATTAAAGTTTATAGGCACAAGTTTACTGGTGGTTACCGTTAATTTAGTAAGTGAATTTTTGCTTTATTGATCGATAGAGTACTTAACTTTATTTAGTTCTTTATTCTCGGTAACGCCAGACGATTTTATTCGCTCCTGGGTTCACGCCGTACCCATTGTGTTAATTATTGAGTCTTCTCAGTTATTTGCATTTTTGCTTTATTCTTTTCCAGTTAACTAGATAAGACTGGTCACCACTAGCTTGTGTCTGTATTCTTTACTTGTGTTTATTAGCATTCGTTTGCGAAGCAGTCAGTACTCAGTTTCGGCTTGCTTAGTAAATTAGCGTCATGGCTACCACCATATTTTTACAGGAAGCCAAAGATATGGGTCTTACAGACCCAGCTGAAATTAAAGAGTACATACTCTCACGGCATAATATGGACCAGCAGCGCGAGAATGATGCCCGTGAAGAGCGTAAGATTCAGCGCGAATACGAGCGAGAACAGCGTGAGGAACGCAAAAAGGAGCGCGAATACGAGCGAGAACAGCGCGAACACGAGCAGAAACTGCGCGAACACGAGCTGAAACTGCGCGAACACGAGCAAAAACAACGCGAACTCGAGCTAGTACAAGAGCGAGAACAACGCGAATACGAGCGTGAACAACGAGACAGAGAACGAGAACACGAATGTGCCGAGCGAGAAGCACGCGAAAAACATGAACTTGAAGTGCTGAAGCTCAAGCGAGATTCCTTGGCTTCAGACACATCTGGTGCAGTTGGTCAAAGCTCCACGAGCGTTCTCCCTGCACATGTCCTGGTGACCCCACGCATCAAGCTTCCTTCATACAAGGAAGGTGAGCGAATCGAGCCGTACATAGCTCATTTTGAGGACATGGCAGACATGTATCAACTGGATGAGGCAGCTAAGCGGCTCCAATTTCTTAGTTTATTTGAGGGCCCTGCCCTCGATATTCTCCATAGAATTCGTGGAGACAATCTCACATATGAGATGATGAAAGCTGCACTCATTAAGGCGTATGGTCTCACAGTAGACGACACCAAAGTTCAGTTCATGCGAGCTCGTCTCCAAGACAAGGAGACAGCTGTTCAGTTCCTCGACCGTCTCACTGCTTACTTAAATGAGTGGATGGAGAAAGATGAAACTCCTCCCACGCGTGAGGGAATAATTGACCTTATGCTGCGTACACAGCTGGAGAGGTCGTGGCCTGCTGAGCTCATAGCACAGCTTAAGATCTGCCAGGTGAAAGATGCCAGCCAAATGGCAGAAAAGGCACGCGTATTTTACTGCATACGGGTATCAAACTCGTAAGCAGCATACCTGGAACAGGAAAGCTGATAAATCTGGGAAGCCGTCTCAGACTGAACCCCAGCAACAAGGCCATTCTCAGAATAATGGCCAAGGTCCAAAACCGCAGTGGAAGGACCAGGGGCAAAACACTCAGGAACCTGAGTGGAAGAGGTACAACAAGTACCCTAACCAGCAGCAGTATCAGCCACGCAACTGACCATCGGGACAAGCTTTTTCACCACCAGCTCAAAAGAGGCAGGAAGCGAATGCAACCTTCATTCCTCAGCAGCAGCACGGTGGTCACGTCCCTACCAGTATGGGTACTCCCCCACAGTTCACTAGTCCCACAGTGACAGTGAACCCCCCTCCACAGATGGCCAATGTTCCATCTCCACGGGCAGTGAGTACAACCCCTCAAATACCGGTATATAATCCTCAAGGCACAATGTTTGCCGCATCAATTCAGCAGCCTCATGAGTGGCTAGCTGCTTCCTCCACAGACCCTCCCACAGGTGACAGTACCTTCCTTGTTCAGCCAGGGTTTGTGGGAGGCATTCCTGTGAAGGTCCTGAGAGATAATGGTTCCTCAGATTGCTCTGTCAAGCAGAGTCTAGTTCGGCCTGAGCAGTATACAGGTCGACAGATCCATGCAAACCTTATTGATGGATCAGTGAGATTGTTCCCTGAGGCATGTATCCAGGTGGCATCTCCATTTTATATTGGTATGACACTTGCAGTTGTCATGCCAGAACCTTTATTTGACCATATAATAGGAAACATTTCCGGTGTCAAGGATAGTTGCACCGAACATGACTCTACTCAGACTTCAGCTGCTGCGGTAACACAAGCCATGGCTGAGGCTCCAGACTGTGTCACCAGAGTGATCATTGAATCGCCGCAAGATCTGATGTGTAGTCAACTTGTTGTACAAGAACAACATTCTGACCCGACACTTGCTGCCGTGCGGAACAGACAAAAGGGTCGAGTGATTAAGTATTCACGGGGAGGTCGAGCCAAGTTTCTTTGCAAACAAGGACGGCTCTACCGTGAGTCACGAACACCCAAGGGCCAGGTTCGACTGCAGTTTGTCGTTCCCGCCAAGTACCGCCTAGCAGTGTTAAAATGGGGTCATTGTTCAGCTTCAGGAGGTCACATGGGCAAAAGGAAGACCCAGGGCCGTGTCCGAGCTGACTTTTTCTGGCCAGAGATGGGACGAGACATAGATAGTTTTGTCCGTTCCTGCAGTGTGTGTCAAAGTAACACCACTAATCAGGGACGTGACCTTCCTGTGCCGTTCGTAACCACACCTGTAATCTCTGAGTCAGTTGAGAGACGAGGTAGTGGTGAAGTGGGTGCAGACCTGACGTCTCGCCCATTGGCCCCACAGGACACATCATGTCCAGGGCCTGTACATACATATTATGTACCGTAAGTTAAGTGGGAAGTTCGAGAGAGAACTCCGCAGAGGCGACTCGAGGGTATGGAAGACCTGAGTTTGCACAAGGATTCTCAGCTCCCCGATACTAATATAAGTACTGTAGGTTAAGGGGGAAGTTCGAGAGAGAACTCCGCAGAGGCGACTCGAGGCTATGGAAGACCCGAGTTTGCACAAGGATTCTCAGCTCCCCGATATTAATATAAGTACTGTAGGTTAAGGCACAGGTTGAGGATCCGTGTGCAGTTCGAGGCTATGGAAGACCCGAGTTTGCACAAGGATTCTCAACTTGCTGACACTAATCGTGTGCTATAATTAATGGCGACCTTGAATGTACGAAGCTTAGGCTGTCACTTGTATTTTTCAGCTAGAGCGTACTTTTCGTAGCATGTACTAATTGCTAGGCAGAGAGAGTAACTGTAATAAGAATTTTGTCTCATTGACATTTTTGATGCTCCACCTTAATTGATTTTGCAGGTACAGCAATGGGTGTAGCAGTTTTGCTGTGCGGGCCAGCTGATCGTCTGCCGCATGCTGCCGCCTCTTCTCCTCTGCCTTCGTCGTCACCATATTATTAATATTTACTGTGTCATTTTACACGTAGGTACAGTTACACCACAACTTACACCTACACCATGTATTACATACATCACGCTACACAACAATTAGTTGTCAGTGTAAATGTAGCGACTTTTCGCTCAGTTTGACCTGAGTTCAGGATTTTCACCGTCGTCACGGAGTTTTTTCCCTCAAGCTTGCCTCCATTAACGTAAATACGAGGTTTTTACGCTCATTGGCGATAGTGATTTTCTCCTGTAGCAGGATAGCACACACACCACAGTGTGAATCTTGTGTGACTGAGTTAGGATGTGTACATATATATATATATATCCACAAATTTTTTCCCATAAGGAAAAAATTCATTTTGTAGGAGCGTAATGTCACGAATCAAATTCGCAACATTTCCCTTTTGTGAGAAATCACAAACTATTAGTGGAAAACTCACTGTGTATCGCTCAGTTAACCGTTTCTCTCTCCATTTCGGTGGTATACTTTTCAAAACATTCGTCACTGTTTCAAAAGTGACCGATCTAATGCACGTCACTAAGTGCTCTACTGAGCGATACTAGTGTTTCTTTATTGTTTGCCCCTGCTTGCCTCAACCATTAGCCACGCCTTCTTCCGGTGGCCTGTGCGTTCTACCACACGCATCGTTTGAATAGTCAGTCCAGTGTCTGCTTGTGACGGAGAGAGGTTCTGTGCTCCAGAAGTGAGAGGTCAACCCAGACTCCACTAGACTACAGTTCTCCAGACTCCCACCCTTCGTTGGTGATACACTGCATTCATTGACCAGTATTTCTTTTCGTTTTCCTAGACTTAAGAGCTTAGTTAAGGTGTTTTTCCTAGGCGTAAGAATTTAGCTTTTGAGTGAGTGAGTGAGTGCGATCTCATTAATTTGATTTTGAAATGTAACGTTAAATTTATTTTGTTATCAATAAATTTAACAGATCTTTTTCTTGAGCTTAATATAATGTAAACTTGTGTTTCTTTTTTCCGCAATTAAGTTTATTTCTCTTGTAGCTCCTAGCCTGCATAAACGTTTGTTATTCATAACTGGTACTTAGGCCAGTCTTGTGTATTAAGCTTAAAATCCGTTGTGCCTCCTAGGAGTTAAGCATCAGCAAGAACCTGATACTATTATTAGTATTAGTTATTTATTGTCAGGGGTGAAGTAACTTTCTCTAGAGGCTAACAGTACTAATAAACAGCATTTGAGTAATTAGTCTCTGCTGTGTACTGTTGAGAAAGTTTATAAATTCTCGTTCTTAGAGAATCGTGCGAAGCAAGCCAGCGTAATGTAATCGTTGCTTGATTTAGTAAGGCAATCATTGTCCCTGCTCTTCAATTTTATTGAATATTATTATCATTTAAATAATATTTGCATTTATTTTAAAAACCCCGTGACAATTATTCCCATGGAAATATTTTGTTTTAATATGCAGGTGTTAAAGTGAAATTTTGACTTGGTGTAAACTATTTTTTTGCTTAAAATCTTTCGAAACAGAATGATATTATCCAGTACTTACATGGACATATTTTATGTTTTACGTGAAGATATTTGGCGTACTTGCCTAAGCCTGTTGACACAAGGGAAATATCTGTTGGCTTTGTCTGAATATGAGTTATTTGGCGCAAAAGCAATTGGTGTTGGCGTTTGGCGAATCTGATGAATCAAGCTGACACGCCTGAGGAATACCTGGCCTGTATTCTTGTCGGATAAGGATTCCCCAAAACCTTTTCCTAAGCGATTTATTTTATGTCCTCAAAGGCGCCTGGTACCACACAAACACAACAATCTGCATTACAAGGTCAAGGAGGTCACAGGTCAAAGATATTCCTAAGGTGTCAGTCGAGGTCAAGGGCAGGTGTGAGGGAATCATTTTCAGTTTGTTAACTCTTTGGCTGCGAAGTGAACTTTTTTTTTTTTTTTTTTTTTTTTTCAGATAGAGACAAGCTTTTCCACGGAAGAGAGACCAAGGACATCAAAATAAATAGATAAATGATAGATAGATACATACATTAATACACTGATACAAGCATATACAGATGTTTGTGTGTATGTGTAAAAGAGTGTGTGTTTGTCATTTGAAAGATCTGATTCACATTTTACTCTCTCATTGCTTTCAAACCTCAACACTTACACTCAACAGCAGGTTGGTTTTGTCCATTCCTCCATCTCGTTTTAATTCATGCAGTCCATTATCACACACACACACACACACACACACACACACACACACGATAGAATGACAGGGTTGAGTCACACGCAGAAAAAGGCAGAAACAGAAACAAACAGCAACAAGAACAACAATTCATCCACACACACACACACACACACACACACACACGCACACATTGCATGTCTCCTTTCAACTCCGTGCCCCCAACAGCTGCAAGTGACCTAAGTTTGTGTGTAAGGCAGGGTTGACATCCCGGCGAGTTACTTGAGTTAGGGCAACGGGATGCATCTCACGAATTCTGTGTGTGTGTGTGTGTGTGTGTGTGTGTGTGTGTGTGTGTGTGTGTGTGTGAGAGAGAGAGAGAGTGAGAGAGAGATGAAGAAGTGGGATGTCCTATATCACTTGTTGCCTCCCGCTTGGTTGGGTTACCTATTGTTTTTTTCAATCCTTGGAATTTATATTTAATATTAACCTAACCTTGTTTATCACCATAATAGGATCTTCAAATAATTTATCTGATTTACCAAGAAGCGTTTTTCGACGAAGGGAGATAGGTAAAAGAAGTAGACATAATTCAAAGACATTTAATATTTCGTTACCTCGTCTTCCACACCTCGCTTATTTTTTACTTTTTTCATTTTTCTTTCCCCGTAAGCCACTTTTCTAGACTCCTTGGCTGCCCAAGATTTATAAACAGGTGTAGTACTGACGGAGGGAGAAGGGAAATACAGGATAAATGCTTCAGTTTGTTAATTCCTTGTAAGCGCAAATTCTTATGGCTGACCCTAGCATCATCAGCTTTACCACCGACTCTGTAATCAACATCCTGTTGTTCCCCCACCCACCCCTCCCGCTTCCCCCTCCCTCCCCGTCCTACCTCCCTGGCCCCACTTTCCCCATCATCCTTTCATCCAGTATGAAGACTGAATTTGGCTTTCAGTTCATATATTACCTTTCGTTGCCTGTACGCATCCTCTTGTCTGTCTTCCTGCAAGCGAATCACAAAGGAGTTATTCTGTTTCTTCTTGTTAATATCTGTAAATGTTTGAGTAAATACAGTAGGAAAATACGTATTCTTGAACTTTAATGGATGTAAAAGTGTGGTGCAGTGTGGGGTAGCCGGCTCTAGGTAGCAAAGGGTAGCCAGTTATGACGTGCTGTTTGCTGAGTGAGGTTATGTGACATTAGGTCTTTGATCGAAGTGACTGTGAAGCTCCTTATAAATGTTGCTGTGCTTAGAGATAAACATTGCCTGTGGTGATTATATGAATCTCATTATTATCATTGTTAGAGGAAGTGACTGCTAGTTGAACGTTTAGTAGTGCCTCTGTGGAGTCATTTATAAACGTTGTTTAGTGCTGTGACTGGCTTAAGCGTTCCTTATAAACAATGAAGTTACTATTTTTGATGTCCTTATAAACGTTCCTTAGTGAATTTACTGATTATTCACGTATGGAGAGAGGTCGAAACGGAGGGGATACAAAGTGTTAAGCAGATTATGCAGACATTGTCAAATACTGGAAAATTGTAATGAGTGTTTGATGGAATCCCGTGATTCATACAACGACCATCATCATCATCATCATCATCATCATCAACAACATCTTCCCGTTCTCCTTCATGCTTGGCGAGGTGAGTAGGCTGCCATCCCTCTGATTTTTTTAAAATTCTATTTATCTCTTTTTCTTTGGGTTATTTGCACGTCTAAAAATGCTACTCTATGTTGCTGATGAAAATTATTTTGATATTAAACAAAACAAGTGACTAAGAAAAAATATATAAGAAATTTAGATTTTTTTTTTAAATGTGTGTGTGTGTGTGTGTGTGTGTGTGTGTGTGTGTGTGTGTGTGTGCCAAGTGATTGTTGCATCTTTTGTCCATGTATTGTGTTTTGTTTTTCTCTCAATAAAATGGGACAATAGAGAGTTATGTGTGTATATCGCAACAGAAATTGATAATACTGGACTCAAAATTTCATAAATATTTTTCTGTACGCTATTGGGAGGTGCATGAGTCAAAATACTTTCAGCGATCTCTTCTCTCTCTCTCTCTCTCTCTCTCTCTCTCTCTCTCTGACTTACCCCAACCTAATCTAACCCAATCTAACCTGACCTTCAATAACCTAATCTGACCTCGCCTAACCTTACCTAATATAATCTGACAACCCACCTAACTTTATATATACATGACCTTACCTACCCTCATTCTTTAACCTAATCTACCCTAATGTGACCCCAAAATTAACCTGATCTTGCCTTCCCTGCCCTACCCTACCCAACCGTACCCCACCCTAAACAACCTTATCCTACCTTACCCCATCCTACCATACCCTACTCTTATCGTATCCTATCATATCCTACCCAACCCAACCCTACCCTACCCTACCTAACCCTACCCAAATGTAACCTAACTTAACCCAACCCAATTTAACCTAAGCTAACCTCTTTCAAAGGCAAGAGACTTTGCCAAATGGGGTTCTGATTCCCGTCCTTCTCATATTTTTTTAAATCTTAATCATTAAGGAGGGGAGGGTAGTGAAGAGGAGGGACAATTTTACTCTGCAAAATAGACGGGATCAACGGTGGGGGTCTGGTAAAAAAAAAAAAAAAAAAGTTGTCGCATTCGTGGAGAGAGAGAGAGAGAGAGAGAGAGAGAGAGAGAGAGAGAGAGAGAGAGGGAGGGAGGGAGGAGGGGTTATGGTTAATTCCCTCAGTTTGATACAATTCAGGTTTTATTCTTGCTCTCTTCAGGCGATTTTATTCAGTTTAGGGGAGATTTTCTGAACTATAGGGGTTAGATACAGCCTTTAATGTAGCCTTCAATACTAAATGTCTTTTTCAAAACTAAAGCGGTGAGGAGATAGCAGGAATAATAATAATAAAAATGCTTTACTGGATGGCTGTTCTTGCTCTGGTAATAGGCTCAGCTGAAACGTGTACCCCGTGGACTGCAGGCTGAAGATGACCCCTATCCTGTAGCCCACAATCCTTTCTTCGGGGGTAATTGTATAACATGGCAGTGTAGCTGCTCAGTTATATCAGTGCCACCACGCGAAGGCGTCCCTCTCCAGCAAGTTTGAAAGGGTTAAGTAGTGGTATTGTTTATGGGTTAAAAGTAGGCGAAGCAGAAATGATAACACGCATCCATTACAGAACTTTTCATCTTAAGAATTTGCTCTATATGATTATGTGATCTCTCTCTCTCTCTCTCTCTCTCTCTCTCTCTCTCTCTGTTTATCTGCATGTCAGTCTTTCTGTCAACCTATTTATCTCTATCTCTATCTACCCATCTCTCATTTTATCTGTCTATCTATCAATCTATCTCTTTATCTATTTATACCTACCTATCTATCTGTCTGTCTGTCTGCCTGTCTATCTGTCTATGTCTATCTATACTCTGGCCTGGTACAAACGTTTTAATTTTGTTTTTTAGTGATTTTTCGGAATGGAGATGTCAGATGAAAATCCCAAAAATATCAACTCAGAAATCTTTCCTATATAATAGGAGTTAAAAAAAAAATCATAGAAATATGCTTAATGAAAAAAAATAAATAAAAATAAAAATGGCCCAGTGGAGGACAGATGTAGCCTTGTGTATGGATATTTTTCCTATTATTTTTCCTTCTGTACAAAAAATTAATACATAAAAAAAGGTAATTTGTGTGTGTGGAATTCATTTTTTATTCATCTTTTTATTCAGTTATTCCCTTCCTCTGTTCATCGTCTGGAGAGAGAGAGAGAGAGAGAGAGAGAGAGAGAGAGAGAGAGAGAGAGAGAGAGAGGAAAGTGCTCACACCAAGCTTTCGCCCCTGATAGCACCGTCTTCGTAGGTTCTTAGGAAAATCTTGAAGCATGAGGGGAAGGCGTGCTAAGATGCTGGGGGCAGCAAGAAGAGCGGCACCCCAGGGAGAAGTACCGCAGGCATGTTATAAAGACTCTTGGCTTTTCTCTTTTTCTCACTGTTTTGTTGTGTTTTTATAATTATTTTTTCTGGCGTTCGACCATTCTTTCTTTGTTTTATTTCTCCTTTTTTTCCCACTTCGAACCGGTTTCCTTCCTTCCTTCCTTGACTGCTTGCTCCCTTCTTTCCTTAATTCATGTCTTCCTTCCACTCTTTCTTCCCTCCTTGCCTGCTTGCTTGCTTGCTTGCTTTCTTCCTTAATTCATATCTTCCTTCCATTCTTCTTCCTCCTTTCCTTCCTTCCTTCCGTTCTTTCTTCCTCCTTTCCTTCTTGCCTTCCTTCTTTCCGTTCTTTCTTCCTCCTTTCCTTCTTGCCTTCCTTCCTTCCGTTCTTTCTTCCTCCTTTCCTTCTTGCCTTCCTTCCTTCCGTTCTTTCTTCCTCCTTTCCTTCTTGCCTTCCTTCTTTCCGTTCTTTCTTCCTCCTTTCCTTCTTGCCTTCCTTCTTTCCGTTCTTTCTTCCTCCTTTCCTTCTTGCCTTCCTTCCTTCCGATCTTTCCTCCTCCTTTCCTTCCTTCCTTCCTTATTTTCTTACTTGATTATGTAAGAAGGCATATAGTGAATGGCTAGCAAGTATAGGTAGGGGAGAAGATGAGAGAGAGAAGACAGAGGTATATGTGAGCAGGAGAAGCATGAAGAGATTGGTGAAAGAGGTTAAGAAGAAAGTGGATCAAGAGTTTGGGAGGAATCTGAGTGTAAAATGGAAGGGAAAGTAAGAAATTGTTTTGGAAGAGGGTAAAGAAAGTAAGACAGTGTGAAAGGGGAAATAGTAGGAGAGTGAAAGATAGGAATAATAGATTGTTGATGGAGAAGAGAGAGAAACTGAGGAGATGGAAGGAGCACTTTGAGGATTTGTTGAATGTAGAGAGTGAGAGCAGTGAGAGTATAAGTGGTTGGGGAATGGCTGAGAGAAGAAGAGATGAGAAGAGGGAGGAAGAGATCAGTAGGGCGGAAGTAGTGGAAGCAATAAAGATCAAGATGGGAAAAGCGTCAGGAATGATGGAGTGTGTGGTGAAATGCTGAGGTATGGGGGTGAGATTGTTGTGGACTGGATATGGAAGTTGTGTAGATTGGCTTGGGAGGAGGGAATGGTTCCAGAGGACTGGAAATCAGACATAATTGTTCCTTTATACATAGGAGAAAGGGAGAGAGAAGTATGTGGTAACCATAGGGGTATTTGCCTTCTTAGTGTGACTGGAAAATTATATTGTAGACTACTCATTGATAGGGTTACGTATATAACAGAGGAGCTAGTTGGAGAAGAACAAGGGGGATTTAGGAAGGGAAAAGGGTGTGTAGATCAGATATTTGTTCTAAGATGTTTCATGGAGACGTATCGAGAGAAGGGAAATAAAGTGTATGCTGCCTTCATGGACTTGGAGAAAGCTTATGACAGAATAGATAGGCAAGGTATGTGGAAGGTATTAAGAATATATGGAGTGGAGGGGAAATTGTTGTGTACTGTGAAAAGTATGTACGAGGGAGCTAGGGCTACGGTGCGAGTGGATGGTGAGCTGAGTGAGTTCTTTGGTCTAAATGTGGGACTGAAACAGGGATGTATAATGTCTGCAGGCTGTTTAATATATACATGGATGGGGTTGTAAAGGAGGTGGAAGGTAAGGCAGTGGATGTGGGGGTGGCTCTAATAAATGAGGGTGAGATATGGAAGATTTCTGTGTTGCTGTTTGCTGATGATACAGTATTGTTGAGTGAAGATGAATGGGAGTTGCAAGGTTTGGTGAATGAATTTGGGACAGTGTGTAGGAAGAGGAATCTGAAAGTTAATTTAAACAAGAGTAAAGTTATGGCGTTTGAGAGGAATGAAGTCACAGAATGCACAGTGAGGTTGGATGGTGAGGATATGGAGAATGTGAGTGCATTGAAGTACTTGGGTAATGTGATGAGTAAGGATGGATCTTTGGGGGATGAAGTGCTTGAAAGGGTACAGCAGGGAAGGAAGGTTGTTGGTTCACTGAAAGCAGTGATGAGAAATAGGGAGGTGAGTATGGAAGTTAAGAAGTCACTGCATGATAGTATCGTGATCTCTACCCTGACGTATGGAAGCGAGGCATGGATCTCGCTAGAGGTGAACAAGTCAAGAATGAAAACATTGGAAATGAGTTACTTGAGTGGAACATGTGGAGTGACATGGAGGAACAGATGACGAATGAAGAAGTGAAGGAACGTTGTGGGGTGGATGTGGATGTGGTTGAGAAAATCAGGAGAAATACACTGAGGTGGTTTGGACATGTGGAGAAAATGGAGAAAGACTGACCAAGAGGGTGTATGTATGTGAAGTGCGGGGAGGGAGAGGGATGGGAAGACCGAGGATGAGGTGGAGGGTTGGAGTTGAGAGGTATATGAGGGAGGGGGGGGGTGAGCTGGGGGGGAAGGCAGTCAAATGGTGGGTGACAGAGCGACTTAGAGGCATTTTGTCTGCGGCCATCCTTTGCGGGATTAGGGCGTCGGACTATTGATAGATAGATATATAGATTATGTACTTCCTTTAATGTCTTACTAACGTCTTTTCTTCCTTCTTTCTTTACGTAGGGCAAACTCTAAGAATTTGTAAAAAAAAAAAAAATTCGGCCAGTCTTCTATATGTATAAAAAGCACACACACACACACACACACACACACACACACTCTCTCTCTCTCTCTCTCTCTCTCTCTCTCTCTCTCTCTACTTACCTACCTACCTACCTATCTACCTACCTATCTGCCTATCTATCTATATCTCTCTCCATCTATATATCTATCTGTCTGTCTATTGTCTATCTATCTATATCCGTCTACCTATCTATTTATTTATTTCTGTCTATTTACCTGTCTATCTGTCTCTATATCTGCCTGTCTATCTATCTATCTATCACGCTGTCTATCTGTCTAGCTGTCTACCTATTTACCTTTATCTCTATATACCTGTCTATATGTCTGTCTATCCTCCATTCTATCTATCTCTCAATCTATACTCGGACCTAGTGCAGACGATTATATTCCGATTTTTAGTGATGTCTCAAAATGGGGATGTTAGATATAAACCCCAGAAATATCATCAACTCAGAAATCTTTCCTATATAGCATAAAAATCATCTGGAAGTGGCAAGAATAATAAAACAACGCAGACACATCATAATAAAATGCTTAATGGAAAAAAAAAATGGCCCAGTGGCTTGATAACGTGGTCTTAGGTACGCGTAGGGAGATAGGGCGATTGATTATGGATCGTTAAGCTCAGCCAGAATAAAGTAGTGAGGCGTAGTGTCAGAGAGGTGAGTTATAGCGCTCTTGGGTTACTAAGTTTATTGCACACAGTTATATTTGAGTTACAGTGTAGCAGAATGTCCTAACGTCGGACCTTCTCTCTAGCCCTTCTCTCTCCTTTCTCTCTGATCTGAAGAGGATCTCTCCGACATTATATACACCGTGGAGAGGATGTGTATGTCTGGTAAATTACCTATCACGTGGAATAACTAACTAGGGTTGGTTACTCCACGTGTTTGAATACGTAATGAAATTCTTGGTCGTCTGGACTAGGAGGAAGTTTGAGATACATCGTATGGTTAAAGATTCTTGATGGTCTGGGACAACAAAGGTTGTGGATATACATGATGTGAATTGACATTCCTGGTTCGTCTAGGCAAGGGGATGTGTTTTGTAACTCTTCCTGGAGAACTCAGACATAACTACCTGTTTTACATATTGTTACCTATAGCTATATAGTTACATACAGTATTGTGTTTTATTATGCCTACAAATGGAGGACGCAGTGTAATCTAGTGTATGGATTTTCTTTTTCATTTTATTTCTCCTTCTGTACAAAAATCAATAAATGAAAAATCCTAGTTAGTGTGTGTGGAATTCATTGTTTTTTTTATTCATATATTTATTCACTTTCTTTCCCGTCCTGTTCATCTGTCGAGAGAGAGAGAGAGAGAGAGAGAGAGAGAGAGAGAGAGAAAGGAAGGTACTCACACCAAGCTTTCGGACCTGACAGCACCTTTGTCGTAGGTTCTTAGGGAAATCTTGAAGCATGTGTGGAAGGCGTGCTAAGATGCTGGGGGCAGCAAGAAGAGTGGCTTCCCAGGGAGAAGTACCTCATGTGTGTTGCCTCATGGATTTTCTCTTGTTCTCTCTGTTTTCATATGTGTTTTATTTTTTTTAAATTATGCTTTCTGGCGTTCGATCGTTCTTTTCTTTTTTATTACTGCCTTTTTTCTCCCCAGTTCTGACTGATATCCTTCCATCTTTGTTTTTTTTCAATCAGTTCATTTTTCCTTCCTTCCTTGCTCCCTTCCTTGCTCTATTCCTTCATTCTTTTCTTCCTTGCTTCCTTCTTTCCGTCCTTGCTTCCCTCATTCCTTAATCCATATCTTCCTTCCGTCCTTTCTTCCTTCCTTCCTTATTTGCTTACTTGATTACCGGTATGTTCTTACTTTAGTGAATTACTTCTTTCCTTCCTTCTCTTTTTACGTAGGGTCACCTTTGAGAATTTGTAGAAAAGTGTCAATCTTTGGTAGGTCTTGCGCATACACAAAATCTCTCTCTCTCTCTCTCTCTCTCTCTCTCTCTCTCTCTCTCTCTCTTTCTCTCTCACATCCTCGGGCATCTTCTTCCACCCCCACTCTCCTTGTTAGTCCCTTCTCCCCCAAAGCTCATTTTTACCTACGTCTTTTTCGTTACTGGGGTTTCATTATCAGCTGTACCTTCATCTTAACCCATTTTATGGGATGATATTATTATTATTATTATTATTATTATTATTATTATTATATCTATTATTATTATATCTATTATTATTGTTATTATTATTATTATTATTATTATTATTATTATTATTATTATTATTATTATTATTATTATTATTATTATTATTATTATTATTATTATCATCATTATTATTATTATTATCTTTATTATTGTTATTATACTTGTTGATGCATTTTTGTTATGAATTTTCTTCTTCCATCTCTTCCTCCTCCTCCTCTTCTTCTTCATCTTCATTACTTCAGCGAACGAAGTTGGAGGAGGTTATGTATTCTATGTTTGTTTGTTTGTCTGTCCTCACGGTATCTACAAAAGTTCCCAATGAATTCCAATAAGATTTTGTGGAAGAGTGGGCCATGGGCCAAGGAACAATTAATTTAATTTGGGGACGGATTCGGATCCTATGTACTCGACAGAATGCCTCCACGGATCCGGATCTTTTTAACAGCAAAGGCATTGGCGGAGGTGTGCACGCTCTTGCATTGTAGTTATTTTTGTTTTTATGTCTCCTTAACTTTGACTTGCACACGTCTAGACATAAAGATAAGTGAAGAATGTATACAGAAAAATTAAAGCAAGTTGGAGACCCTTTACTGCTTATCATTCCCGAAAAAAAAAAAAATAGCCTAAACTGAAAGATGATAGCAGCAGTACATTTATGGTGGCCAGCGGGGAGGGTTAAAGCCATCACCACATGTTTATAGCCACTCGGGTCAAAATTATATTAAAGTTGAAGGGATACTGACACATCGTCCACTCCGACTCTCTCTCTTTCTCTCTCTCTCTCTCTCCCTCGCTCTCTCTCTCTCTCTCTCTCTCTCTCTCTCTCTCTCTCTGACTTATCCCAACCTACTCTAATCCCTAACCTGGTCTCCGGTAACCTAATTGACCTCGTCTAATCTTTCTTAATATAACCTATTGACCTTATCTACCGAACTCTAATATAAATTTACATGACCTTACCTACCCTATCATTCTATAACCCAATCAACCCTAATGTGACCTAACCTCTTCTAACCCAAAATTAACCTGATCTTGCCTCCCCTACCCTACTCTACCCAACCGTTCCCTACCCTACACAATCCTACCCTACCTTACCCTACCCTACCGTACTCTACCCAACCCAACCCAACCCAACCTAACCCAGCCCAACCCTTCCCTACCCTACCCGACACAACCCAACCCTACCCTATCCAGCCCAATCCTACCCAGTTCAACCCAAAGCAACCCTTACCCTACCCTACGCTACCCTACCCAAATGTAACCTAACCCAACCCAAATTAACCTAACCTAACCTATTTCAAAGGCACGGGACTTACCCAAGTAGGGTGCTGATTCCCTTCCTTCTCACTTTTTTTTTTTTTTTTTAGAATCTGAATCATTAAGGGGGGTAGGGAAGAGGAGGGACAATTTTATTATGCAAAATAGATGGGTCGATTGTGGGGGCCTGTTAAAAAAAAAAAAAAAAGTTGTTAGAGCGAGAGGGGGGGGTTATGGTTCATTCCCTCGCTTTGACAGCATTTTAGGTTTTATTCCCAATCTTTTCACTCGATTTTATTCAATTTAGGGGAGGTTTTTTTAACTATAGGGGTTAGATACAGCCCTCAATAAAGCACTCAAAACTAAATGCCTTTCCGAAGTTAAATAAGACCATGAGGGGATAGCAGGAACAAAAATAATAATAATAAAAAAAAACTTTACTGGATGGTTGTTCTTGCTACGGTACTATAAAAATAGGTTCATCTGAAACGTGAACCCAGTGGTCTGCAGGCTGAGGATGACCCATATCCTGTCGTCCACACTCCTTCTTTCGGGGAGATAGAGAGGGAGCTGAGGGACGTTTGTTAACCTGGCAGTGGAGCCGCCCAGTTATATCAGTGCCACCACGTGAAGGCTTCCCTCTCCAGGAAGTTCGAAAGGGTTAAGTAGTGATACTGTTGATGGGTTAAAAGTAGGCGAAGCAGATGACAACACGTATCCATTATAGAACTTTTCTCCTTACGAATTTGCTATGAAAATATGATTCTCTCTCTCTCTCTCTCTCTCTCTCTCTCTCTCTCTCTCTCTCTCTGTTATCTGCCTGTCAATCTATCAATCTATCTATCTGTTTATTTTTATCTATCTGTCTGTCTTCTGCCTGTCTCTCTCTCTCTCTCTATCTATCTATCTATCTGTCTATCTATCTAAACAGCTATACTCTGGCCTAGTACAGACGATTTTTCTGATTTTTAGCGATTTTTAAATTATGGAGGAGTTAGGCATAAATCTCAAAAACTTCTAAAACTCAGGAAACCTTCCTCTATAGGATAAAAATTGTCTGAAAGTGGCAAGAGTAATAAACAAATCAGACACATCACAGTAAAAATCTTAACGAAACAACAAAATAAAAATGGTCCAGTGGAGGGCACCTGTAAGAGTGTATGGATTTTTTCAATTTATTTTTCCTTCTGTACAAAATTAATTAATTAATAAAAGGTACTTTCTGTGTGTGGAATTCATTTTTTTTATCTTTTTATTCATTTTTCCCTTCCTCTGTTCATCTTCTGGAGAGAGAGAGAGAGAGAGAGAGAGAGAGAGAGAGAAGAAGAAGAAGAAGAAGAAGGTACTCACACCAAGCTTTAGCACCTGATAGCACCGTCTTCGTAGGCTCTTGAAGCATGTGTGGAAGGCCTGCTAAGATGCTGGGGGCAGCAACTAGAGTGGCACCCCAGGCAGAAGTACCGCAGGCGTGTTATAAAGTCTCTTGTTTTTTGTCGTTTTCTCTCTGTTTTCTTGTGTTTTTAAAATTATTTTTCCTGGCAGTCGATCGTTCATTCCTTGTTTTATTCCTGCTTTTCTCCTCAGTTCGGACTGATTTCCTTCGTTTTTGATTTGTTTCATTCAATTCATTCTTCCTTGCTTGCTTGCTTGCTTGTTTGCCTCCTTCCTTGCATTCCTCCTTCCTTAATTCATATCTTCCCTCCTTTGTTCCTTCCCTCCTTCCTTCTTTCCTTCCTTACTTGATTATGTTCTTACTTTAGTGACTTGCTTCTTTCCTTCCTTCTTTCTTTACGCAGGGCCACCTCCGAGAATTTGTAGAAAAAGTGAAAATTTTTGGTAGGTCTTGCTCATACACAAAAGCACTCTCTCTCTCTCTCTCTCTCTCTCTCTCTCTCTCTCTCTCTCTCTCTCTCATTTTTACAGGTTATTTCATGTAATTCAGTGGCAGAAAAATAAACTATAGCTCTGCACCCCTCCCATGGCATTCTTCGTGACTAGCATCATAGTTTGTGCTAAATACTGTACCTGTAATTAAAAAAGGCTATAAATTCAAGCCCTAGGTCATTTAGAAGTGTTATTACTGTGAATTAACGAAGTTACATCAATCAAAATTCTCGCAAGTGTCTCTCTCTCTCTCTCTCTCTCTCTCTCTCTCTCTCTCCCAGCCATAGTATAATACAAAATCATGCCCTCCATGCACTATATAAATACAAGCAGCGAAATATGTATCCGAATCTCTACATAAATTCATAAACTCAACTGTGAAACAAATATCAATTGCACAGCACAGGGTATGGCATGCAATGTTGACAGGCTGGACAATGTTGCAGGGAAGGATTGCAAGAACACGGCAAATTGGTTGCATACTGTATTAGCTGGAGATGCAGTATGTATGTATGTGTGTATTTATGTGTTTATGTACAGTATGTGTGTATATATGTATGTGTGCATGCATAAACGTGGGTATGTATGTGTAAATGTATGTATGTGTGTATGTATGTGTGTATGTATGTATGTTTATTGAGATAGGATTGGTTTGTGTGTATGGAGTAGAGGGTTGTGCCTGTGTATTATATTTCTCTCTCTCTCTCTCTCTCTCTCTCTCTCTCTCTCTCTCTCTCTCAAACATTAAAAAACCGAGAGAACAACAATTTCCATTTTCCTCTCTTTTGGGAATAAGGGGATACTTATTAAATTTGAGACGAAAGGAAAGGGTAAACAAATTTAGGGTATTTTATCGAGACACTGCGACGCATCATATTTTTTATTGTTTTTTTTTTGTGGGGGGGGGTGATATATATATATATATATATATATATATATATATATATATATATATATATATATACACACACATTGAGAAATATATGATATATATTTTACGAATGAAATTTTTTAGTCGAATAAGCTCACAGATTGCTGAAAAGTGATTTTTTTGTCTTTTTTTTTTTTTTGAATAAGCTTGGAAATCTTAAAAAGTATGTAATTTTTGTATACAATTATTGTTCTGAAAGTTCTCATCTTTCATGTGTATGTGAAAGTATAAGGATGTAGGGAAAGCTAATTACAGTCATGAAGAGATATGATAATAATAATAATAATAATAATAATAATAATAAATGATGAAATGCATCTAAAAGTAATACTAATGAAAAGAAAACGAGAAAATATAGACTGAACTGGAAGACATGCGTGTAAATAATATATAATAATGTAAGCATAGTTTAAAAGAAGAGAAGGAAAGATTTTGGAAGAGGAAAAAAATTAATCAAAAAATGAATTAAGGAAACTATGTATTATTCCTGTGAAACATGAAAACATATATTAAATTATAGCACACCATAAAAAAATGGAGAACAGGGAAAAAAATGTTAAAGAGAAAAATGACAGGAAAAAAGAACTTAAGGATTTCAGAATTAAATCAAGATACAAAGAAGAATAAAAAATCAATCAATCAATCAATCATTTCCTGTGGCACCCTCGGGGATGCATAGGGCCTCGATGAACTCACACCACCACATCCTATCTTGTGCTAACTCCTCAAGATCTCCCCAACACTCATCTCCAGCTTCCCGTCTCATTGTCCTCACCCACGTCTCTTTTGGCCTTCCTCTACCTCTCCTACCAAGTGCCACCCACCCTGGTGTACCTCGTACTATTCCCTGTCTCCTATACACATGTCCTAGCCACTTCCATCGTGAGAATCTAACATATTCATCGATCGGCTGCACTCCCGTTATTTCTCTAATTCTACTATTTGGTATCCTTTCCCACCACTTAACTCCTAATATTCTTCTAAGTGCTTTATTTTCAAACACCAAGAATTTATTTTCCATAGTCACTGTGCTGTACCAAGACTCGTGTCCATAAATTAAGATACTCCTAACCATTACCTTATAAAGTTTGATTTTTGTATGCACAGAGAAATTGTTATTATTCCAAATATTTTTAAGCATTCCCATTGCCTGATTAGCCTTCTTTAACCTTTCCTCGAATTCAAAGTTCAAAGAACCATCCTTGGCTAAATAAGTACCTAAATATTTAAACCTATCAACTTGCTTTACAACCATACCTCCAATTACACATTCCTGCGCATTTTCCATATTCATATTGATTATTTCAGTTTTTCCACAATTAATAACCAAACCCACCTTGCGACCTTCACTCACCAACAGTCCAACACTCTCTGCATCTCTTCTGGCCCATCACAAATCAAAACTATATCATCTGCATAATCTAAATCCAAAAGTTTCCTGTTCTCTCCCCAAAGTATACCTGCACCGGTTTCTGTACCAACGCGTTTCATAATGTAATCAATGACCAATATAAATAGTAAAGGCGATAGAACACCACCTTGAATTACTCCGGACTTGACTTCAAACGAATCACTCAGACAACCATCAACCATCACTTTACAAAATGTGTCCTCATGCATGTTCATAATGATCCTCACAAACTCCTCTGGTATTCCATAATGTCTCATGATCTTCCCCATAGTCTCTCTCGAAACACTATCAAAAGCCTTTTCAAAATCAACAAAACAAAGACTTAACGGTACTCTCATTTCATTAACTTGCTGCATCAAATGCCTAACTATAAAGATCTGATCATTGCAACCACGTCCCTTTCTAAAACCAGCCTGTTCATCCCTCAGAATACCCTCAACCACCGGCTCCAACCTATTTAACAACACTCTACTGAAAACTTTCAAAACTATCGGTGACAAAGAGATTCCCCTCCAATTACCACATTCACTCAGGTCTCCCTTCTTCGGAACTTTAACAATTACACCATTCTTCCAAACTGACGGTAGTAACCCCGTCACCCATATCTTATTGAATAGCTTGGTCAAGATCATTATTAATCTATCCCCTCCACTTTAAACATTTCCGGAAATAAACCATCCTCCCCTGGTGCCTTATTATTCTTTAACTGTTTTACTGCTTTCTCCACTTCTGCAAGCCTCAACTCTCCTGTTTCTATATTTAAATCTTCCTGAGCAGACGGTATATCCTCTTCTGGTGGTATTGGTCTATTAAGAACTGTCTCAAAATGCTCTTTCCATCTGTTTTTAATATCTCCATCTTTGGTCAATAAATTTCCTTCCCTGTCTCTAACTGGTATTTCCTTGCGTTTACCTGCATTACCACTCAGTTCTCTAATCGATTCATATGCTATTCTTTGACTCTGTCCATCATTTTTGTTTAATAAGATTTCAGTCTCTGCAACCTTTTCATCCACACATCTTCTTTTATCTCTCCTAGCTAACCTTCTTACTTCTGAATTCAAACTCCAGTACGCAGCTCTTGCTAATTCAATCTCTCGTTCATCAACGCATTGCATCTCACTCCTCAATTTAGCCTCACCTCTCTTTTTTATCATATCCCACGTTTCCTCCGATATCCATTTCTTTCTCCTGAATCTGTCTCCTTCCAATCGTACA
>NC_137057.1:37188518-37198518 GCF_032717465.1 Coenobita brevimanus
AAACGCAGAACTTTACTGTGAAAACGGAGAGAGAGGAAGTGAAGAAGAAAATAGACAAGAAGAGACGAGGAGGAAGAGGAGGAGGAGCGTCGTGATAAAGGAGAGAGAGAGAGAGAGAGAGAGAGAGAGGGAGAATCCCTTGTAATATCTTGAATGCTTCTCCATTTAGTTCAATTAATATTTTTAAATATCTTAATTTTCCGCCACTGTCGTCTTACCTGCTAAACAAAATCGTCTTAGGGAGACTGCAAGGTGCTTTCTCAACTCTTCCTCTTCCTTCCTCCCTCCTCCTTTCTTCTTCCTCCCCAACTGACTCCCTTCCTCTCCCCATCACACACAATGCAGCCAAAAATAACAATGACTCAACCTTCTCTCCTATATATCCTACAATAATTTCCTCCTCCTTTTCTTCTTCTCTCCAATTTATTCCCTTCTCTTCCCTCTTCCTTTCTCCCGCCTTCTTTCTTCTTCCTCCCCAGTTGACTCCCAAACTCTCCCCAACACACAAAAGACAACCACAAATTACAACAACACAGCCGCCTCTCCCTCTCATGTTCCCATTTTTTTTCTTTCCCCTCCCTCTTCTTTCTCTTCCCTCCCTCTTCTCACCAGCTTCCTCCCTCCGTCCTTCCTCCTTCCTCTTCCTTCCTTTCTTCCTCCCCAGTTGACCCTCTTTATCAATTGCACAAACGTCATTAAAGCAACATGTATTTTTCAAGTCCAAAGCCTTCCCTTAGAATTCGCAACAATCTACGTTCCATGACGGTCCCTAATTTTACAGTAAATGCCAAAACGAACTGTGCCCACCAGCTGACTGGCGTGAAAGTGAGAAATGAGATCTTAAGCAGGTGCGACATTGTTATTACTATTATTATTATCATTCTTCTTCTTCTTCTTCTTCTTCTTCTTCTTATTATTATTATTATTATTATTAGTTTTTATTATTTCTTACCATGGGAGGGTGATTAAGGCAAGCCTTTTTTTGCTTAGTCTAAATCTTCCCCTAGAACAGAACTCTCAATAGTCAGTTAACACTCAGGCTCATATAATCTGTTCACTTTACCCTGGCCTAAAATTGCCATCCCTCCATCTAGAAAGCTGAGTATAACATTAGATTTACAGTAGAGTTTAGTGCTAGTCACGATGAAGTGCTCTAGAGAATATAACGCCACAATATTGTCTTTTTTCTGCCACTGAACTTCGTGAAATAGGCTCCAAAAGGATGAAAATTTGGGCTAAGATAAAGTGAATGGCTTATAGTTAGAATTCTGGTTGAAGAGAGAAAATGAAGAAACAGACTATCGAACAGTCTGACCGGTGCAATGGCGACAAAATGAGTGTTTTGGCATGAGCTGAGGTCGACCAAAAAACTAACTTCACTAGAAAGCACTCATAGAATGCATACCTCCGCCAACGCCAATAGAATTTTTATTTACTGTTATAATTCCTCTTCCATATCAGACGAATATTTTTATGGTCACGTAGTTAATTCTACGGTCCTAGTCTATCCTGCTTTCTGGATTCAGAGAGCGCAAAGCTCCTCCAACGCAAATAGAATTTTGATTTACAACTCTATTTTTATTCCCTGGCAGGCGAATACTTTTACTGTCACATGGTCAGTTAATTCTACGGTCCCAGTTTGTCCTGCTTCACAGTCTGGGAGAGCGCATGCCTCCGCCTATGCCCCCCAATATAATGTCATATTCCTGACTGCGGCTCCACCTCAAAATCTAAACCCTTCCTGAACCCACTGCTCACAAATTTGCCAGACTTTAGTGAAATATGATAGAAATATTTTGAGATATCCTGCACTGAAAAACAGACAGGAGTGAAAAATAACCTGTCAAACTTCGTGTGCGGAAGTCAAAATATTCATCAAAATTTCATTCTCTTCGTCAAGGAAGCCATGCCTCGAGGCCTCGGAATTTGATCTCGAGTTATCCGCTTCGAGTTTTGGAGAGCAGGGCCGAAGAAATGGTGAGAGTGAGCTGCGAAATTTACCCTGGGAGTTATTGGCACAATCTTGCAGTGCGGCGGCGGTGTGATATTGGCTATTGATTCCCCTCGGTTAATGGTGTTTCGCAATTACCTTTTAACCCGTGATCGAAACCGCTGTTCCGGAGCTTCGATGTTAAATTCTCCAAATTTCTCCAGTTCTGGTTGAGTCAGGGTGTTGTTGTGGGTGTGAGATGTGGTAAGCCTGGAGAATTTTGATGCAGTGGGGGTGACGGGAATATATGTGTAAATGTTCCGTTGTTTGCCTTAAAAACATAGTAGTAATGGTAGTAGTAATAGTAATAGTAGTAGTAGTAGTAGTAGTAGTAGTAGTAGTAATAGTAGTAGTAGTGCTTTGTGGAAATGGTGTATTTGAGAAGATTTGCAGATATAAAATGCGTTAAAACTAGATGACTGTTTATGCAAATGGGATATGGTTAATTAATGTAAGAATATGAAACACTTACACACACAGAAACATATATAGATACATAGATAGGTAGAAGGTAGATAGATAGATAGATAGATAGACATATTCATAATTACAAAGAGGTAATGAAAGAAATTTAGTATCATTACTGTGTGCTATCAGTGTCAGTACTATCTGTCTTCTATCCTTCTCTCCTCCATTTCCTTTCCCTTCCCTCTCTACCTTATCTCCTCCCCCTCCACTCTTTCCTTCCCTTCCTCCTTCCCTTCCTACCAGTCTTCCCCTTTCCTCTCTTTCCTTTCTTCCCTTCCTTACCTAATCTCTCTCCCCCTCCTTTTCCTTCTCTTCCTTCCCCTCCCAGTCTTTCTCCTCCCCCATTCTATTCTTCCCTTCCCCCTTCCCTTCTCCCTCCCTTCCCACCTACCTTCCCCTCTCGTCTTCTCCTTCCTCCTTTTCCCTACCTTCTCATCTTGTTACTTCCTTTCCTTCCCTACCTCGTCTCGCCCCCTCTTCCTTTCCCTCCATAATCTCTCCTCTATTTCTCCCCCCCCTTTCCTTGTCTGTTTCTCTCCCTCCCACCCCCTCACGACCTCAGAGAAGGAAGAGGTCACTGTGAGAGCGACATAGGTCATCTTAGGTCATCAGCCAGGCCATCTGTGTCTCCTTGCGATCTTTATACTGACTCTTACCATCCTCTCTCTCTCTCTCTCTCTCTCTCTCTCTCTCTCTGCTTGTGTGCGTGTGTGTGTGTGTGTGTGTGTGTGTGTGTGTGTGTGTGTGTGTGTGTGTGTGTGTGTGTGTGTGTTTTCTAGCCGAGGGAAATGATGGTGTTGGCTCGAGTGTAAGTGTTGGTGTATGTCTGGCTGTCGGATGTGTGCGTTTTCGTCATCTTCATTAATTACCATCATCATCATCATCATCATCCATGGTTATCATCCGCCATCATCATCATCATCATCATCTATGGTCGTCATTCGTCAATATCTATCATCTGTCATCATCATCATCATCATCTACGGTTGTCATCCGTCAATATCTATCATCTGTCATCATCATCATTATCATCATCAACATCATCAACATCATCTAGGCTATGGTCTTCATCCGCCAGTATGTATCATCCATCCATCTACTATCATCATCATCATCATCATCATCGTCGTCGTCGTCGTCGTCGTCATAAGAGGTGTGAGTGTTTGGACAAAATGAAACTATTTAACTTCCTCTCATGCAGACCAATAGTCCAGCTGTAACTTTATTATAACTGTATCCATAGCAGCAAGATTTTTACAAGCAAACATAAAAATTATATATCTTCATTAGGTGTGTGTAATTTTAATTATATTCACCGGGTCGGTCAGCATCACTTGATGGTCGTGATCGTCAGCTTTTTACCCTCCCGGAAGGAAGTTGAGAGTTCATAATTATAGTCCAATCTAAGGGCAAGGCTGTGACCTTCACACACGCACACACCCATCCCCTTGCCAAAGGGGGACAGTAACCACCCACTTCGTCAGTGAAACTTTTCGCAACCTGAGCGAGGCGCGAACTCCCATCTACCAGATGGCAAGCGAGAACGTTACCACTGTGCCAGCGAGTGTGTGTGTGTGTGTGTGTGTGTGTGTGTGTGTGTGTGTGTGTGTGTGTAACACAGACAGACAGACAGATAGACAGAAATTTGTGTCAGAAAATGTGAGAGTACGTGAGAGGCACGGAGAAAGAGAGAGAGGTTATGTTCTGCAGTGTGTGTTTTTGGAAAAATGGACTTGATGCCTAAGACATACAACTTTACTACCTCAGAGAGAGAGAGAGAGAGAGAGAGAGACAGACAGACAGACAGACAGAGACAGACAGACAGACAGACAGAGACAGACAGACAGACAGACAGACAGAGAGGGAGAGAGGGTGACACCGAACTGAAAAGCATTTGGAAAAAAGGAGAAACAGTAAATACATTAGACCTCCATTCTGAGGTAGAGATCTAAAACTGGCTTCATTATGTTAAAGAAGATTATAAAAGGTAATAATATCCAGGTAATTTTCTTCTATTTTACCCCCGTTTTCTTTAGAGTTCTGGGAAAGACTTGGAGGGGGGACTGCATTATTCTGCTTTGATTATTCCTTTGCGAGATTTTTGCTCCTCCTTCCTGCTGCGTTCCAGATAAATACAGCTGGCATAAAAAATACCTACTGGTCTTACACACACACACACACACACACACACACACACACACAGGATGATATGCTGGATTTGCTGACCATTCACTGTGATGTTTTTATTCTTATCGAACTCTTATCAAAACGAACGAATGAGGTAAGACTTTATAAATGCATCTTCTTTGATTATATGTTACGTGTTTGTGGAGGACTTGAGAGGAAGTCTCTCTCTCTCTCTCTCTCTCTCTCTCTCTCTCTCTCTCTCTCTCTCGGATGTGGGGAAAATATTTGCTCTGGTCTAGAGATATGCCGATACCAAGATGCTGGTCGATACCGATACCGATACCTATACCCACTTTTCAGCCGATACCGATACCGATACCTATACCCACTTTTCAGCCGATACCGATACCGATACCTATACCCACTTTTCAGCTGATACCGATACCGATACCGATACCCACTTTTCAGCCGATACCGATACTGATACCTATACCGACTTTTCAGCCGATACCGATACCGATACCGATACCCACTTTTCAGCCGATACCGATACCGATACCGATACCTATACTCACTTTTCAGCCGATACCGATACCGATACCGATACCGATACCCACTTTTCAGCCGATAACGTTACTCCGATACTCCGATACTAACAAATGGCCGATACTTTGGCGATACCGATACCGATACTTTTTATTTTGATTTTATTTATTTGATTTTATTTTTATTTGATGCCGGTAACGTGATTGTTGTTAATGCAGGAGCAATAAAGTAATCGATATATAATAATAATATATGATAATGTTACACCATACATGTAATTATAATGTAATATATCATAATCTGTTTATCAGTGTCATGTGTCTTGAATCACATAATAAATCAGAAAAGTATCGGAGTATCGGCCATATTTTTACCTTGCCGATACCGATATCGATACTACAAAAAAAGGCCGATACTGCCGATACCGACACCGATACTATCGGCACATCCCAACTCTGGTCTTTAATTCTAAAAGCTTTTTTCTATTAAGGCTTGTAGAAAGGATCGTAAGGTCTGTGTGGTCTGTGTATTTATGAAACTGTGTAGCTTACCGTTTCCTCCCTCCCTCCCCCTTTCCTTCCTTCCTGCCTTCCTTCCTTCCTTCCTTCCTCCACTCATTCATTCTTTCATTTATTTATTCATTCATTTCCTACGTTCTTTCTCCTAGCCCATCTTCTTTCCCTTTCTCTTTCTTTCCCTCTTTCCGTCCTTCCCATTTACCTCCCATCCCTCCATTTTTCCCTCCTTCCCTCCTTCCTATCTTCCATCTTTCGTTTCTTCCATCCTTCCTCCTTTCCTACAAACACACAAGCACACGCAAAAACACTTTCTCGTTCGAGCATTTAGCCAGCAAAAAGCAGTCATATCTCTCACCAATCCAATGAATAACACTTTACACGTGAGCAATACAATGGTGTCAGTATTTGTAGAGTCCAAGGAAGGGGAGACATTTCCATTCTCATATCCTGTCCTCTCCTCACCTCCCCTATCAGTAAACACGAGTTGGGTGGAGAGGAGGAAACAACGGAAATGGAGGAGGAGGAGGAATGGAGGAGGGTTCGATGGAGGGGGGTTTCGAAAGAGTGAGGGAGGGAGGAGTGAGGGAAAGGTCGAAGGTGAGATCTATCAAACAGTGTTCCATAATTTTCTTTCAGATTTTTGCCAGAAGGAAGAGGAGGATTAGCAGGATATGCAACTACTCTGAATCATTTTCTTGTCCATCCTGTCATAGCACTTCTTAGAAATTAAAAGCTCTTTTTTCCTGCAGCAAGGAAAAGTATGTGATGATTCTACACTCTTTTACTTATCAGACAAGCAAAAGAAAAATCATGCCTGCAACATGGAATTGATTACAAGTGTAGTGGAATTGATTGTAAGTGTAGCGAAATTGATCGTAAGTATAAGTGTAAGTGTATTTGTGAGTCGACGTCCAAATCTTACCGTGTGTCTTGCAGTTGTGGATCATTATCTGAAACGAGGGACGCATCTGTGAAGGTAGGAAGGTAATTCTTTACCACTGGATAAATATTCTTAGCCCTGAAGGTTGAAATGTGGTGTGTGTGTGTGTGTGTGTGTGTGTGTGTCAGGTGTAAGGTAAAGAAGTGTCATTAATTTTCTTGAAACTTTGAGACAACCCTGAAAAATCTTAGCATCTGGATACATCTCTCTCTCTCTCTCTCTCTCTCTCTCTCTCACACACACACACACACACACACACACACACACACACACACACATCGTTACGGATACCAGAGGAGAGAGGAACTAAGATTATTGACAAAAACTTTAAACGAATACTTCTTTATTTCAGGAAAGATAAATTAACTTAGAAGGAAGAGCTACAGTGAGTAAATTAAAAGAAGAGTGTTGAAACAGGTAAATTTTCTTTGGTCCTCAGTGAAACGCGCCTTTTAGCAAATGTAATAATATTTTTTTAACCCAGGGCTGTTGAATGTTGGTTTATGTTTCCCTGTTAATAATATCATCAAGGGAGAGGACCCAGTGCCTGTAGTAGGAAAAGTTACAGCTTTATGGGATGCGTGCCTATATTTGTCTAACTATCCATGTCTATCTTTATCAGTATCTGTCTATCTATGTGTATATTTCCATCTACTTGTCTATCTGCCTTTTCTCTCCATTAATTTGTTTTCTCGCGCAAGCCATAGCTACAAAAACGTAACTGATTGCGTATCCATCTGTTTCTATTTATCGATACATCTGCCTGGCTATATCTCAGTCTACCTATATATCTGCCTGTCTGCCTGCTTGTCTATTCACCCTTCTAAATAAAGCCAACACCCCAACCCACATACAAGGAGGCCGCCTTGTCCTCGCATTCATATCAACCAATCTGGCTCCCTTAACCCAGTGGAACACCCACCCAGTTCTAATGTCTGACCACCATGGCATATCAATAAAAGCCAATTTACCCCCTCTACCCAAACCACCAGGCCCACCCCCACGGTTCAATACAAAAAAAGCTAACTGGCAACTATACACAGATACTCTCGAACAACTCACAGCCTCACTGCAACACTCACTTAATCTCCAAGAACAGAAAATATACAGAAAAAACAGAACCCCTGAAGGACTGCAACACTTACGAACGACAGTCCGACTGGTAAGAGAAGAAAAGAACAAAATCAAGGAAAAAAAGTGGTTAGAGTGGTGCAGTTCCCTTAATGCAAGCAGCAGTACTGGGGCATTATGGAAAAAACTCAGAGCAGTGTCAGGATCAACCCCCAACAGACCCACATCCCACCCCAACCCACAAGAAGAAGCTGAAAGAATAGCACTGAACTTTGCAAACAACACTTCCTCAAGACATCTCCCAGATGCCACAAGACGGCGCAAGGAATCACTGCATAATGACAGAAGACACCTAATAAACAGGGAGAAGCAAAAAGAGCATCCAGCCGACTGCCCATTCACAATGAACGAACTAGAAAATGCACTGAAAACGAGCCAAGACACTGCCCCTGGTAAGGATGGCATCACTTACTCTATGATAAGACACGCAGGCCCCATTGCAAAAGCCGCCATACTGAACCTAATTAACCATTCCTGGGAAGCTGGACAACTCCCAACAACTTGGAAACAGGCACTCATCACCCCCGTGCCAAAACCCAAAAACCCAGGCTCATACAGGCCCATCTCCCTATTAAGCTGTCTCAGCAAAACAGCGGAAAGAATGATATTACGAAGACTACAGTGGTGTACACCCACACCCCACGATCATATATTCGCCTACACCAGCGGCAGGGGAACGAGCGAATGCCTCGCAACACTCCTCACCGAACTGAGAGGAAGGAGGGGGCTAGCTATTTTTATAGACTTAGAGAAGGGTTTCGAACTAGCCTGCCCCGAATCAATACTAGATGCCCTAACCCGCAAAGGAATAGGAGGCAAGCTCCTACAGTGGCTAGAAAACTTTTTCACAAACAGAGAAGCGATGGTGCGTTTCCACGGCACCACATCATCACTCCATAAACACACCAACGGCACCCCTCAGGGAAGTATAATCAGCCCCACCCTCTTTAACACACTAATTGAACGCCTCCTAGAAATAGACCTAGGCCCCAACGTCAAATTACTCACCTACGCAGACGACCTAGCAATCATCATAAACAAGGGCCCCTATCACACTAAAGCCCAAACCGCCTTGACACGCTTAAATACCGCCTGCAAAAACTTTGGATTTAAAATAAACATAAACAAAACCAAAGCACTCCCTTTCGGTATGAACACACCACAACAACAACTATACCTCGATACCACACCTATCGACTACGTTACCACCCACATGTACCTAGGAGTCTGGCTAGATACTAACCTTAGATTCAGACAAGAAATAAGCTATCTCAGGGAAAGAACAAAAATAAGAACAAACGCACTCAGAGCGTTAGCTGGCAGAGGAATGGGAGCAACGCATCAAGTACTAAGACTCTTCTACATCCAAGCTATCCGTTCCCTAAAAGACTACGCCGCCCCTGCACTAATAACCCTAGAACCACAACTAATAGAAAAGTTAGAGGTAATCCAGAACAATGCACTACGTGCGATAACAAACGCCCCACCTTGGACTCGGCTCGTCAACCTACGCATGGAGTGCACTATCGAATCATTACAGAACAGAATACAAGCACGAGTAGTATGCATAGCTGCTAAGCTAGCTCACAGTGCTTCAGACCTTACCCCTATAAAACAAATCAAAGCCGAACTAATCAGACACCCCACTCTCCTAAACAAAAGCTGGACACACTGCACAATTCGGGCCATTAGGAAATACAATGCCACAAACAAAATCACACAACAGCCCGACACCCCGATACCGGAATATAAAGAACCTCCCCCATGGACCCCCCCACCATACAGACTCCTCACCCCAAAAATCACAGGGGAAAAAACCACACTCCCACAACTACTACGCCAAGAAGCGCTAGAAAGAATCGCGACAATCACAGACCGAAACACAGCAAACTACTATACAGATGGTTCTGTAGAACAACCGAAAGCTGCAGCTGCATTCATCAGTAATGAAAAAGAATTCGCTGCAAGAATCTCTGACGGAGCATCCACCCTGCAAGCAGAACTAGTAGCCATTGCGGAGGCGCTATCAGACGCTAACACAACAAATACACAGCCGCACATAAACATACACACCGACTCTCTCTCCGCCATACAAACACTACGCAAACATAAACACCGCAACAACAGACACATCATCTCCACAATAAACAACACAGCACACAACATCGCACAATCAGGCAGAACAATCACGATACACTGGATCCCCAGCCATGTAAACATACTCGGTATTGAACGAGCAGACCGTGCAGCCAAACACGCCCTTACGCACCCACAGATAGA
>NC_137057.1:37201018-37221018 GCF_032717465.1 Coenobita brevimanus
CTTCTTCTTCTTTTTCTTCTTCTTCTTCTTTTTCGTCTTCGTCTTCATCTTCTCTTCTTCTTCATCTTCTTCTTCTTCTTCTTCTTCTTCACCTCCCCATAACCAGTAGGCCAGTCTGACACACCTGTAGAAGATGAACAGATTTTTACCTTGAGTATGGCAAAGAGAAAAGAAGGAGGAGGATTACACAGGATTACACAGGAAAGCAAACAGCAACAGACCTTATGGTCCTTTCGAGGCTGCTTGTTAGAGAAAACTATGACTACAAGATCTAACTCTACATGCTGAAGGAAAAGGATAGTAAAACAAGAAGGCTTCCCTCACCACCAAACCCTCCAGGAAAAAGTGAGAAAAACCACCATGCAGCATGGAAAAACTGACATGGAAATTTTATAGGAAACACTGGAAAGGAAAAGTCACATTCTATAATACTTTATCTATAAGCTACCCGATAGAGTAACCTGAAAGAGAAAGTAAACAAATAAAATAATAGTTACGACATGACATTATAAACCGGTACATTGAGTTAATGGGAAGTCTGTGGACATAACATGGAAGCTACACACTGCACAGTGTGGATGCTT
Source organism: Coenobita brevimanus (assembly GCF_032717465.1). Classification (NCBI taxonomy): domain Eukaryota; kingdom Metazoa; phylum Arthropoda; class Malacostraca; order Decapoda; family Coenobitidae; genus Coenobita; species Coenobita brevimanus. The sequence goes on from NC_137057.1 coordinate 37,201,603, forward strand.
AGGGGTGGTGCGGCAGCCTTGCCTGGCGCTATTAAGGTAGGCAGCAGTCAATCAGGCCCTAGCTCCGTTTGCTCCATTGAGACAAGGAACTCTCCCATGTGGGACAAGTACACAAGTTTCATCCTGAAGCAGTGACCCCTGATACATTAAAAAAATCCCGATGGTGGTCACTTGACTAACAGGGACCCTCAGTGATCCACAGCCCATCACAGGTCGAAAGTAAGAGTAGTGACCGTTAACTCAGGATTATTGTGCAGATCCTAATCTGTGCTTATATTGCTTTTTTTGCATTGGGGAGATTGAAAAATATATAAGACGGGTGTCTTAGATAAAAGGGGACTGCACAGTGCACAGTGTGGATGTGCAATGCACAGAGTGGATGTTTAGGGGTGGTGCGGCAACCTTCCCTGGCGCTTTTTAGGTAGGCAGCAGTCAATCAGGCAATAGCTCCGTTCACTCCACTGAGACAAGGAACTCTCCCATGTGGGACAAGTACACAAGTTTCATCCTGAAGCAGTGACCCCTGGTACATTAAAAAAATCCCGATGGTGGTCACTTGACTAACAGGGACCCTCAGTGATCCACATCCCATCACAGGTCAGATCACCAACTGTTTGGAACGGAATTAGAGTCTGCTATGTTAACACACGTAGTCTACATAACAAGTTTGAGGATTTAGAATCTCTAATTCACCTAGAAAATTATGACATCGTTGGCATCACAGAGTCCTGGATTAACATCTGACCGTGACTTTCTAGCGGAATACTCATTAACAGGGTACAATATTTTCAGCTGTGAGTGACCACATCGAGCTGATGGTGGTGTTTTACTATATGTGAAAACTAGTCTCCATCCCCTTGTGCTATCCAAACCCAGTATTACCAACATAGATGCCAGTTATGTTCAGCTAAGTATTAATTCACACAAAATAAATATATGTCTCATCTATCGTCCTCCAGCACAATCAACTGAGACAGATGAAAAACTTTATGATCAAATTGCAGAAATTTGTTGTCAAGAGGATAGCGTAATTTTTGGAGACTTTAATCTACCGGTAACAAAGTGGGGTGAACCACTGACGGCACACTCAGGACAAGAGCTTTATATGAATCTTCAAGAAAGCGCCCTTTCCCAACACGTAGAATACCCAACGAGAGGAAACAATATCCTAGACATCATCTTGACTACAAATGATAACCTAGTCAACAACGTTGAAATAGGACCTGAGTTTAGTTCGAGTGATCATCGAACTATACAGTTTAATATTACTACTGAAAAAGTAAAAGAAACGGAGAGCAAAGAAAAGGTCCCAGATTATCGTAGACCTAATTTCAGCAGGCTCAGAGCGCTACTTGCAACTGCAGATTGGAATCAAATGTCTGAAACCGATGACATAAACCAAGCATGGGAAATATTCAACAAAAAATTTAATGAAGTGGTAAAATCATGTGTGCCACTACGTAACAGACGTCCAGCTGGAAATAGTAAACCAAAGTGGTGGTCCAATGAAATAAAAAGTAACTTAATAGCCTAAAAACAGGCATACCATAAATATAAAGCTACACAAAATAATGATGATAAATTACAGTACGATAATCTACGCCGCACATCGATAGACTTATTAAACAAAGCAAAAGAGCCCTGGAGATCCATACTGCTAATACGTGCAAATCAAATCCTAAAGAATTTTACAGTTACATTAGAAAGAAAAAGGTTATGACTACATCAATAGGTCCTCTAGAAACAAACAATGGCAAACACACTGAAAATGAGGTCGACATGGCAAACATTCTTAACGATTACTTTGCGTCTGTTTTTACAGTAGAAAACACCACCAGAAACCTACTGTTACCCACAAACCAAGCAAATAGCACAGTCCTTAGTAACTATGCTATCCATAATAACGATATCCTTTCAGCCATAAATAGTACGAACATAAACAAAACCCCTGGCCCTGATAAAATATCACCGAGAATTCTCAAAGAAGCAAAACATGAGTTACTGCTGCCACTCTCTGACTTATTCAATAAATCATTAAGTACTGGGAAAGTTCCATGCGAATGGAAACTAGCAAATGTAACACCAATTTTCAAAAAAGGAAATGAGTCGCACCCAGGAAATTACAGACCAATCAGCTTAACATCAGTAGTGTGCAAGTTAATGGAAAAAATCATAAGAGATAAAATAGTTAATCATCTAGAAGAAAATAATATAATTAAAGACTCGCAGCATGGATTCAGGCATCGTCGTTCATGCTTAACTAACTTACTGGACTTCTTCCATGATGTTTACAAATCATACGATGACTCAAGAGCAGTAGATATAATTTATCTCGACTTTCAGAAAGCATTTGACACTGTCCCTCACAAGCGTCTCATGAAAAAAATAGAAGCACATGGAATAAAAGGAAATACGCAAAAATGGTTACAAGACTGGCTTTCAGACCGAAAACAGCTAGTTGTGATAAACGGGAAGGAATCCAAATGGCGTAATGTGATCAGCGGCGTTCCCGAAGGCTCAGTACTTGGACCGATACTTTTTATTATCTATATGAATGATATTGATGAGGGTCTAAATTGTAAAGTATCCAAATTTGCAGATGATACTAAAATAACCAGTAAAGTCACTTCAAAATTACAGTGGCAGCAGTTACAAAATGACCTTAATACTTTAGCAAGCTGGGCAGAAAAATGGCAAAGGGGGAGGCGGTGGCTCAATCGGTAGAGAGGTGGCCTGCAGTTCTAACAGACACAGGTTCGAATCCCGGCTGGGGCAGGGAACAGTTTAAGGATTTGAATTTCATTAAATAAGGCTTTACTGATCTACCAGGAGACCCGCCGACATGTCGTAAAAATACCCCCGCTAATACCAATACACCAGTCCTGTATGAGGCAGCCCTAGCATGTATTCAATATGGACGGTGGGTGTTAGCGCCGAAGTGGTGACATGTAGTGGTGTATGGTATGTAGGAGGACTGCTGGTCCTTGATAGCAGGCTGTGAAGCCTATGCCCAGAGTCGGACACATTAAAAAAAAAAAAAAAAAAAAAAAAAAAAAAAGAAATTCAGCACAGAAAAATGTAAAGTACTTCATATTGGAAGTAACAATGTCCATCCAAATTACAAAATGAACAATATTCAGTTATCAAGTACAGACAATGAAAAGGATCTTGGTGTGATAATATCAGATGACCTAAAACCAAGCAAGCAGTGTACTGATGCGGTTAAAATTGCAAACAGGCTAGTGGGTTTTATTGGAAGAACTTTCGAGTTTAAATCGGAAAAAGTCATACCATGACTTAGAAACAAACCATATGAGGAACGCCTTGAAGAACTTAAATTATTTAGCCTAACGAAGCGCAGGTTAAGAGGGGACCTTATTGAAGTTTCCAAAATCATGAAGAGATATGACAACTTAGACATGAATAAATATTTTGATATAGACCGGTCGAGTCAAACCAGAAGTAATGGCTGCAAAATTATGGGAAAGCGATTCCAATCCCACGAAGCAAAATAATTCTTCTTTAACAGAGTTGTAAATATCTGGAACAGATTACCCTCAGATACCGTGAACAGTATCTCAATTGAGACATTCAAAAACAAATTAGACAAGTATTTGCACGAGAATCCTCAGCTGACTCTTTTTCTGTCCGAATAACTTGCTTTTATAGCTATGGTACATGTAAGTTCATGCCCCTTTTGTCTACAAGACACCCCATGAACAATGTACCCGTACATAGTGTTGCATCACGATATTATACATTTTCAATTTATTCAGTGCAAACAAAGCAATATAAGCACAGATTAGGATCTGCACAGATAACCCTGAGTTAACGGTCACTACTCTTCCTTTCGATCAGTGATGGGCTGTGGATCACTGAAGGTCCCTGTTTGTCAAGCGACCACCATCAGGATTTTTTTAATGTACCAGGGGTCACTGCTTCAGGATGAAACTTGTGTACTTGTCCCATATGGAAGAGTTCCCTGTCTCAGTGGAGTGAACGGAGCTAGGGCCTGATTGACTGCTGCCTACCTTAAAAGCGCCAGGCAAGGCTGCCGCACCACCCCTAAACATCCACACTGTGCAGTCCCCTCATGTCTACAGGACACCCCGTAAATTTAACATAGCGTCACGTCACGTCATTATACTTTTTTCGATTTACCCAAAGCAAATGAGGTAATATACAGTAAGCACAGATTAGGATCTGCACAGATAACCCTGAGTTAACGGTCACTACTATTACTTTCGAGGAGGAGGAGGAGGGAAAGAAGAAAGACGAAGAGGCAGGAAGAAAAGAGAAAGATGAGGTAAAAGGGAGGAATTAAGGGAAGAAAGCTGAGAGGAAGAGGAGGAGGAGGAAGAAGGAGAGGGAAGGAGGGAACGAAAGGAGGAAATGGTGGGACGTTTGAGCTGAGTTTGGGGGAGAGAAAAAGTGGAGGAAGGAAATGAAGAGGTGAGGGGAGCGAAGAGAGAGAGAGAGAGAGAGACAGACAGACAGACAGACAGGCAGACAGACAGATAGATAACTGGATAGACAGATTGATTGACGGACTGACAGATATATTGGTAGATATATAGAGACAGACAGACATACAGACGTGTGTGAATGGCTCCAGCAACTAGTTGACATACACTGGCAATTACTGACGGCAATTAATTGATGTTTAGGGCAAGATCTTATTAACCCCTTCACTATGATTTTGTTCTTGTTACCCGCGGACTATTTTATGCAGCAAAAGTAACAGTAGTAGTAGTAGTTGTAGTAGTGGTGGTGGTGGTCGGTGGTAGTAGCAGTAGTGGTGGTAGTAATGGTAATGGCGATGGTGGTAGTTGTAACAGTAATGGTGGTGGTTGTGGTGGTAGTAGTAATAGCAGCAGTAGTAGTAGGAATGGTGATGGTGGTGTTGGTAGTAATAGAAGTGGTAGTAGTAGCAGTAGTAGTTGTGGTAGTAGTGGTAGTAGTAGTGGTAGTAGTAGTAGTAGTGGTAGTAGTAGTGGTAGTAGTAGTAGTAGTAGTGGTAGTAATAGTGGTAGTAGTGGTAGTAGTAGTGTTAGTAGTAGTGGTAGTAGTAGCAGAAGTAGTTGTGGTAGTAGTAGTGGTAGTGGTAGTAGTAGTAGTAGTAGTAGTAGCTGTTCTTGTTGATGTTGTCATTGTTGTTTGTCCAGGAACAGTCAAATGCCTAAGTCCTCTTTGCACCCCAGCCTCATTCTCACTACGAGATGCATTAACACTATCTGTATCTACTTACCGAACTATCTGTCTGTCTATCTATGTATCTATCTATATATCTATCTGTGGAAGGAGCCTTAACTCTTTGGGTCGTCTTCTCCTGGCTTATGAATGCTCCTTAACATTATCTTCTTATTTATTTGTTTTGTATAATGGCCACTAACATCCTTTTCTTTCTTTATTCCTATTTTATCTCAAAATCAACGGATCGTGAATTTCTCTTTTTTCATCGTTATATTTTTTTTGGAGGGAATAATTCTGAGGACTTACTGTATAGCATTTGGTTCCTTCTTCCTGACATTGATAAATAAATGAATAAGTAAAATTAATCGCTAAGGAAAAGGTGCAGAGGGATTTTTTTTTTCCTTGCTTCCTTGAGCTTGCCAGACTGACTTCTTACTCCCAAGATCATGAGCTTCATTGAAGAACACATACCCTATGTGTGTGTGTGTGTGTGTGTGTGTGTGTGTGTGTAGAATCAGATTATATTAATTACTCCTGGCCATTCTCACATTTCTCTATCATTCTTCCCCTCCTCCTCTCATCCCCCTGTAATTTGATATGACGGATGTCTGAGTAGGTCGGTGGGTAGATAGATAGGAACACAAGGACCTACACATATTCACATGTACGGTGATAGATAAACAAACCTGAACACATTTAAAAGTGAAAAGTAGATATGAAATGAGCCAATAAAATACCATAAAGTAAAACGAATGCTTGCAATTAGCACGTATTTCTAATGAACTTATGATATTCCCTGGCAGACGTTAGCAGCGCAAAGGAAATATACTGTAAATAAGGTACAAAGGTGAGATAAACACCTGGGCAGTAATTCATTTAGGAAGGAGTAATGGAATTTGACTCTTTCAGGACAATGACTGTTTTTGAGATATTATTCTTGTTATTTTAAGACTTTTTTTTTTTTTACTCCAAGATGTCTCAAGGTAAAATGGTTTGAAAGTTAATACTCATGCCCTTAGCGCGGTAAAGTAAAGCACACACACACTCACACACACACAAGCAAAAAAACACCCACAATCTAACGGCACAGTAAAGAAAAAAATGAATTAAACACTCACCCTCACTCTTGCAGCAGATAAGGTGAATAGCGCCGAAAGTTAGAGTCGTTTGCGTAATTAGATTATGTGATGAGACCAATTTGTGTGCGATGGTTTGGCGGGGAGGATGGTTGCTGGTGATGCTTGTTATGATGAAGTGGATAACTTAATTTGGTGGGGGTGGTGGAGTGGTGATGGTGGTGATGGGTGTGATGACTGAACAACATTAATGTTGATGGTAATTGATTTCTTGTGGTCGAGTGGGTTTCTGTGTGTTCATCTGTGTATCGATGCTGGAGAGGGACGCCTTCATGTGGTGGCTCAGATATAATTGGGTGGTGGAGCTACCTGGATATACAAACGTCCCTCACCTCCCTCCCTATCCCCTGAGAGGACGACGGTAGACTGTCAGAGAAGGAGAACATCAGCCTGCAGTCCACTGGGTTCACGTTCAGGTGAGTCTGGGGTTGCAACTACTACTACTACTACTACTACTACTACTACTATTACTACTACTACTACTGTTACTACTACCATTTCTACTACCATTTACAGCTACTACCACGATTACGACTGTCCGTAAATCTACTGTATGTATCTGTGTTAACAGAAAGTCTCATAAAAGCTAGATCCTGTTCAGATGAAAATACGCATCCATTGGTGTGTGTGTGTGTGTGTGTGTGTGTGTGTGTGTGTGTGTGTGTGTGTGTGTGTGTGTGCTGGTATAAGTGTGTGCATATCCCAGCTCCTACCTACCACCTACAATGCCTCACTGTATACCTTCATCACCTGGCTGTGCCATGGTGCCCCTCTGTCAAATGCCGTTCCTCTGGTGGGCTAATGGAAGGTGACAACCATGCAGGTGAAGATCCCTTTTTATCCCCTTCACTCTGGTGACCTACTCTTCATTCTATTCTTGTTAGTTTCAGACGATTTTATTCAGCTTAGGAGACACTTCATGGATGCTTCCCTCCACCTCCTCCTACCTGTCCCTCTCCTCCCTTCCCCTCCTCTCCTCTCCTTTCCCCAACCCAATACACTGAGGTAGTTTGGCCATGTGGAGAGGATAGAGAACAAGAGACTAACGAGGAGAGTGTATGCAAGTGAGGTGGAGGTGAGGAGAGGGAGGGGGAGGCCGAGGACGAGATGGGGAGGATGGAGTGGAGAGGTATAAGGGATAGGGGGGTGAGCTGGGAGCAGGGCAGTAAAATAGCAGGAGACAGGGCAACATGGAGGAGATTTGTTTGTGGCCACCCCTTACAGGATTAAGGTGTCTGGCAATAGATAGATAGATACTGTTTATATGGCTAGTGGAAGATCTTGTCGGTATTCTGTCTGACGGTCAGCTGTGAATGGGAATGGCAGCACCGATATTCGAATTCTGTTTGAGATTAAGAGGACTGGACTGTTGTTACTTATGAGGGTACAATTGTTTTTCTTATATTTGTCAGATTTTTTTTATATGTTTTCGTACTTTATATGAGCAATAACATTCCAAAGTTTGAATAAATTTGGTCGATTAGTTTTTACAGAAAAAAATAATATATGCGTAATATGTATAAAAAAGAAGAGACGCGAGAAATGGGAAACCAGAGGAAGTGTGTTCATCTGATCTCTATGATATTTGGTAGTTTTACTAATAAAACCCTCATTAATAAATTGCCCTAACAGTTTTGTAATACTCTTCACCATTGCTGAACAAAAAAATTCCCAAAATGCCTATGTATTTATCCCAAATTTTACTCCCTTTTTGCCATGTTCAAAAAATCATTACAGTCATGTATGTCAGTCTCTAAAAAAAAAATATATATATGGACAAAATGTTCCCCTTTCATTCCTCTTTTTGTAGGTGTTTTTCTTTTTGTCTTACTTTCAAAACTAATGGAGTTATATAACTCCAAAGGACTGTAAGTTTAGTTCAGAGATATCACTAGTTTTCTGTTGACTTGCAGTGTCTGTATGATAGGAAACAACTTAGGTACTTTTTATTTTTATTTTATGAGTTAGGATTAGGGATGGTTATGAAGAGGCAGGGTACGCTGGAGAAGACAAAGATGGAGAAAAAGAAGTAGAAGGTTGGGGTTCATCAGGTGAGGCGGTGGTGGGGGGCAGGTAAGAGGGGAGGTGGCCATGATGGAAAAAGAATTGCAGCTTCCAACACGTTCTTCTCCCACCGAAATGGCGTCAAGTTCTTCTCTGCCACTTTCTGACACTGCAGTAGCTTCTTAGACGGTTGCCCTATCTTCAGAAAGTCTGCAAAAACGATGAGAAATGACCAAGATTAGCACAGACTGAGAACAGGTTGAGACCAAGGCTGGCACGTCTTACCTCCGCCAGTCTCATATCGTCTCTGGCGTTTCCCTGCCTCACTGCCACACTCCACACACTCACACTCCCAATTGCCAGATGTATAACATATTTTTTACAGAAAGAATAGGGAAAACATCAGGAGAAAAGTGGTCATTTTATATATTGCATAGAAAATGGAGATTTCTGCAAGGAAGTAACCTTAAACTTGGAATTACAAAATCATTTTTTTAAGGGGAAAGAATTGTCATATGGCTGTCAAATTTTTACAGAGAATGAGTGATATTCGGAGCTATTTTATGGGGTAACTTTCGCAAAATGCCTTTGTCAGTCGAAAATCACTCCCTGCTGGCATCCACTCCCCTAAAGTTCTACCCCCGTACTCTGTATGTATTTATTCAGGTATGTGGTGGCGACCATCATCCACTCACTTGATATAGTGTTGCCTACTTCTTCCTTAGCCTTTATCATTTATTTTCTGTGCCTGCCCTCCTCTCTTCCTCTTTCTCCCATCTTTCCTGTCACTTCTTATTGCTTTTCTTTCCTTTACAGATGGCTTTACATTGAGTGACAAGCCAAATGGTTTCCTGTAAGCCAAGAAACCATTTACAATGCTGGGTGGTAACCATATAACCAAACCATAAGTACCCCCTACATGTCATGTGGGTTGGTGGAGGGTTAGTGCCCCTTCCCATAAAACAAATAACTCAGAGTCAAATGGCCACCCCGTATGGGATTATGGCGTCTGGCAATAGATAGATAGATAGAATAGATATTTTACCTATCACGAGTTTTGTAGCAAAATTATATACAAATCGTCCTCCTAATACCATGGACAAAAAACCATGATGCTAAATAAAGCATGGGTGAAACTAGCAGTGCATCAAGAGGGTAGACTTTGAATCATTTCAGTTGCCATGCAGCTTCGCCAGGAATTTTCGTCGTTTCAAAATTCACTTATATACAAAGGAGTTAATATAATAGTTGTCTTTATAACACTCGTGAGATTAACCAACATGTCGCAAAACTGAATCAAAACAAAGTGCCTCTCTCCTCCCGCGGCAAAGCATAAGCAAATCCCTGACCAGAAACAGTGTCGCTTCCCTCATCTTGTTGCTCGCCCAGCCTGAAAACTCCCAGCCCTGGCCCGGCCAAGTGTGATATCAGTGCAGTGCTGACCTAGTGACAGGGAACGGCTGTTGCACCATGGCTCATACCAAGGAGAATTTTAAGTCTGTTGTGGAGGTGGAATGCTGAGGCATGGAGTGTAAGGTGGGGGGACAGGTACAATGGTACCACGTCAGGAAGGGATATGGTTTCCTGACTCGTCGGGACACCGCTCCTCCATTGTGGCCCCTAACCCAGCCCACACTGCTCCTTCAGTTACTCCTGGCGAGGTGGTGGAGTTCACGGTGGCAGAGCTGCCAAGGGTCCTGCAGCTGCCTTTATCACCGGCCCTGCAGGCCAGGTGGTGCAGGGTTCTCCGCAAGCCCTCTCCCCCCCACTGTTGGCACTGGCACCAGCCTCCAGCTACTGCTCCAGCCTCCTTCCCTGCCTCCTCTGCCTTTACGATCATTGCCCTTTGTGTGGAGGTTGCCAAGGCATTCTCAGGGGGAGATTCGGCAGTTTTTGCCCAGTGCCTGCCCTCCATCTTCCAGGCCAATGGGCTGCCTGCCATTATAATCCCTAAGTCTTTTTCCTCCACACCCGTGGTGCAGATGAGGCCTGGGAGGAGGGCCTAGTGATGTTATCCTGGGCCCCCTGCTACCCTCACCTCCATGGTCCCTAGGATTCTGCAGCTGCAGCCCTCTACTCCCCCAGCGATGATACAGCTGTCAGGGTGGGCTGTCTCCCCCCTTTCCACCTTGCAGCCCCTTCCTGTGATGCCCATTGAGGTTGGGGATGATAAACCCTCATCCCCACCTGAGGATGGACTTCCCGCTGCTTTTGTGTCTCCCGTGGTTCCTCTGGCTGTGCTTCCCCCTTCATCTGAGGTTCAAGAACCAGCAAGTCCCTGGCCCTCTGGTTCAGCTCAGCACATCTCTTGGGGCAACTTTGCCTCCCTTACCCGGTTTGTCCTCAAGAGTATGGAACAGCAGTTACAGTACTATGAGGGCAAGATGCCTGCGGAGTACGGAGAGCAGGAATTCAGTAAGTGACGGAAAACAGCTTGGGGACTTCATTCCGCGTCAAGAGAAGGTGCTCGGGATGCGATTGAAGTATACTATAATCAATAATGCCCAATTTTAATGTAGAAAAATAGTAAAATACATGAGCCATGCAGGTAATGACACATTCAGATGATGATAATTATCATCTCCACCACCATCACCATCATCATCATCATCATCATCATCATCATTATCCAGACCTCGCTTCCCGCCATAGGGCAGAGTGAGAAGCAGCAATGTCCAGACAGCTCAAATTTGCCCAATCCAATAGGCCATGCTTCCATTTGCTCACCATTGAAGCCCCCGGAATCCTGGATCTATTTGATACGCCAAAAACATTCACATAAACCTATCCAATAAAGTAAATCCGGAAGCTGTCACGTTAAAAAATGGTGCCATATAGTAATAATAATAATAATAATAATAATAATAATAATAATAATAATTATTATTATTATTATTATTATTATAACATATATAAGTAATCAACCATCTATGTTTGAAAGAAACTTACATGCATGCTTAGTTATCATACTTATTTATGGTAAACCTAGATACCATTAATCCTCACAGGTGAAACATAAGGATGATCCTGACATACGGAAAACTAGTTCTCAGACTCTAGTTCTTCCAATGCATACTGTATCTACGTATCATGTACTGCAGCTATTACGTGCCAGTATCAGTTACTAAACACAATTAATGAATATTATGAAAAAAAAAAATTATCATGCAAGCACATCAATACAAGGTCCAGCCACCTTCAGCTTCAGTAACACCGGCAATCCTCCTTGGTAGTGATGCCACTAGATTGGGACAGACGTCTGGACTTTTCCTGACAGACTCCCAAACCTCATAGGCTTTATGTTCTATTGCCTGGACACTTCTTTCTTCATCTATGTCCCAGTCCCTGCACATAATGGCCCATAAATTCTCGATTGAGTTCATATCACAACCTTTTGAAGGCAAATCAATGACTTCCACATCCGGATGTTGAGTAAGGCAATCCAAGACCACTCTGTACATGTGCACAGGACTCCTGTCATGAACAAGGCGAATAGGATGGGGATGTGAGATTGCAGTATGTCGCACGGATGGTAATAACACATTTCCTAACATGTCAATGTATTTCTGTATTTCTGCCCTGTGAATCTTCCTTCTATTTTCGTCAACTTACCTGGTTCATTCGCCCACATCCAGAATGATAGGCTCACTCTACCAATGTTGCCCTTCGCCTGTATATTCTTCACATCATACCTTGTGTCTACCAGTCTCCAGCACATCCGAGCCCCTGCTTCCACCGACGTGAAGCATTTCTCATCTGTAAATATGACTGTGTCCTACCTGCTATTATGACCTGCTACTACTACCTGCTATTAGTACTACCTACTGTTACTACTACGTGCTATTACTACCGCCTGCTATTACCACCTGCTACTACTACCTGTTATTACTACCTGCTACTACTACCTTCTATTACTACCTGCTATTACTACCTGCTACTTCTCCCTGCTATTAGTCCCTGCTATTACTACCTGCTATTATTACCTGCTATTACTACCTGCTACTATTACCTGCTGCTACTACCTGCTATTACTACCTGCTACTTCTCCCTGCTATTACTCCCTGCTATTACTACCTGCTATTACTACTTGCTACTACTACAGGAGTAGACTGTAGCACCAGTCGAGCAGGGCAGTACTACCAAGGTGGATGGACAGCTGATGACAGGGAGAGCTGGATCTCCCATTTCAGGACTAATTCCTGACCATCCTCCTTTGGTAAACTTTTTCTGTGTCTCAGTAACACAGAGAGTAGGCCAGGATGCTCTCCAATGCAAGTTTCTCTAACTATCAACACCAAACTACATGCACAGTACACACTACACTTCCTTTTCAAAATTAAAAATGTACAATGGCGCAATCAAATCTGGTCTCGGAGTCCCCAGGGGGGGGGACCATATATTCCCCCACCATCCGCCCCTCTCCCGGTAACGACTCAGATACCTGGAATCACTGTTCTACTCACTTCATTTCTGCAACATTCGCGGCCTTTCCTCTAACTTTCTCTCTGTCGAACATCACCTCTCCTCCTCTAAACTTCACATTCTCTTCGTGTCTGAGACTCAACTGTCTGAAGCAACTGACAGCAAACCCTTTTCTGTTCCCTCCCACGGTCTCTATACTCATTTCAAAGCCAAAGGTGGCTGTTGTGTATAATTTATGTAAGCAACGATTTATCTTGCTCTCATGTTCCTGAATTTGATTCTTCTGAATTCTCTACTCTCTGGCTTCGGCTTTCTTGTCATTCTCTGACTAAATATATCTGTGCTGTTTACTTAACTCCTAATTCTACTGACTATGAAAAATTCTTCGAATATCTTACTTCTACGATGGAACACGTTCTATCCATTTCTCCTTTCCCTGAAACCTCCATTCAAGAAGATTTCTATGTTCACCATCACTTTTGGCTCTCCTCTCCCCTCACTGATCCACCTGGTGAACAAGCCCACATCATTTCTATCCATAATGACCTAGAGCAGCTTGTACAGCACCCTACCCGTATCCCTGACTGCCTTGGAGAGAACTCCAACATACTTGACCTCTTCCTTACAACTAATCCTTCTGCTTACACTGTTAATCTTTCCTCTCTATTGGGCTCCTCCGATCACAAGCTAATTACTTTGACCTGTCCTATTGTTCTGGGGCGGCCTGTAGACCCTCCAAAGAAACGTCGACTGTGGCACTTTGGAGCTGAGGACTGGGAGGCCCTCAGGCAGTAATTCTTTGATTTTCACTGGAATTATTATTACTTCTATGACCGAGAGCCATCTGAGTGTGCCTTGCTCATTACGGAGGTTGTTCTTTTGGGCATGGAAGCATACGATCCCTTCTCATATTCTTTGACTAATGCAAGAAAGCCTTGGTTCAATCACGCTTGTTCTAATGCTGTCTGCAACAAGGAGAGGGCATATAAAAGGTACCAGAACCAACCCACCCCTGAATCACATCTTGCTTATGCTTCTGCCCGGAATCGTGCGAAGTCTGTTCTTCGCTCAGCTAAAAATAATTTCATTCGTACTAAATGCTCTCAATTCTCCAACTTGAATTCTTCCCGCTGCTTCTGGCACCTCACCAAAAACCTTTCTAACAACTTTATCTCATTGTCCTTCCCACCTCTTTTGTATTTTGATGGCTCTGTAGCTATTTCTTCTACTGATAAAGCACATCTATTTGCTCAGACTTTCTCCTTCATTTCCATCTTAGACGATTCCGGTGCCGTTCCTCCATCACTTCCCCCTCTGACTTCCTCATGGCTGACATTAAAATTTCTTCAGCTGATGTATTTTCTGCTATCACTGGCCTTAATAATAATAAGGCATATGGGCCTGATGGAGTCCCTCCTGTTGTCCTCAAGAACTGTACTTCTGTGCTTTCGCCTTGCCTAGGTAAATGCTTTCGCCTTTGTCTGTCAACTTGTACCTTTCCTTCTTGCTGGAAGTTTGCTCTCATTCAGCCAGTCCCAAAGAAGGATGACCATTCCCAACCCTCTAACTATCTCCCAATTGCTTTAACATCCTGTCTCTCAAAAGTTTTTGAGTCAATTCTTGACAGAAAAATTTTAAAGCATCTTTCCTATCACAACCTTCCTCCCGATCATCAGTTTGGATTCCGTCAGGGACGCTCCACTGGCGAACTTCTCACCTACCTTTCAGACTCCTGGTCATCCTCCTTTCGGGAATTTGGAGAAAGCTTTGCCATCGCACTTGACATCTCTAAGGTTTTCGATCGAGTCTGGCATATATCTTTAATTTCCAAACTGCCCTCTTACAGTTTCTTTCCTTCTATCTGTGCCTTCATCTATAGCTTCCTTTCTGGTCGATCTATAGCCGCTGTTATAGACGACCATCATTCTTCTCCTAGATCTGTCAACAGTGGTGCTCCTCAGGGCTCTGTCCTATCACCGACTCTCTTCCTTTTATTCATCACTGACCTTCTAAGCTGTACATCTAACCCGATCCACTCATACGCTGATGACTCCACCCTTCACCTTTCCATTCAGTTCCCGCAACGTCCAACAGCAGTTACTTCAACAAGCAAGGGATTAGGCTATGGCACACCTAATGTCTGACTTGGCTCGTATCTCTGACTGGGGTAAAAATAATCTTGTTGTTTTTAATGTATCAAAGAATCTCTTCTTACACCTATCAACCCGACATAATCTTCCGCAGGAGTACCGACTAATGTTTAATAATACCCAGCTCAACCCATCATCATCCTTGAACATGCTTGGGGTTTCATTCACTCAGGGCTTATCTTGGAAAGATCATATTGCATCTCTTGTAAAAATCTGCTTCCAAGAGATGAAGTGTGCTAAGCCGACTCCGTACCTTCTTTACCCCTGCACGGTTGTTGACTTTATACACGGGTTTCATTCGCCCCTGTTTAGAGTACAACTCTCATGTGTGGGGAGGCTCCCCACATACAGCTCTTCTCAATAGGGTGGAGTGAAAGGCTTTTCGTCTCATCAACTCTCCTTCTCTTACTGGTTCTCTTCAACCTCTGTCTCTTCGCCACACTGTTGGATCTTTATCTCTTTTCTATCGCTACTTCAATGATCGCTGCTCCACTGAACTGTCTGCTTGTATCCCTCCACCTCTACAATGGGCACGCAGCACTCGTCTAGCAACAAACTATCATCCCTTTTCTGTCCAGCTCCCTAATGCAAGAGTTAACCGTTACTCCCAGTCCTTCATTTATGCAACAGGTCAACTCTGGAACAGTCTCCCTCTGTTTGTATTTCCTACTTCCTATGACCTCCAGTCTTTCAAACTCAGTGTGTCCAGGCATCTCGAAATGAATGGATCTTAAATTTGGCTCTCTTTTGTACCGTATTGTGTTTGTTTTTTTCTTGGAAGAAACGGTTTTCGGGCCCCTGGCCTTTGGTTCCTTCTTTCTTGCCTAAAAAAAAAACTGCTATTACTACCTGCTATTACTATTACCTGCTACTACTACCTGCTATTACTACACCCTGCTATTACTACCTGCTATTACTACAAGCTGCTATTACTACCTGCTTTTACTACAACCTGCTATTACTACACCCTGCTATTACTACCTGCTATTACTACAACCTGCTATTACTACAACCTGCTATTACTACCTGCTTTTACTACAACCTGCTATTGCTACCTGCTATCACTACCTACTGTTACTACCTCCTATTACTACAACCTGCTATTACTACCTGCTATTACTACAACCTGCTATTACTACCTGCTATTACTACTACCTGCTGTTATTAGTACCTGCCATTACTTCCTGCTACTACTACCTGCTGTTACTACTACCTGCTACTACTACTGCTATTACTATCCTCTGCTACCTGCTACAACTGCTTACTATTGCTACCTAATTCTGTCATCTACTACTGCTACCTACTACCACTTGCTGCTACAACTAACTGCTGCTACTACTTCTACTACTGCTACTACTACTACTACTACCACCTGATAATACTACCTAATACTACCTACTACTACTCTCTACAGTACTATTAACTGCTACTACCTACAACTACCTACTACTGCCTGCTACTGTCTGTTAGTGCTTGCTGGTACTCACTGCCTACTACCCTACGAGTATTACCTACTGCAGTACTACATACTGCTACCCACAACCAACTGCTGCAGTTTGTACAACTACTGCAACTACTACTACTACTACTATTACTACTACTACTACTTCTACTTCTACTACTGCTGCTGCTGCTGCTGCTGGTGCTGCTGCTGCTGCTTCTACTACTACTACTACTACTACTACTTCTACTGTTACACCTTCAAGTTGCAAAAATCACCTCCATCCATTGGGGAATTATACTGTGACTATTTCAAGTATTACTACTAGAAATTACTGCTTACTACTAATAGTAATACTAATACTAAAACTTATACTAATACCACTACTACAAGTTACTACTACTAACTCTACTACTATTACTCGACGACGACGACCACCACTACCACAGCTACTACAACAACTATGACTACAGCTATGTCTGCACATACTTCACATACGACTGCATTTGCTACTCTCACGACTTCCCCCTACAACACCTTCAATTGCACTTAACGACTACGCCAGCGAACACAATTGCAACTACTACCACAACTTAATACTACTGCCACAACCACAACTACCACTACTACTACCAGAGCCACAATTACTACCCCAACTACAACCACAATTACTACCACAACTACCACCATCGTAACGCGGCGAGCCCTCTCCAAAATTCTCCCTCCAAGAATGTGAGTACCATTTTAAGCACTTCTAATGATGTTCCAATTTTTTTAGTACATTATTGCCTACTCTAGACGATTTTAGCTGGTCTGTCTATCTATCTATCTAGTTATCTGTCTATCTCTCTATCTATCTGTCTATCTACATAGGGGAAAGCGTCCTTGTAGTGAAGAGGTTTTGTGTATGTTCCTGTTAAATCCATGCAATTAAGGTAAATAATAAAAATCGTCTGGAGATACCACGAATAATTAACAAGAAAATCGCCAGCCTTTTTTCAGAAATTTGGTTTATCTTTGTGTTTTGGGTCATATGAATTTATCCACCTGATAAGTAATGTATCTATTACATTAATCTATCTGCATTATAGGTCATATATATAAATACATTATAGGCCACTTTTTTTCTGTCTATAATTGATTTTAACACTACGATATAGGTAATTTACATTTATCATTACTATACGTCATTTATATTATAGTAGAGCCTATCATTCACCCCTTCCTAGATTTCATATTTCCCATTTTCTCCTTGCTAACATCAGTCGAATTTTCTCAGCTTAGAAAAATCCACCTAATATAATAAACCATCCTATATCTAATACCTCCAGTTAGCAAAAAATATCTAGGAAAATATCTAGGAAAATGTCAAGGAAAAGTATCAAGAAAAAAATATCTAGTAAAATATCTAGAAAAATATAAAGGAAGATGTTTTAAGAAAAATATCTAGGAAAATATCAAGGAAAAATCTATAAGAAAAATATCGGAAAAAATATCGAAGAAAAATATCGAGGAAAAGTGTTTAGGAAAGTATAGGAAAATATGGAGGAATAATATAAAATTATCTAGGAAAAATATCTAGGAAAAAATCGAGGAAATAGTCTAAGAAAAAATAATATCCGTCAGGAAATTATACCGCTAAAATACATCATAATTTCTCCAGCTGAATCTTAATGTAGTGAAGAAATTTTGTTTTGCCGATTAAAAACAATGTAATTATAAAGGATGAGAATAAATGAGATTATTATTTTTTTGGAAGCGTGATGTCAGAAATTTAGTTTTTGTAGTTTTCTCGTGTGATTTATTTCGATTTATTCTTCAGATGATTATTGTTTTTGTTTGTTTGCTTGTTTTTTAGTTCTTGGTGCAGTATATCCAGGCAAGATTTTTTTCTTCTCTCTCTCTCTCTCTCTCACACACACACACACACACACACACACACACACACACACACACGGGTTTAGTTCCATCCTATACAATACCATCCTGAAGTATTCGGAAAATTGAACCAAACAATTTTTATTTTTTTTATTTTTTGTTTTTTTAGCAAGTCAGCTTAATCCTCTGTTTCATTTTGCTCCGTTTTTTTTTTTTATTATACTTTTTCAAGTTTCATTTTTTTCCCCCTCATCTTCCTTTTTCCTTTTTTTTTTTTTTTTTTTTTAATCTTTTTCCCATTTTTTTTTCCTGTTTTCCATTTTCTTTCGTTCGGATTGGTTTTATTCCCACTGTGCCCTATATTTTGTTCCTTCATGTTTCATAAATTTGCAGCCTCAAATTCGCCTCGAAACTTTTAACCTTTTTCGTTTTTCTCACAATTTTTCTGGATTTCTGCCATGATCACAATACCTAATCCTTTCTATTTCTTTCTTACTGTAATTCTTCTTTTCTTTTCTTTAGTTTTTGGTCACCTCTTCCCTTTTTCTCTTTTGCGAACATTTAAAAAATTATCCATATTCCTTTTTTTTTTTTTTTTAATGCGAGGAAGAAAGAAACAAAGGCTAGAAACTCAGTGAGTTCTTCTCCTCCCCCCTTAATTTTATTCCGTATAAAACACAGCTTCATGAGATATTTGTAGTCCATTTAGAGCAAACAGCAAGCTAAACAGAATCATTGTCAGTTGTTTCAGAGTATTTGACGAGATTGTGGTTGAATCTGCTATGAAACCAATTTATCAAAGTTGGCACAAAAGCTAATTCTCTTCCATACATAGGTCGGAATTTGTAGGATAACATGGTCAATTAGGCACAAATTTTGGAATTTTCTGGGAAAGCAGAGTACCAGTGACGGCTACAGTGGTCAGTATATATTAGGCACAAAATAATTTCATCTCACACACACACACACACACACACACACCAGATATTTTCCAACCATGAAGTACAAAATTAATGACAAAGAGTTCCAGACAAAGCATAGTAGCAGCACCAATCCAACACCACCTCATTTCGAGTGATACAAAACTCAAACTTCACAAGATACTTTCCAACCATGAAATACAAATGCCAAAGAATTCCAGGGCAAAACGAGGCAGAAGCACCGGCCATAGTCATCCCGGCAACTAAATGAA
>NC_137057.1:37226018-37328518 GCF_032717465.1 Coenobita brevimanus
ATAGGGAAGTAGCATTATGCTGTATTAGAATACATGCATTGATTACTAGGCAAATTTTGCTGTGAATATTTATCAGTGAGAAAAATGTATTTCCTAGAGCCTTTAACTCAGCTGTGGGTTAATGCGTTTCTGCAAGTGAATCTGGGGGACTTCAGGCTGAAATTACCCTTCTGCAGTCCACCATCCTCCTTTTGTGGGATAGGTACAGAATATTAACGTACACTCCTTGAGATGGCTGGGTTAGATGTAGCCTTCAGTTATGTCCTTCAGCATAAAATGTAACTAGTGTTGAGGTAGCATTGTCACTGTAGTTAAAAGGTTAAGGAGTTCTCAATCATATTTGTACTTCAGGGCAGTTGGAGGGGAGGAGCAGCTTTGATAGCAGAGGAGGTCACCCCTGCTGGGATAGTGTCTGGTGGTAAGCATCCACCACCATCACCACCACCATCGGTGATATTGGGATGCAACTCAGCTGGATACTAAAATGGTGAGTACATTTAAATGTATTGTAGCTACTTAATCACATAGATGTCAGTCTGTGTAAATAACCGTTGATGGGCCTAGTGGAGTGACCTATACATCAACTTTTAGTTTTCTGTAAATCTTGACATAGTACTAACCTTTGCTATTTGCCAGTTGGCTGCACAACTTACCTCAATAGGTTTGGAAAGTTTGAATGCACTAAAACCGATAGTTATATAGCTTAGGAAGCTAAAGTTGCAAGAGTATTGCAGATATTTGTTATAAACTCAGGCTTGGTAAATGGAAAGGCCTGCAGTTGGTGTGTAGCAGTTAAATGAGAAGGCTAGCAACCATATCTCTGGAAATGTTCACTTCTTTCGCCTTATGATTTTCTTAACTTTTCTTTATACTTTAGATAAGCTTTGAAGACTAGGAACACGTTAGAACCGTTAGATAAAATCATTAGTACATCTTCACTAAAGAGAATATCTCTTGAGCTGGACAAAATTACTGGATGTTACCAGGAATGAATTAAAACATAACAGGATTGTAGGGATTACACCAAAGGCACCTGGAGACCCCTGCATTGGAAAGGACAGCAATGGAATGAGAGTAATCCTTGTCTTCAATATGATTTTGTGATTTTCTAGTCTTCATCCGTGCCTTTAACTTTTTGACTCAGATTTAGAATGTCTTAATGCTATTTTCAGACGATTCTCTTTAACATACGCTTATGAAATGGAAGACACAGCTTTCATTAACCCCGTCACAGTTGAAGGTCCTCCCTATGTTGTAAAATCATGTCATCAGATTTAAGCTTTTAGAAGTACTCTATACACCAGTTTTAGTATCATCTTTTCTTTTGTTTTTCCTTCTTCTGTTGTTATTGTAAAAAAAAAGAAATTATCCTTAAGCCCATCTGAAATTTGAACCAGGTGAATTTCAGGCATAAACTTCCCTTTTCCTGTCGACCATCATTCTCCTTCCAGGGGATAGGGAAGTAGTTAAGGATAGTTTCTATAATCAGACAGTTAAGCAGCCCTGTTTCATAAGGCCTATCACATGACTCTCCGGCTCCACCTTAAGACAGCTCAATATTTTTTTTATTTTCTACCAGTGACTGTTTCCTTCTGCCTGTGACTGTTTTTCCTTCTGCCTGTGACAGTCTTTTAAATGCAGTGTCCAGGTACCTTTCAGTGAACGGATCTTAACTTTGTTCAAAATTTATTTGGATTTTTTCTTTTGTGCTGTATTCTAGCTTTTTTTCATGTAATCCAGACTTTAAAATACTGTCTCTTGGATTACTTTTTTAAACTGTTTTAGTTTAAACACCTCTAGAAATACACAGAACAATAGATAGGTAGATAGATAAAGCACACAGGGAGTATGATGAATTAACTTTAGTTGTATTAGTCTGGCAGTGTTTAAAGTTCTTGCCTTCAGTAAAAAAAAAAAAAAAAAAAAAAAAAAAAAGATCGCCCTAAATCACCAAACCTATAAGTATGAAACCCACCTGCTCTACACTTGGCAGCCAGGTATTCATCTTTGTTAGCACCCATTTCCATTCCAGGAAGTCTTCTCAACTCCTCAACTGCAGCTTTGACATCCTCATCCCACCATCATGCAACCTTGTTTTGGTGGACCTGTAGTCCATCCACACAGAATTAACATCTCTAAAGAAAATGCTTTTGAGAGATATGTACTGCTCATGAACACTGTCAGCAGCTCCTGTTCAGCCACCACTCTACTCATCTCGTTATAGAAGGCATCTCTTTCTGCTTGGTTTTCCAGCTTCCATATTTACTTCCTGGGTGCATAGGTCCTCCTCCACACCTCTTTCAACATCATATTCTTCACACTCTTCACTCTTTATAACTTTTACTTCCTGCACTAACCTATCAACCTTCCAGACCAGGAAATAACCCGCCTGTCTATTATTACTCCCAGACTATGTAATCAGCCTGTTCTCTGTTTTCCTAAAAAGCATGTTGCACACAGTCATGTTCATTGCCTTCTCAGACTATAGTATCCTTTCCCCTTCCACATTTCTTATACCATATGTACATTCCCTGTGCACCCCTTCATATCCAGAGGCTGTGGCACCCACATGACATCCCTCATCCAAAATGCCAGTCTCATTCCCCATACCATTAACCGCACACACCAAATCATTCCAAAATCTGTCCCTTTCTTCATCATCCAAGCCAACCTGTGAGGCATCTATCTATCTATCTATCTATAGCCAGACGCCTTAATCCCTTAAGGGATGACCACAAAAATCGCCTCCATGTCTCCCTGTCCTCTGCCATATTGCTGCCCTCCCCTCAACTCCTATCCTTCTCTTTCATATACCTCTCTATGCCATCCCTCCATCTTATCCTCGGTCTCCCCTTCCCCCTCCCCCCCTCCATCTAACTCACATACACTCTCCATATTAGTCGCTCACTCTCCATCCTCTCCACATGGCCAAACCACCTCAATGTATTTCCCCTAACGCTTTCTATCAATCCACATCCACACCACAACGCTCTTTCACTTCTTCATTTGTCAGTCTCTTTCAGCCCATGTAACTGCATCTGAAAACATACCGGTACTTACATATACAGACATATCCCCAAGCACACCACAACGCTCCTTCACTTCCTTATTTGTCGGTCTGTCTCCATGTAACTCCACATGTTCCACTCAAATAACTCATTTCCGCTGTCCTCACTCTTGACTTGTGTCCTTCCAACAACGTCAAGCTTTGCTTCCATATGTCAGAGTTGGTATCACAATACCATCATGCGCGACATTTTTTTTTTACTTCCATATTCACTTCCAAAATTCCTATCACTGCTTTCAAAGGACCAGCAACCTTTCTTCTTTGTTGTACCCTTTCAAGCCCTTCATCCTCCATATTTCCATCCTTACTCATAGCACATTCAAGTACTTAAATGCACTCACATTTTCCATTTCCTCATCATCCAACCTCACTGTACATTCAGTGACTTCATGTCTCTCAAAAACCACATCTTTACACTTCCCAACATTCACCATTAGATTCTGTTTCTTACTCTCCCAAGCCTTGCATTTCCCCTTCATCTTCACTTACTATTCAGTATCATCTGCAAACAATAGAACAGAAACTTTCCAAACAAACAGTGAGGCATACACCAAAATAAATGTAACCAGGAGTTTTCGAAACTATTTTCCATGCTATTATTCTTTCATTTTACTCTCATTACATCCATAACACATTCCATTCCTATCCCCTAGACCAGCACGTCCACAACACCATATCCATCCACACTTCAATTCCAAAATAACCTATACCTCCAATCCTTCCCAACAATCATCCTTGCTGACCCTCCCCTGAACCTAACTTCCCATTAGCAGCAGACATCGACCTGCCTCCTGGTCAGTCTCCACCACTTCCCTACCTTTACCCTTCAAGCTACCTACATTCCAAGATGCCACTCTAAACCCTCTGGGTGATTGGATTCCTCAGGCTTGACTTTGATTTAGTCATGATAGGTAAGTAAAGGTAGGGATAGACCCCTGGCCCCACCCACCCACACAGCCACAAGTCCAGGCAGGGGGTCATACTAAACCAGCCGTGGTCAGTGGTGTGGCAGGGGCCTCAGGGCACCGTGCCAGAACAGCTACAGGGACACCCTTCAAGCCCATCTTGGCACTGTAACTGTCTTGCCATTATACACCCAGTGGCAGGGCATCATCTTGGGGCACAACTCCCAGGTTTGGGTCCCTCTCTATTGGGTGGAAGCCACAGCCTAAGAACCACAATGTCCTTTACCCTCTGTGACAGATCTGAGCCCCATCTCATCCAATCCCATCCCGGCCCCATCCCGGCCCCATCCCGGCCCCATCCCGACCCCAAAACTGCACCGACAGAGGCTGAACCACGCCTCCCACGATATCCACCACTAGGCAGCGGGGGCACAGTGTTCTGGCCTCATTCCCTTGCAGGCGTCAACCCCTCTGACATAGTAGGGAACAGTGTGTGGTGTATAAGTGCTTGTAGTAGTACATGAAACCAAAATGTGTTCCCCAATTGCTATTTTCCTCCACAGAAACCAATGGCAACCAGAATATCAACCCCACAATTTTAAAACAACGGCAATCAAAGGCAACAAGATGGCAACACCAGTAGACAAGACAGCCCTAGACAGCAGGATGACGAGATAGCACCCTAGGATGACATATGACAACCTTGGACAGCGAGATGGCAACACTAGAAGACAACCCAAGAGAAAGCGATGGCAACCCTGATGAATACGAATGGCAACCCAGACAAGCCATCAGCGTCTGGGTCAAAAGTGGCTTAGGAGCTTGGTTAGCACCTTTCCCTCGGCGATTTGTTTTCCTTTTAATGTCGATAGTTTGTATCAGTAACAAGAATACAGTGAGTGTCGGCTAAATCGGCAAGGACGAGTTATCACGAGGGGAGGGAAGAGAGACTGATGGTGGGGAAGGAGAGACTGATGCTAAGGAGAGAGACTGATTATCTAAGAAAACGGGACAAGAAAGTGTGGATTGTTACTTGTTGGTAGGGACTGCTTGGAAGAGAGAGAGAGAGAGAGAGAGAGAGAGAGAGAGGGGGGGAAAGAAAAAATGAAGGATGAAAACAAAAAAAGGAAGGAAGGAAGGAAGAAGGTAATGAGAAGCATATTGGAGGAATGAGGTGATGGCGGGTGAAGCTAATGACCTTGTTTGGGTCATTAATTAAGGCCAACTTGACGGCTGAGGGAGGAGGAGGAGGAGGAGGAGGAGAAAAAATAACGAAGGAAAGAGAGGCGATGGAAGAAGAGAAGTAAGACTGGTGGAAGGGAAGGCGAATGGATGGAAGAATCTCTCTCTCTCTCTCTCTCTCTCTCTCAAAACCCAAGTTTTCACGGCAAGACCCCATCCATAATAACGCAACAGAAATAAAATGGGAGAGAACAAGAGGGACTGCAGGAAAATACAGAAATTCGTCCAACCGGCTCCATGAGTAGCAATGTCGACTCTAAAATGCTGTTACTAGGCTGTGTTGGGAAGATGAAGGTGTGTAGCTGTATGTGTGTGTGTGTGTGTGTGTGTGTGTGCTGAAGAGATTAAAGTCCCGTCCACACGAGCATACAGTGTCTCCAGACACAAGCGAGAACTTTGTTCGATGACAGACTCACCGCATTTGTCTGCAGACAGACCAGAAAAATGTTCGTGATCCAGTTTGAACGACAACACGAGACACTCTGTTGCCAGTGGAGTGACGCTGCTGCCAGACACACGATTGTAAACAAGAGTGCTGCCAAGTGCTAATGAATTAGAAAATATCATATTAGAGGGAAATAGAGTATCTATATGAAAATAGAAGGGCTGTGCGTGATGCTAAAGTGGCAGCAGATGAGAGGTGGGGTAGGCGGCTGACAGAGAATTTTCAACAGAATAAGAAAATGTTTTGGAAGGAGGTAAAAAGGGTGCGAAAGGGAGAGTCTGGGAAGGAAGAACGAGTAAAATCAAAGGATGGAAGGATGTTAATTGAAATGGATGCAGTAAGGAAGAGATGGGCAGAGTATTTTGAAAGATTGTTAAATGTAGAGGAGGAAAGGGTGGCTGAGATTGTGGCGGATGGAAGGGTACAAGGAATAAATGTGTTGGGAGAGTTAAATGATTCTTCGATCACGAAGGAGGAAGTTGAGAAGGCAGTAAAGGAGATGAAAACAGGGAAAGCTGCAGGTATGGATGGGTGTGCTGTGGAATGCCTGAAGGGTGGTGGAGTGACTGTTGTTGACTGGTTAGTATGATTATTGAATGTGTGCTTTGAGAAAGGTATGGTGCTAATTGACTGGGCAAGTGCTTGTGTGGTCCCGTTGTATAAAGGCAAGGGTGATAAGTATGAATGTACTAGCTTTAGGGATATAAGTCTGTTGAGTGTTGTAGGTAAGGTGTATGGTAGAGTGTTAATGAAGAGAGTTAGAGAGGGTACAGAGGGAGTGATTGGTGATGAGCAGTGTGGCTTTAGGAGAGGGAGGGGATGCGTTGATCAGGTGTTTGCTGTGAGACAAGTGTGTGAAAAGTATTTAGCGAAAGGCAAGGATGTGTTTTGGGCATTTATGGATTTAGAGAAAGTGTATGATAGAATTGATAGGGAGGCTTTGTGGACTGTTTTAAGATTGTATGGACTTGATGGTAGGTTACTAAAAGGGGTGAAAGTTTTTATGTAAATAGTAGAGCGTGTGTAAGAGTGGGAAATGCTGTGAGTGATTGGTTTCCCGTGAGAGTGGGGCTGCGACAGGGATGTGTGATGTCGCCATGGTTGTTTAATATTTACATGGATGGTGTTGTAAGGGAAGTGAATGCAAGAGTTTTAGGTGGAGGTCTGAGTCTGGTGAATGTTGATGGTGGAGAGTGGAATCTGAAGCAGCTGCTGTTTGCAGATGATACTGTACTGGTGACTGATTCAGAGGAGAGACTGAGACAGTTGGTAGAGGAGTTTGGAAGGGTGTGTGAAAGGAGGAAATTGAAAGTAAATGAGAATAAGAGTAAAGTGATGAAGTGTACGAGGTTGATAGATGGTAGGGAGATGAATATAGTTTTGAATGGTGAGTTGCTTGAGGAGGTAGAGTGTTTTAAATATTTAGGGTCACATGTTGCTGTGGATGGAAGAATAGATGCAGAAGTGAAGTTTAGAATAAATGAAGTAGGAAAGGTGCCGGGAGGAATGAAAAAGTGTTTAAATGTCGTTCGCTTGGAATGGATGTAAAGAGAAGGCTGTATGAGGGTGTTGTGGTACCGACTGCGTTATATGGGGCTGAAACATGGAATATGGGTGTAGCAGAGAGGAAAAGTTTGAATGTAATGGAGATGAGGTGTCTGAGGAGTATATGTGGAGTGACGCGTATGGATCGGGTGCGAAATGATGAAGTGCAAAGGAGAACTGGAGTTGTTCAGGAGATGGCTGGTAGAGTTGAGCAGAGGGTGTTGCGATGGATTGGGCATATGGAGAGAATGGATAATGAGCGATTGGTGAAAAAGATAACTAGATCTGATGTGAGAGGTGTAAGGCTGAGAGGAAGACCACGAATAGGATGGACGGACAGTGCAAAGAGAGCGTTGGATGCGAGAGGGATGTCTGTTGAGCAAGAAAGAGTGGCTGTGCGTGACAGAAATAAATGGAGAGATATTGTGAATGATTAAGTGATGACGCAGCCCTGAGGGGATATTCTCCCTCATTTGGTCTGATCATCTAGTCAGGTCAGGTGCGGGTAAGGGGATGGGTCTGTTATGATGTGGCAGGGGTAAACCAGTTCTGCTGTTGGGCCCTGCTGCGGATGTCACTGATTGCAGTGCGCAGTTGACCCTTGTGCGGTGTGGTGCGGTGAGGATCTGTCCGTTCTCCCCTTTGGGGCAAAGATGAGAATGAATGTGTTTGAATGGTTGATTAATGGGGAGTGTGTCGTCCTGTCTCGGCTACCTCCCTTTCCTTAGGGGAAGCAGCCTAGGTATATAGATAGATAGATAGATATGAAAATAAATTACAATTTTAATAGATACTGCTAAACCTACATATGTAAGCAATACATTATAAAACAATAAGAGAGAGAGAAGGGGGGGATGCGGGGGAGTAGGGGGGAGAAGGGTGATGTACAGTATGTTCATATATTAGCCTCAGTGTTAAATCATACCAATGTAACATTAATCCATGATTGTGTTAATTTCCGTATATGTATGCACAAGTCTCGTTTTCGTAACACAGGGTTAGTTTGATGCTGCATCCACTGGAGAGAAACATCAGGGTAGCCTCAAGCCGACCTTCTGGTGGTATGCTAGCTCTCATATTGGTGTCCTGCTTGATGATGTATGGGTTTACTTTGGCAAGGAGAATATGGAAAGTATTGGGGTCCATTCTCAGTTAATTGGTGAAGTCTTTCTTATTCCCCTCCTGCAGATCACGTAGTATGATCACATGACTTCCCAACTCTTTCCTTTTCATTAACCATTCGTTGCACCGTGGTTTTCTATTTGGTTTTGTTCTCATCTTTTTCACGCCCAGGGATATCAGTATGCTACATACCTTCCTATCTTTCTTGCGATGCACCATGCTGTAGTTATCGTACCGCTACCACACAAGAGTACGTCGTCAGCCAAACCCGCACTCTGTTCCAGCCAGACCTTGACTTGCCAGATAGCGCCGTGTGGACAACATTACAACTGTGTCTGACGTACAAAGTCTTCCAGACATTGTATGCTCGTGTGGACGGGACTTAATGATGGCTGTATTGAACCACTTTAGGTCGATAAGTCTCTCTAAGCCGAATAAAATCGTCAAGGAAAGAAAAAAAAAAGAAAAAAATGATGCCAAAGTCTATTTATTGAGATGAGTCGAGATCAAACACAAACTTAATGAAAAACTTGAGAACCGAGTAATATTAAGCAATATTGTGGAGTGTGAGGAACATCGTGTCAGGATGTGCTTTAAACCCCTCTATCCAATGAGGTACACTGATTTATCTTTCTATCTCCAGACGATTTTATGCAACTTAGAAGTGCCACCCAATTGCAAAGAGGTTCACACACACACACACACACACACACACACACACACACACACACACACACACACAAATATCTTTACCCCAACCTCTGACCTCATTCACACTAACCCCACCCCACAACTAACCTAACCTAACTGAAACTCATCTCTAACCTCTATCCACCACACCAACAACCTAACCAAACCTCTAAACTAACCCCACCACTAACTTCTGACCTCTAACGTCTAACCTCTGACCTCTAACCTCTCTTCCACAGGTCTGCCGTTGCTTCCTCTAGCCTGCTTGCTCTCAGTCTAATTATAAGCATCGTGGGTAGACAGAAAATACCTGGATATATTATGACACCTACTCAGCCACCTGGTGTTAGGAAGGATGAGTCAAGGTATTATTAGAGAGAGAGAGAGAGAGAGAGAGAGAGAGAGAGAGAGAGAGAGAGAGAGAAAGAGAGAGAAGTATTATTATTAGAGAGAGAGAGAGAGAGAGAGAGAGAGAGAGAGAGAGAGTGGTTATTTAGTTAGGTAAACAAATAATGGTTGACTAGACAGGTAGATTATAGGTAGATAATTAAGTAGATTATTGCTAGTGAGGGGGGGTTGTTAGACAGGCAGACGCTTTGAGCCTGAGGGAAAAGCAAAGGAAGGGGACAGAGACAAACTTACTCCAGTGATCACAAGTATTATTAAGCTCGATGGTTGCTTAATTACGGCAGGTAAAGTTAGCACAGGTTGGGTTAGATTAGGCAGTTGGATGAGGTTAGGTATGGAGGAGGAGGAGGAGGAGGAGGAGCAGGAGAAGGAGAGGAGGAGGAGGAGCAGCAAGAGCAGGAGGAGGAGAAGAAGAAGAAGAAGAAGAAGGAGAAGGAGAGAAGGAGGAAGAGGAAGAAGAGGAAGAGGAAGAGGAAGAGGAGGAGGAGGAGGAGGAGGAGGAGGAGAAGGAGGACGAGGACGAGGACGAGGACGAGGACGAGGACGAGGACGAGGAGAAGGATTACATAGAATTACATAGGAAGGGAAATGGCAACAGACCTTATGGTCCTTTCGAGGCTGCTTGTTACAGAGAAGACTATGACTACAAGATCTAACTCTACATGCTGAAGGATAAGGATAGTAAAGCAAGAAGGCTCCTCCCACTCCCGAACCCTCCAGGAAAAAGTGAGAAAAACCACCATGCGGCATGGAAAAAATGACATGGAAACTTCACAGGAAATACTAAAAAGGAAGTCACATTCTATAATACTTTATTTGTAAGCTACCGGTTTGAGTAACCTGAAAGAGAAAGTAATCAAATAAACTAATAGTTACGGCATGATATTATAAACGGGTACGTTGAGTTAATGGGGCGTCTGTAGACATAACGTGGAAACTACATAGTGCACAGTGTGTATGTTAAGGGGTGGTGTGGCAGCCTTGCCTGGCGCTTTTAAGGTGGGCAGCAGTCAATCAGGCCCTAGCTCCGTTCACTCCACTGAGACGAGGAACTTTCCCATGTGAGACAAGTACACAAGTCTCCTCCTGAAGCAGTGATCCCTTGCACATAAAAAAAAAATCCCGATGGTGGTTGCTTGTCTAACAGGGACCCTCAGTGATCCACAGCCCATCACATGTCGAAAGAATGAGTAGTGACTGTTAACTTAGGGCTATCTGTGCAGATCCTAATCTGTGCTTATATTATCTTCTTTGCATTGGGGAAATTGAAAAATACATAAGATAGGGTGTCCTATAGACAAAAGGGGACTGGATGTACAGTGCACAGAGTGGATTTTTAGGGGTTGTGCAGCAGCCTTGCCTGGCGCTTTTTAGGTAGGCAGCAGTCAATCAGGCCCTAGCTCCGTTCACTCCACTGAGACAAGGAACTGACCCATGTGGGACAAGTACATAAGTTTCCTCCTGAAGCAGTGAACCCTGGTACATTAAAAAAAAAAAATCCCAATGATGGTCACTTAGCTAACAGGGACCCTCAGTGATCCACAGCCCATCGCAGGTCGAAAATAAAAGTAGTGACCGTTAACTCAGGGCTAACTGTGCAGATCCTAATCTGTGCTTATATTACCTTATTTGCACTGAGTAAATTGATAAATGTATGATGACATGATGCAATGCTATGTAAGGGTATGTTAAGTTTACAGGGCATCTTGTAGACACGATGGGACTGCACAGTGCACAGTGTGGGTGTTTAGGGGTGGTGCAGCAGCCTTTCCTGGCGTTTTTAAGGTAGGCAGCAGTCAATCAGGCACTAGCTCCATTCACTCCACGGAGACAGGGAACTCTCCCATTGGAACAAGTACCATGTTTCCTCCTGAAGCAGTGACCCCTGGTACATTAAAAAAATCCCGATGGTGGTCACATGGCTAACAGGACCTTCAGTGATCCACAGCCCACCACAGGTCGGAAGTAAGAGTAGTGACCGTTAACTCAGGGCTATCTGTGCATATCCTAATCTGTGCTTATATTACTTTATTTGTATTGAATACATTGAAAAATATATAATGAAGTGACCCGAAGCTATGTACAAATACATTGTTTACAGGGTGTCATGTAGACAAAAAGGAAATGAGCTTACATGTCTCTATAAAAGCAAGTTATTCGGACAGAAAGAGTCAGCTGAAGATTCTCGTGCAATTACTTGTCTATTTTGTCTTTGAATGTCTTAATTGAGATACTGTACACAGTACCTGAGGGTAATCTGTTCCAGATATTTACAACTCTGTTAAAGAAGAAGTATTTTGCTTCATGGGATTGGAAACGCTTTCCCATAATTTTGCAGCCATTACTTCTGGTTTGACTCGACTGGTCTATATCAAAATATTTATTCATGTCTAAGTTGTCATATCCCTTCATGATTTTGAAAACTTCAATAAGGTCCCCTCTTAACCTGCGCTTCGTTAGACTAAATGATTTAAATTCTTAAAGGCGTTCCTCATATGGTTTGTTTCTGAATTGTGGTATTATTTTTGTGATTCTTCGCTGAATTATCTCTAATTTCTCAATGTCGTTTTTGTAGTATGGAGACCAGAATACCACACAATACTCAAGATGGGGGGGCACTAGCGAGCACTAGCGAGTTGTACAAGGCAAGTATGATTGTTTCCGATTTAAACTCGAAAGTTCTTCCAGTAAATCCCACCAGCTTGTTTGCAATTTTAACTGCCTCATTGCACTGCTAACTCGGTTTTAGGTCATTTGATATTATCACACCATGATCCTTTTCATTGTCTGTATTTGATGATTGGATATTGTTCATTTTGTAATTTGCATGTACATTGTTACTTCCAATATGAAGTACTTTACATTTTTCTGTGCTGAATTTCATTTGCCATTTTTCTGCCCAGCTTGCTAAAGTATTAAGGTCATTTTGTAACTGCTGCCACTGTAATTTTGAAGTTACTGTACTGGTTATTTTCGTTTCATCTGCATATTTGGATACTTTACAATTTAGACCCTCATCAATATCATTTATATAGATAATAAAAAGTATCGGTCCAAGTACTAAGCCTTGGGGAACGCTGCTAATCACATTACGCCATTTGGATTCCTTTCCATTTATCACAACTAGCTGTTTTCGGTCTGAAAGCCAGTCATGTAACCATTTCTGCATACTTCCTTTAATTCCATGAACTTCTATTTTGCTCATGAGACGCTTGTGAGGGACAGTGTCAACTGCTTTCTGAAAGTCGAGGTAAATTATATCTACTGCTCTTGAGTCATCATATTATTTCTAATGATCAGGAAGAAATCCAGTAAGTTAGTTAGGCATGAACGACAATGTCTGAATTCATGCTGCGAGTCTTTAATTATATTATTTTCTTCTAGATAATTAACTATTTTATCTCTTATGATTTTATCCATCAACTTGCACACTATTGATGTTAAGCTGATTGGTCTGTAATTTCCTGGGTGCGACTTATTTCCTTTTTTGAAAATTGGTGTTGCATTTGCTAGTTTCCATTCGCATGGAACTTTCCCAGCACTTAACAATTTATTGAATAAGACAGAGAGTGGTAGCAGTAACTCATTTTTTGCTTCTTTGAGAATTCTCGGTGATATTTTATCAGGGCCAGGAGTTTTGTTTGTGTTTGTACTATTTATGGCTGAAAGGATATTGCTGTTATGGAAAGCAAAATTACTAAGGACTGTGCTATTTGCTTGGTTTGTGGGTAACAGCAGGTTTCTGGTGTAAAAACGGAGGAGGAGGAGGAGGAGGAGGAGGAGGAGGAGGAGGAGGAGGAGGAGGAGGAGGAGGAGGAGGAGGAGGAGAAGGAGGAGTAGGAGGAGGAAGAGGAGGAGGAGGAGGAAGAGGAGGATAAAGGAGAGAAATAAAAGCCATCAGTGGGAAGAGATTGGAGAGATAAGCAGAAAGGGAGGAAGAAGTGGAAAAAAAGAGGAACAAGGAAGGAATAAAGAACACCAAGAAAGGGAAGTGGAAGGTGAGAAAGAAGTAGCCAAGGAAGAGGAGGAACAAGGAATAGGGGGAAGAAACAAAGCAGGGAAGGGAGGAAAGAAGAAGAGGTACAGAAGGAGGAGGGGGTGGAAGGGAGGGGGAACACAACGTGAAGGAGGAGGAAGAAAGAGAAAAATGGAAGAGGCAAAGAAAGAACAGAGATAAAGAAAGAAAAGAATCAGGAAGAAACAGGAGAGAAGGTGGGAGGAAGGAGGAAGAAGTCAGGAAAAATAGAAATATGGAGGAAAAGATGGAAGAAGAAAAAGAAGACGACGACGACGACGACGACGAAGAAGAAGATGAAGATGAAGAAGATGAAGAAGAAGAAGAGGAAGAAAGGATAGAGGAAGTAGAAGGGCAAGGAGGAGGAGGGAAATATGAAGAAGAGTGGAGGAGGAGTCTAAGATATGAATTCAAGACCTTAACCTGTATTTAAGAAAGCTCGAAGACAGCTGATGTGGGAGGGAGTGTAAGTGTTATGCGAGATACTTTGATATGGTCTGGCCATGTGGAGAATGAGAGACTAACTAGAAGAATGTATGTAAGTGAGAGGGAAGGGGAGACCGAGGATGAGATTGAGGGATGACGTGAAGAGGTATATTAGGGAGTGGAGTCAGTTGGAGGAAGAGCAGCCAAATGGTAGTGGACAGAGTGACGTGGAGGCGATATATTTGTGGCCACTTAAGGAATTAAGGCGTCTGGCAGTAATAGATATAGATAGATTGATGGATGGATATACAGATAGATAGATAGGCTGATTGATGGATGGATGGTTGGATGGATAGACAGACAGATAGATAGACACACAGATATACAGAAAGATAGATACAGATTTCCATATCAAGCCTGGTTCTACAACTCCCTTTCATCCGCTGACGTGCACTTTATTCCTGCTTCTGACCAATTTATTCCACTTAAGGCCATCCGTACTAAAGGGTTAATGGTACCCACACAGAACATTATGTAACCTGTTCAGTGCAAAAAGTCTTCCCTGAACTTATGAAAACCGACTTGGGGCGGAAAAATAAAACATGGCTGATTTTCGAGGTTATGTTTATTGACTCTACTAACTCATGGGCCCTCTTCCTAAGCGATTTATTATTATTATTATTATTATTATTTTGATATGGCGGGCTAATACCCATTTGTGCGTTACTTATGTAAGGTACTGAGATATTGGAAGGATTTATATCAACACACAAAAGGGCAGTAAGGTGTAGTAAACAAAATAAATCGCTTAAGAAAAGGTGTTAGGGAGCTTCCATAAACAGTGAGAATACCAAAAACAAACTAATCTTTCCCCCACACACTACACTGCCTTCCTTAACCAGAGCATGTAAGGTGTAAGTGATAATATCCTCACTTAAAAATTACACTTTGCAATTAGGAGGCAAAACCCATGTCTTTTACAATTTACAATCTTGCAAAGTATGTTTACCTCCTTCATTTCTCATCAACCTATCGTCATTTACGTAAAAAATAAGTACATCAGACTTGCCATAACATAAAGCCCGACAAAAACATAAAAAAATGCCATTCCTGTAAAATAAGCCAAGGCTAAATCGTAAATATGTAATTACTCAGATGATCACTGATTTAAAGGGAAGAAAGGTAAGCCTCTCAGGAAGCTCTTACCTCTAAATTGAATGCATGTGTCGTCCTTACTCTTCTCATTGCCCGTTCCGTTCGTTCATGGATTCAGCTTTCGTCTGAGGATTGTTGGACTTCCCTTCCATCGTTTATGAACATACAACACACCGTAAACAAGGAAAACTGGTGGGAAAAATGCGAGCTTACTTCATAAATCCATGATGTAAACACACCTGTCGGCTGATCCCCCTTTGAATGGCCACGCCGCCACAGCGTCATTTCGTCCTAAGATCTCTTCATACGTGTACATACCACACAGAAGTCATATCATAATGTCTAAGAATTAGGCAGATTGCTTTTTCTTTAACAAATGCTGATCCACAACACGCCGAGGATAAGATGGAGGGATGGAGTGGAGAGGTATATGAGAGAGGGGTGTGTGATCTGGGAGCAGGGCAATGAAATGGCAGGGGACAGAGCGACATGGAGGCGATTTGTTTGTGGCCATCCCTTACGGGATTAAGGCGTCTGGCAATAGATAGATAGATAGCTAGACAGCCAACCAACAAAGCTTAAGTACCGTTTTCTCTTATGCTGCGTTCAGAAAAAGCCAATATTTTGCGGGCTGACTTAATCATTCCTGCATGCCTCTTAAATGTCCATGAATGCATCACTATCACTATCCCTCTGCTGTCATGTCCCCTTCTGTTCTTCCTACTTGGACTTCAGCCACAACGTTCCCCAGAGTGTTCGGGCCTGCACTGAATGATAAGTAGACGATCTGAATAAAATATATTAATAAAAACTCTGAAACCGCTACCTCACCTATTATGCACATATATTCTAAATTTTAGGTAGGCCGTTCTGCAAACCAAATTTTATCCAGTAATGTGAGCTACAGAAATATTAAAAGGTGCAGTTTAACTCCAGGCACACCTTACTAATAATACTATTTTACTGATGCTTGGCTACGAATGTTTTTTAGGGCTTCTAATTTCAATTGTTTTGAAGTATTTTTCATTTTGCCTTTGCTGCTGCCACTGATTTATTTTTCTTTTATAATATAAGTCCTCGACATGTCCTCGTTCTCGTTCTCGTACTCCTCCTCCTCGTTCAGATTAGTGAGGTTAGTTTGAGATAAGTTTTGCTAATCTCTCTCTCTCTCTCTCTCTCTCTCTCTCTCTCTCTCTCTCTCTCTCCAATTAACTAGCTCCCAGTCACTCCATCTCGATACCTTCATTTTCTTTTTCTCAGTCTCCATCATGAATATTAAGTTTGCTTCGTGTTTGCTGTGGATATTGGAAAGGAAAATAGAGTATCATGTCAGTTCGTGTGTGTGTGTGTGTGTGTGTGTGTGTGTGTGTGTGTGTGTGATATCTCTACCTGCAAAGATAATTCAGGAGTGTAATTAGGCTAGGTTTGGATTAACTTTCTGAAGCGAAATAACGATCAGTGACGTTTCTGTGATCAACATAATTTATAGCGCTGACGAGAAACCTACACGTGGTGGCGCTGTGTACCCTGGGTGGAGAGACTCAGCTGCGGTGTCCACGCGGAAGCCAAATCGCCTCGTATTTCCTTCGCTGTAAGGAAGGACCCACATCCGTACCTGGTGAGGAGCTGTCTACTACGAGGGGGCGCCGGATCCCTACACGGTGTATGCACTGTACTGTACCTGTATGACGGCCCCGCAGAACCGGTTGTTAACTGTGGTCAACGGGTCTGCTCGGCCAGACGGATCGGGGCTTAGCAACATTATCATCAACCATCACACCATGGGTTCTCTATTTTATTTATTTTTTTCATGAAACAACCTTGCGGGTTTCTAGCCTTTGGTTCCTTCTTCCTTGGTTTGGAAAAAAAAAAAAACTGTATAACTGCAAAAAAATTAAAACGTACATTTTGAAACTGGTGGTATGGGTGCTGGCGCCCACCATCCACTCACTCGATAGAGAGCTGCCTTCAGTTGAGTTTGCACTAAGTAATAAGACAAATAATTCCTTGTAGCACAGGAAACCACTCACTAGGTTGGGTGGTAGCCATATAGCCAACGAGACTATCCAAAAATAAATCGCTAAGAAAGAGGTGTTATTTAGTTACCACACGACCCCGAGTCTCAGTAGGTCGCATTCATAGCAGTTCTGGTTATCCCTTAACACCACTTCCCTAAAGAATTATTCTGCAAATGACACCCCAGTATCCTATTTCTTACTATTGATGGAAAATAGATTGATATAAAAAAAAACGATATGAAAAACAAACAGGAAAAGATTCAGGTGTAATAAACTTAATCACTATGGAAAAGTTGTTACGGTGCCCCTTACGCTACCCAGAATCCACCTGGACATTGACCGAGAGAGAGATCAAAGAATTAGCCAAATGTCTTTGAATCAACTCTGGATAATAAAAAATGGTAATGGTTATAAGATTTTTTTTTTTTTGACTCACTCTATTGCGATGAGAGAGAGAGAGAGAGAGAGAGAGAGAGAGAGAGAGAGAGAGAGAGAGAGAGAGAGAGAGAGAGAGAGAGAGTACAGTATAGATCAGTGGTTCTCAAACATTTTCGGCCTGCCGTCTCCTTGGCTCTCAGGTCACATCCCTAGCGCTCCCCCCTACCCCTGGGGGTAGGATTTTTTTTCAAGAATACTCCCCCAGTATCCCTGCTTGTCGTAAAAGGCGACTAAAAGGGTTGGCGGAGGGTTAGTGCCCCTCCCGGAAAAACAACTAACTAAAAAAACAAACAATAAGCCTCAGACAAGGACTGACCAAACGATGTCGACCAAGGACCGGACAAAGGACATGGTTATCGGAACGTGGAATGTAAGGGGAGCGAATGATGAGGTGAAAGAGAGAGAGATTGTCCAGGTGCTTGAGGGTGCAAAAGTGGATGTATGTAGAATAACTGAAACAAAATGAAGAGGAGAAAGTGTGAGAGAATGGGAGTATGGATGGGGTATATGTGCAGGAGTAGGTGAGAATGAGAGGGCAAAGGAAGGAGTATATATAGTTGTGAGTAAAAGATGGAAGAAGAGCATAAGACAGTATGGATCAGTTGGGTCAAGGATTGTGTGGGTAAAGTTGAAAGTTGGAATACAAATGTGGGCGATTGTGGGTGTGTATGCGCCAACGCAAGATAGTGCTAGAAGAGTGAGAGAAGAGTTCTAGACAAATGTAGAAGTGTGCATGGAAAAGTATGGAAGGAATGAGAGAGTGTTTTTGATCGGTGATATGAATGGTAAAGTTGGGAATGTGAAGGTGGATGGAATAGTTGGTGAGTGGGGTGTGCCTGCTGATATAGATGAGAATGGGAGTGCGTTAGTGGACATTTGCGCTGGGAGGGGGTTGGTGATAGCCAATACCCTCTTCAGGCATAAAATGATCCACAGGTATACATGGCGAGTGATGAGAAGGCTGGGTGGTGAACTGAATGAAAGGAAGGCAATGATTGATTATGTGTGTGTGGATGAAAGGATGCGAAGATGTGTAATGGATGCAAGAGCTTATAGAGGTTGGTGGAGTGGACTATCTGACCACTACTTGGTTGTGGCCAGAATTAGAATTCAAGTAAGATGGAGGAATAGAAGAAGGGAAAGACGAGAGGAAGGAGTAGTTGCAAGGAGAGTGGAAAGGTTACAAGAGGATGGGAAAAAGGCAGAGTATAAGAGAGAAGTGGAGGAACGATTAGGCAAATATGAATTGGAGCAGATGGGAGACATGGAAGGTGTGTGTAGGACATTTACAGAAGAAATGTGTGCAGCATGTGATGTGGTGTGTGGAAGGAAGAGAAGACAGAGGGGGGTGCAAGGAACAGCGTGGTGGACTGAAGAGGTGACACAGGCTGTGGCACAAAAGAAGAAAGCATACAATGAATGGATGAGAAATTGGGGCGTGGAAGAAGTTGAGAGGCGGAAGAGAGAGTTATACGTAGAAAGAAAGAGAGAGGTGAAAAGATTAGTAAGAGAGAGTAAGAAGAGAGTGGATGAGGAATTTGGAAGGAATTTGAGTGTAAAGTTGAGAGACTGTAAGAAAATGTTCTGGAAAGAGGTGAAAAGAGTAAGACAGGATGGAAGTGAAGTTAGCAGGGGAGTGATGGATAAAAATGGTAGATTACTAGTGGAGAAGGTAGAAAAAGTGAGCAGATGGAGAGAAGACTTTAAGGAATTGTTGAACATAGAGGATGGAATTAATGCGAGTATAAGTGGTTGGGGAATGGCTGGGAGAAGGAGGGAGGTGAGAAGACAGGAAGAAATCTGTAGGATAGAAATTGTGGAAGCAATGAAGAAAGTTAAATCGGGGAAAGCCCCAGGAATAGATGGAGTGTGTGGTGAAATGCTGAAGCATGGAGGAGAGATAGTAGTAGAATGGATGTGGAAGATGTGCAGATTGGCCTGGGAGGAAGGTAGAGTCCCGGAGGATTGGAAGTCAGGTATAATTATTCCCTTGTACAAGGGAAAATGGGAAAAAGAAGTGTGTGGTAATCACAGGGGCATTTGTCTTCTTAGTATAATAGGAAAAGTGTATGGTAGGATACCTATTGACAGAGTTAGAGAAAGAACAGAGAAATTAGTTGGAGAAGAACAGGGAGGCTTTAGGAAGGGAAGAGGTTGTGCAGATCAGATATTCATTCTTAGATCTTTAGTGGAAGAGTTTCTAGAGAAGGGAAAGAAGTTGTATGCGGCTTTCATGGATTTGGAGAAAGCATATGACAGGGTGGATAGACAAGGATTGTGGAAAGTGTTAAGAATATATGGAGTAGATGGGAAGTTGTTGAATGCTGTGAAGAGTATGTACGATGGTGCGAAGGCTGCACTGCGTGTGGATGGTGAACTAAGTGAATTTTTCTCTTTGAAAGTCGGGTTGAAACAGGGATGTGTCATGTCTCCATGGTTGTTCAATCTGTACATGGATGGGGTAATAAAAGAGGTACAAGGTAGGGTAGTGGATGTTGGAGTGGCCCTGGTGAGAGAGGATAGTGTTTGGAAACTCCCTGTACTGTTGTTTGCAGATGATACTGTGTTGTTGAGTGAAGACAAAGGAGAGCTGCAAGGCTTGGTGGATGAGTTTGGGAGAGTGTGTAAGAAACGGAATCTAAAGTTGAATGTAGGGAAGAGTAAAGTGATGGTCTTTGAGAGAGGTGAAGTCAGTGAATGTACAGTGAGGTTGGATGGTGAGGAATTGGAAAATGTGAGTACGTTTAAGTACTTGGGTAGTGTGATGAGTAAGGATGGAGGTTTGGAGGGTGAAGTGCTTGAAAGGGTACAGCAGGGAAGAAAGGTTGCTGGTTCTTTGAAAGCAGTGATAAGAAACAGGGAAGTGAGCATGGAAGTGAAAAAGTTACTACATGAGAGTATTGTGATACCAACTCTAACGTACGGAAGTGAAGCTTGGACGATGTTGGAAGGACACAAGTCAAGAGTGAGAGCAGTGGAAATGAGTTAATTAACCCGTCACTTCCCGAGGTTTTCTGCACCTCCGACATCCCCCACTCCCGAGGTATTTTCAAAAAATTTTTTTTTGGCTAAAACCTTCGCTTTTGGTGAGAAACATCGAAAATTCATAGAGAAATCGCTCACCTGAGGTTTAAAACACCCAATCCAGGTAGGAGTTCCTCCTTACCTGACTGGGTTTTCTAACATGCTGGCACCAAAGAAAACGAGTTCTATGGGAGGGTCACTATTTTATCCACTCATAACCGGTATTTATTTATTTACTTGGTATGAATGTATATGTAGAATGAGAGTAAATTGGTTTTCAAGCAGTAATAAAGGCATTATAAGCACTCTTTCACTCACTAACTAATCACCATACCTGACCTTTTTTTTGCCACATTACCTGATCATTATTTCTGGCTGTTTCTTCTTCTAATGCTATGTAAACATTGTCCTCCACATTGTTATCGATTGGGGAATCACTCTGGCCCTGAATATCTTTACTAGCCAGGTCACTGATAACAGGTCCTTTGCCAAGACAATGGCGTGAGGGGGGGAGGGGGGAGGTTATGCGGTGTAAGGCATTGTCCCTGCTTGGCATCTTGTAGAGGAATATAGGAAGGTGTCCCGTGTATACATAAGAAAAATCACGTGCAAAAATTGAAAATTGTGCAAATTAGGGACCTTGCAATTGCACGACGTACTGGTACGTCGCCGGGACTGGCAAATGCAAATCGTTGCAACGTACCCATACGTCGACGGGATGGGGCGGGTTAAGAGCAGCCTGTGGAGTCACATGGAGAGACAGGCTGATGAATGAGGATATAGAGAAGCGTTGTGGTGTGAATGTGGATGAGATAGGAAGCGTTATGAGGAACACACTGTGGTGGTTTGGCCATGTGGAGAGGATGGAGGGTGAAAGACTGATGAAGAGAGTGTATGTGAGTAGGGTGGAGGGCGGAAGAGGGAGGGGGAGGCCGAGGATGAGATGGAGGGATGGGGTGGAGAGGTATATGAGAGAGGGTGGTGTGAGTTGGGTGCAGGGCAGTGAAATTGCGGGGGACAGGGTGATGTGGAGGCGATTTGTTTGTGGCCACCCCTAACGGGATTGAGGCGTCTGGCAATATATATATATATATATATATATATATATATATATATATATGGAGCTTCTGTGATACAGTGGTAGAGTGTGCATTTCGCACGCTGGTGGACGAGGGTTCGCCTTCCGCCAGAGTTGTAAAAACTTTGGGAATCGTTCACCGAGCCACTTGCTACTTTGGCGGACATAAGAGGTGCTGTGGTTGAACCAGTGTCGCATACTAGTATGCACCCAATCGGCTTAAGGCGGGCCAATTACACTTGGTTCACAGACTACACCCACATCCAAAGCCACTAGAACACTACAATTACACTTACAAGCACTTCTCACCCTACATACAGTCTCTACCAGACAGCCTAAGCCACTGGGTAGAGATACATTGGCTTGTATCGTCCCTGCTTCGGTAGGGATAGGCCGGTCCTGCAGTGGACCTCAACGGCCGATGATGATGATATATATATATATATATATATATATATATATATATATATATATATATAAAATGCAAAAAAGAAGAAACCAAAGGCCAGGAGCTTGCAAACTGTTCCTTCCAAGAAAAAAATAGAAAACAAAAGTGAGCCAAATTCAAGATCTGTTCATTTCAAGATGTCAGGGCACACTGCGTTTGAAAGACTGGAGATCATAGGAAGAAGGAAATACAGACAGAGGGAGACAGTTCCAGAGTTGACCCATTGCATAAATGAAGGACCGGGAGTAACGGTTAACTCTTGCTTTAGAGAGTTGAACAGAAAAGGGATGAAAGTTTGTTGCTAGATGGGTGCTACGCACCGGTCATAGAGGTGGAGGGATGTAAGCAAGCAGTTCAGAGGAGCAGTGACCATGGAAGGAGCGACAGAAAAGAGATAAAGCAGCAACAGTGCGGCAAAGAGACAAAGGTTGAAGGGAGCCAGTAAGAGGAGGAGAGTTAATGAGACGAAAAGCCTTTGACTCGACCCTATTGAGAAGAGTTGTATGTGTGGAGCCTCCTCACACATGAGAGTTGTACTCTGCACAGGGGCGAATAAAACCAGTGTACAAAGTCAACAACCATGCAGGGGTAAAGAAGGTACAGAATTGGCTTAGCTCACCTGATCTCTTGGAAGCTGATTTTACAAGAGATGTATTATGATCTTTCCAAGATAAATCACGAGTAAATGAAATCCCAAGCATATTCCAGGATGATGCAGGCTGAGCTGGATATTATTAAACATTAGTGGGTACTCCTGTGGAAGATTCTGTCGGGTTAATAGGTGTAAAAACTGAGTCTTTGATGCATTAAAAACAACAAGATTCATTTTAACCCAGTCAGAGATACGAGCCAAGTCAGACATTAGGTGTGCCACAGCCTCATCCCTTGTTTGCTGAAGTAACTGCTGGGATAGACGTTGCGGGAACCAAATGGAAAGGTGAAGGGTGGAATCATCAGCTTAAGAGTGGATAGGGTTAGATGTACAGCTTAGAAGGTCATTGATGAATAAAAGGAAGAGAGTTGGTGATAGGACAGAGCCCTGAGGAACACCACTGTTGATAGACCTATAAGAACGATGGCCGTCTACAACAGCGGCTATAGAACGACCAGAAAGGAAGCTATAGATGAAGGCACAGATAGAAAGATAGAAACAGTAAGAGGTCAGTTTGGAAATTAAAGATTTATTCCAGACTCGATCGAAAGCCTTTGAGATGTCAAGTGCGATGGCAAAGCATTTGCCAAAGTCCCGAAAGGAGTATGACCAGGAGTCAGAAAGGTAGGCAAGAAGATCGCCAGTGGAGCATCCCTGACAGAACCCATTCTGACGATCAGAAAGGAGGTTGTGATAGGAAAGATGCTTTAAAATGTTATTTTTAAGAAGAGACTCGAAAACATTTGAGACACAGGATGTTAAAGCAATTGAACGATAGTTAGAGGGCTGGGAATGGTCACCCTTCTTTGGGACGGGCTGAATGAGAGCAAACATCCAGCAAGAAGGAAAGGTACAAGCTGAAAGATAAAGGTGAAAGAGTTTACCTAGACCGGGTGTAGGCACGGAAGTACAGTTCTTGGCGACAACAGAAGGGACTCCATCAGGCCCATATGCCTTGTTAGTACTGAGGCCAGTAATGGCAGAAAATACATGAGCTGAAGAAATTTTAATGTCAGCCATGAGGAAGTCAGAGGGAGGAAGTGATGGAGGAACAGCACCGGAATCGTCTAAGGTGAAATTGGAGGAGAAAGTCTGAGCAAACAGATCTGCTTTCTTAGTAGAAGGAATAGCTACAGAGCCATCGGAGTAGAAAAGAGGAGGGAAGCATGATGAGGTAAAGTTGTTAGAAAGGTTTTAGGCAAGGTACCAGAAGGAGAGGGAAGAATTCGAGTTGGGGAGTTGAGAGCATTTGGTACGGATGAAATTATTTTTAGCAGATCGAAGAACAGACTTAGCACGATTCCGGGCAAAAAAAAAAAGATGCGATTCTGAGGTGGGTTGGCTCTGGTACGTTTTTTATCCCCTCTCCTTGTTGCGGACAGCATTAGAATGAGCGTGATTAAACCATTGCTTTCTTGCATTAGTCAAAGGATATGAGAAAGGAATGTATGCATCCATGCCCAAGAGAATAACCTCCGTAATGCGCAAGACACACTCAGATGGCTCCCGGCCACGGAAGCAATAATCATTTCAGGGATAATCAAAGTACTGCCTGAGGGCCTCCCAATCCGAAACTCCAAAGTGCCACAGTCGACGTTTCCTTGGAGGGTCTGCATGCCTTACCAGAGCGATAGGACAGGTTAAGGTGATAAGGCTGTGATCAGAGGAGCCCAAAGGAGAGGAAAGATTAACGACATAAGCAGAAGGATTAGTTGTAAGGAAGAGGTCAAGTATGTTGGAGCTCTCTCCAAGGCGGTCAGGGATACGTCATTAAGGATAGAAAAGATGAAGGCTTGTTCACCAGGTGGATCAGTGAAAGGAGAGGAGAGCCAAAGATGGTGGTGAACATATATAAGAACACACACCTCTTTCTTGGTATTAGGTATACTGCAACTTCAAAACAATGACTAAATCTAACACTGTAAACACACGTATGTTTTTCACAAATAAAACTTAGTCTAGAAAACCAATTTATTTACCTGATATAACAATATGAAAGGGTAAATTTACATCTCACCTGTAACTACATTGTCTTCACAGTTTTAATAGAATGGATGTGCCAGGTGCAGGGATATCAGCTTCTCAACATCAGGCTGGAAGGCACTAAGTAGTCTTCGATCCCCGCATTCAGTAATTTTCAGTCTGTTTCTTTGCTTAGAAAGAAGTTGGGCAACTGGACTGAAGCCCCACTTTACTAAAGATGATGTTAGGAAGGCAATAAAGTACATCTGGACTTTGTTCCGCAGTGCAGGGTAGCGATCGGAAATGTTTTTTTTTTTTTTTTTAAGCCAATGATCTTGAAATGATTTTTTGAACTTTGGCCCCAGTTCAATGTCATTTTGGAGTGAAACCAGTTCTTTCTCCACCATTCCTGTTT
This sequence comes from Coenobita brevimanus, assembly GCF_032717465.1. Classification (NCBI taxonomy): domain Eukaryota; kingdom Metazoa; phylum Arthropoda; class Malacostraca; order Decapoda; family Coenobitidae; genus Coenobita; species Coenobita brevimanus. Next base: position 37,251,074 of record NC_137057.1, read on the forward strand.
CCTCATTGGTGATATCTAAGAATGGATTGATCACCCATTCTGGTATTTTAAGTGGAAAAAGATCCTGATATCTGTCAGACATGTCTTCATGCAGCTTATCCAGCTGTGCACAACGCACTTGAAGGTCATCTTCTGCTATTCTCTTCTCCTTCTCCAATTCAGAGAGGCTCGGAAACTGGAACAGTTCACGACGGGTTATGTTACGTTTGAATAACCGGAACTTGGACAGAAACGTGGAGAGGGTTGATTTGACTTTGATAAGGTTAACCTCATTTCATTGCAACTGCAAATTAATTTGGTTGAACTTTGTGAATATATCTGGCAAGTATGCAATGCCATGCTTGATGTGTCTTAGTTCATCACAGATAACAGAACTGAAGTCTTGGAAGAATTCAACAATTGTTTTAAAAAATGAATAAAACCCTGTCAGGCAGTGTCCCCTTGACAGCCATCTAACTTCTCTGTGCAACAACAGACATTCAAAATCTTCATCATTCTCAGTGCAGAGCTGTTGAAACAGTTGGGAATTGAGAGCATGTGCCTTGATTTTATTTACTGCTGTGATAACAGTGCTCAGTGATTTGTGAAGTTGACCACTTGGGTTTTTTGCGACCAGATGTTGCCTGTGGATTACACAGTGCACCGTAAACACACCAGGTACAGCTTTTTTCAAGAAACTGATGAAGCCATAATGACGACCTATCATCGATGGCGCCCCATCTGTTGCAGAAGCAATAGTGTTGGTAAGCGGGATGTCTCTCTCTTTGAAAAAAATTCTCAACAACACGAAATACTGACTCAGTTTTTGGTCTGTTTCTAGTTGTCTTGCAAATAACAGCTCTTGAACCAAACTTTCATCTCTGACGAAACGAATATAAGCAAGAAGCAAAGATTTATTGCCTGGCAGAGAGGACTCACCTAATTCTATGCTAAATTCTGTTTTCCTACGCATGTTGCACAATGTGTCTTCAGTGTTTTCAGTCATTTCATCCACTCTTCTTTGAACAGATTTATCACTGAGAGGAATAACTTTAATAATTTGTTCAGGTGGCTTGTGTAAAACTGTGTACAGACCCTCCCTTACTGCCGGCAGAATAAGCTCTTCTCCAGTTGTGTGAGGCTTACCAGATCTAACAATCAGCAATGAGATGTTGAATGGTCCACGCAAACCATCACTATATTGTTGTGAAGTGCTAGCAAACATATTTACATTGGTTTTCCGTTAATAAAAGTTTTCTGAAAATATGATAAGTTTTTGTCTGCTTTCTCAAAGTGTTTTTTCTTCAAATGTTCAAGAAGCCTGGAAGGTTTAAAAAAATAAAACCATGCTTTCGTGTATAATTCTTATGTTAATTTTATTCTTTGTAAAGCTTAAGTGTTCCTTATGTGTTCGTGACTAAGATTTTGTCAAATTGATTTTGCAAAAAAATAAAAAAAATATTACTTGGTTCCGATGCCCTCCTGCCGCCCCCCCTAGGGCCCCCTTTTACCTCACCATCCCCCTGGATCTTTCCACCGCTCCCAGGGGGGCGGTACCGACCACTTCGGGAACCACTGGACTATAAATAGAGAAGGCGACATACAATATACAGTATACAGACAAAGATGACGAATACAAAGAATATACGCATATGAGAGGATAGGAAAGAATTGCTACACACACACGTAAAACACACACACACACACACACACACACACACACACACACACACACACACAAAGTAGTAAAGAATTGAACCGGGTGGCATTCGGAATTTTATACACATTTACCGCCCGCCCGTTACCACTGATTCCCCCTCCCCTATCCCCCTTCCTCCCCTCCCCTCTCCCCCCCCTACCTCACCCCTTTTAAATCACTTCTCCCTCCTCCTTCTCCTCCCCCTCCCCTCCTCCCCCTCCAAGTCGCTGTTTCCCCCTCCTTCCTCCCCCTTCTCTTCCCTTCCTCATTGCCTCCCACTCATGCCTCTCTCCTACCTCCTCCCTCCTCCCCCTCTCTCTCTTTTTAACCAATCGTTCCATCTCCCCTCTCTCTATCACCAAAAAAAAAAAAAAAAGGAGAAAATAAAGAGAGAAAAAGAGAAAAAAAATACCCCCCGAGGCCCAACCATTTTTCACCTTCCGATCGAGGGGACGCTTTTTTTGATGCCCTAAATCAGAGAGAGAGAGGAGGGGGGAGGATGAACATTAATAAGACAGAGAGACAAAAATACAAGGAAAAAATAGAGACAGACAGGCAGGCAGAGAGACAGACAGGGAAAATAGACAGACAGATAAACAAACAAAAATAGAAAGACATAAAGACAAAAATAGGCGGACAGACAGACAGGGAAAAATGACAGACAGACAGGCAGGAAAAAATACAGAAAGATAGACAGACAGGCAGACAGACAAGCAGACAAGCACAATAATACACAAGCAAACACTATCTTCTTCATGACAAGCTTAACATTACATTTCTAAGAATCATTTGTAAGATTCATTTGTAAGATTCATTTTATCATCTCCATTTTTTTCAATTTCAAATTGGAATTCCATTTTTTTTTTTTTTAACCTTTGTATTTTTTCCATGATGTTTTATTATTATTATTTCTTAATTGCTTTTGGGGGAGGGAAGTAAGAGTAAGTATGGTACCGAAAACTTTCCTAATTAACCATGTATTAGGACAGTGGAAGGGCCTAAGTCTCTGTCTCTGTCTCTGTCTCTCTGTCTCTCTCTCTCTCTCTCTCTCTCTCTCTCTCTCTCTCTCACACACACACACAGACACACACACACACACATACTCGTCGAAAACTTGTCAGTACAGTAATATATTATAATCGTAATCTTCCTCATTCATCATCATCATCATCGTTATCAGTTTTCATCATCATCCTCTTCCTCCTCTTCTCCCTCCTCTTTCTCATCATCATTATCATTATCATCCCTCATCATCATCATCATCATTATGATAATTATCATCATCATCATAATCATCAACAACACACTTATCATCATTATCATTATCACCATCGTCATCATCAGTATTCATTACCATCCTCTTCCCCCCCCTCCTCCTCCTCATCATCATCATCATCATCATCATATCATCATATCATCATCATCATCAGTCTTCTCCTCCTCCTCCTCCTCATCATCATCATCATCATCATCATCATCACCACTATCACACGTACTCTCACCTCACACTAACTTTCACAGTCTCTCTCACACTCACTCGCTCACTTTCTTAATATCAGTTTCCACCTCCTCTGATCCTCCTCACACATGCTGTTTATTTTTTCATGCTTTTTTTTTTTTGGTGGGGGGGGGAGGAAGGACTAAGTATGGTACCCAAGAGCTTTTCTAATTAACCGTGTACTAGGACAGTGGAAGGGCCTAAGTCTCTGTCTCTGTCTCTGTGTGTGTGTGATGGGTTCTTTTGATGTCTTAATAAATGGCAAGCAGAGAGAGAGAGAGAGAGAGAGAGAGAGAGAATGAGAGAAAAGCAACAGATCTATTGGTTCTTTTGATTTTTTTTTTGTACAGGACAGGTTACAACTATTTATCTCTCTCTCTCTCTCTCTCTCTCTCTCTCTCTCTCTCTTTCTCTCTCTCTCTATTTAAGACAAGGATAGCAAAGCAGGATCGTTTTCTTAGTATCACTGGAGCTTCTTTACGCCTCTTTCTCAGCTATTTATTTTCTGTAATATACCTTGCCATTTGTTCTATTTTTGTTCATTTAAAAACATTTATTTTATTTTAGTTTATGTTTATTTTTATTTTACATTACTTTATTCATATACATATATATATATATATATATATATATATATATATATATATATACTGTATATATATATATATATATATATATATATATATATATATATATATATATATATATATATATAAAATTCAATATTCACATTATTTCAGTAACACAAAGCAACATAGGATATCAAGGTGTAATATGCAAAATAACTCACTAATGAATAAGTGTTACAGAATCCCCTGGGCCACTTACAATACGGAATAATTCAAACTCATATAAAGGATGACAATAAACGATAACAATAACCTGTCTCTGATTTCTATTTATTGATTAATTTCATAAGATAATTTTTCATGCTTCATCTAAATTATTCTCCGTTTCTAACCTTCTCTATTTCTAATCTAACTTGCTCTAAATTAAAGTGTACAACTGTGGTCAAAAACTCCTTTACAGCATTTTGAGACATCGTTAGGTCTCATTATATATTTTTTAAGTTAACCAGTATTAGAGAGGTAATATGTGTTGATAGATGCATGATATATATTTCCAAAATTTGCTTCTAGTTTAGTATCCCTTCTACATCAAAGGCTCCATTTTCTTTCGTATGGTCAAAATTTCCTTTACACTTTTCTGAAATATTGTCAGTAATAATTTAACATTTATAAATTAACCAAAATTAAAGATGTCACATAAGTATGCAAATTTGTGATACATATTTCCAAAGTTTGCTTCTAGTGTAGTATCTCTTATAGATCAAATGCAGGCTCCCTTTTCTATTGTATACGTATAAGAGACTAAAGGGCTCATTTGAATTTAGCATATTTTGTACTGCAATCAGATTGCGAGTTGAAAAGAACGTGTCTCTTCTTCATTAGGATGATTATGGTAATTAATGTTTTTGGGTCATTAATTTAATAGCTGCAATCTGTCTTTGTACACATATAAGAACTATAAAATTGGGTGCATTCATACTAAATATTAGGCTGGCAGGAAACGAACTCCCGATGGTATAGCAACGAGCATAAGTGGGAAGCTGTACAATATTTAAGCCAGTAGCTGCTGCATACTTCACATGATGGAAAATGCATAGCTGCTACAGTCATCATATGAGTTTTTTTTTTTTTTTTTTATGGGCACGTTTCTAATGCCATTTGGCATCTCGAATGAGCTGCTTCCGTCACCTCCTGTGCGTCCCGCGACCACCCACGCATCCTCAGTATCGTCTTATTACTAGTTTGGAGATGTGGACCTTCATTACCTCACCATGGCTGAACCAAGGTAAATAATGAACCCATATATGATTTTCCTATACTTCTGCATACACCCTTTCATTTTATATGAGCAAAAATTATTTTTGAAAAAAAAAAAAATTGTGCATGGGGGGGTAGACCAGGAAACCTAATACAGCAGTTGTCCTGTTAATGGGAAATCCATAGTATATTGCATATAAGTACGGTAGTATCCTGTAGTCTGACCCTATATTCTCCCTCTCTCTTTCTTTCTTTCTCTCTCTCTCTCTTAATATTTACTTAGTTATTTCCACCAGGTGTAATAGGATAATTGACTGCATCTGTACAAATTCTACTTATAACATTTTTTCCTATCAATACCAGCAAAAATGAGACACCAAAATGGCAAACATGATATTATTAAAGGATGTATCTATTTCCTTATCTATGTACCTATCTGTGTAATTACATGGGTAGATGAATATACAGATAGACAGATAGAAAGACAGACAGATACAAATGAGACCAAATGACAGACGATGTGACATGATTACAGGATGGATATACTTCTTATTTATGTATCTGTACTTATATGTCTAGATGGATAGACAGGTATACAGTAGACAGATATATAGACACAAATGAGACACCAAATGACAGGCTTGATATATCAGTAAAGTGCTTTTCATGAGCGTGGGGCGAGCGAACGAGCATTTGTACATACGCCTGTCATCATAATTTCATCTTAGCGTAAATTTTCAACGCATCCAGTGAGGTAGTTCAACAATAAAAGAAGAATAATTGGGCTAAAATATTTACTTTCTCATTTTATCTCTCTCACATACACGCAGACACACAGCTGTAAATGTTTTCGACAATTCAGTAGTATTCTGGGCACTGGATGTGCTTATAATAATGCGCCATAGCATTTATCACGCGTGCAATGCTCAGTTCTCAGCTCCCGACTTGCCGTGTCAACGAACTGCGTCTGTTAACACTTGGCTATTGATAGAATGATAAAACCAAGAAATGGGGCGATTACCCTTAGCGATTTTACCCCTTAAAGATAGAAAAAACGTTCATATAAAATTATCAGTGTAATATCCGATATGTAATTGTTGGAATCCATGCAAGAATTCATAGTGTTACAACAGGAAATCTCTTTTAGTTCGATTTCATAGTAGAGCATGTCAATTAACGCCCCCTGTACATTCCCTTGGAAAGTTGGGATTCCAAGGAGCTTCTTTGGTCTCGTGTGTGTATATATATATATATATATATATATATATATATATATATATATATATATATATATATATATATATATATATATATATACGGTAGCCCAAAACAAAATATATTGATGGTATCTACTACGTGCTGAAAGAATCTCTTCTTTATCTCACATAGTTGAAAAGTTATGAGGCCCTGAAAATTTATCGCTGTTGGGCCGTGTCGTGTCAGGCTGCTCATTTCTCAGCTGAACATTGAGTAAACATCACTGAGCTCACTGCGTTCGCTCGTTTGTAATATTTGTTCCTTTAACCCTGCGTCACTAAATTGCCCTTAGTTTATTACTGTTTACATACTGTAATCTGCCGTGTGCGAGCGCGAACCCACCCACCCACCCACATAGCCTGAGTACAGCGCTACAGTATAAAACTGATTGCTTAAACGATACCATTCCTTTTCGTAGGATTGATGAGCACGAAGATAACTAGATGGATTGGAAGATAGATATTCACAAATAGGTAGGTATAAATAAGTAAATGAATATAATTCTCTCTCTCTCTCTCTCAGGCCAGTCGCATTCATTAATCTCTCTCTCTGTTCCCCTTCAGTCTTATCTTTTCCCTCCCATTCACAAGGGAATCAGATTTCTACCGAACTCATCACAACTCACTCGCTTTCTGGTGCTCGCACTCTGTCGCTCACACTTACACTCATAGTCATTCACTTTCTCCCTCTTTCTCTGATTCTCATGCACATAACTTTTTTCTCATGGTTACTTAAGGGGGTATCACACTGTATCCGAGGCTAGCTTGGAATCCGTTTGGACAGATTCTTGCCCATCATATGAGGTACAAAACAGTGTAACCAACGAGGCGGCTCAACAGAGAATATTTCGTGTTTCAGAGCACTGAACATCTACTATCATAGAATTCTTAATAATATTTTTCATAAATATTAATACTTATGAAAGCCGTAAGGAGTAAATATTTCCTGGACTGATGGAAATTGTGATGATGGGGATAAATAATCACGAGTTTGCATGTGGGGACGCGGCTGCCAGATGCATGCAGTGAGGAGCTTCCTCCTCCTCCTCCTCTTTTTCAAGAGCCACCACCGCAAGGGCCATAACAGCAATTGCTCCAGCCTCTAGAAACTCTGAGAAAGCCATTTTAACCGATGGGATCCCTGGACAATTCCATCTGTTTATATACAATGCTGCTTCTCCCTCTTCCCTTCCGAGTCGCAGATCGCATTCTCCAGTGATCTTGACTGGGTACAAGCGAGACGAGACGGGCACAGGCAACAGTGTGAGAAGAAGCGTTGCGCCGACAATACGAGGAACGTGTATGATAAGGACTGTGCCTGGTTCCATGGAACTTTTCCTTGGCAAACATCATACGAGGTACCGTGTGATACCGCCTTTACTTTCTCACTAACTCTCTGGCTTATTTATATGTAGGCTATTCTTTCCTCCTCAGATTTTACTTCTTTGTCTGACACACAACTTTAAATTTAGCATTATATTTAGCACTATATTCAAAGGAACTCTCTCTCTCTCTCTCTCTCTCTCTCTCTCTCTCTCTCTCTCTCTCTAACATATGAAGGTTGTGGCATATGCATGTTCCAGCTCTCTATTTCTCACTCTCACATGTATACTACATCACACACACACACACACACACACACACACACACACACACACACACACACACATCTCTCTTTAATACATGGGCACACCTCCATACATAATAAAACTACATTACTTCATACTAACGTACCAAGAGTGTCATTGCCTATTTATCTATCTATTTATCTATCTGGTTATCCATCTATGCAGCTGTCTATTTATCATTTGAACGAGTCTTTAAACTTTTTTTCACAATAAAAAAAAATGGAATTGCTTCAAAAATTTTCATCGAATTTTTTGCATGTTTGTCCAGATTATTCGCATTCTTTAAATTTTTCCTAATTGTTATTTGGCTAATTTTCAAAGTCATTTATTAATTTTTGCATTTCTCTCGCTGTAATATTGAAATCTTTTTCCATATAACTTTTATTTTCTTTATATTTCTCTCATAATGCCCGATGGTGTTCATTTTCCAGTTTTTAAATTTTAATGTCTACATTTTTCTGCATATCTCACATTTTTCCAATGTCCATGTTTTCATATATATATTTCTTTTGTACGTTTCAACTCCGTGTTCTATTTTTTTTTTTTTTTGTATTACTCCATTTCCATCATTCTATATTTGCATTCATTATCCATATTCCGCTTCTATATCATTGTTCGAAGCTTACGTATCTTTTGCTGCGTAAATTCATATATTCATTTGTTTCTCACATTTTTAATTTCCATTCCATTTTGAACTCATGCCATTTTCTTCATTTAATCTCGGCTGGACTATCTTAATTTAATAGCTCATCTCCAAACCACACGCTTCTTTTGATGATCTAAGTCATATTTACTTCTTAGGGAAGTTGTCGCTTCCTGTGTACTCTTTCCCATGCTATTTTAAGGCTTTGGTATTCTCTCTCTCCCTCTCTCTCTCTCTCTCTCTCGGTTTATATGTCTGTCTATCTATCTAATTATCTGTCTATCTGAATGTGCAATATTTTAACTCAATGTATACATACCTATCCATATATCGATGTACTTAACTTTTTTTTTCTGCATCTGCCTATCGACTCATCGAATTCTTACATCTTCATCCACTTAAATTTCTCTCTCTCTCTCTCTCTCTCTCTCTCTCTCTCTCTCTCTCTCTCTCTCTAACGGTATATGTCTATCTATCTGTCTATCTGTCAACCTGTCCAGCTATCTCTCATTTCCACATCAGTTTGTATCCCCTCATCAGTCTATCAGTATCTGTTCAACACTCCATTTCTGTCTATCTAGTTATGTCTACCAATTTATCTATCATCATCCCTTAGCTTCCCCCATACAATCTATTCAGTTGTTTCCTTTCATTCTCCTCCTTAATGAAACACACACACACACACACACACACACACACACACACACACACACAGTATCCCTTCTTGTCAATCAGTCAGTCAGCCTCTCTCTCTCTCTTTCTCTCTCTCTCTCTTGACATGGGCACACTAACACGTTCCGAGAGGTTTTGTGTGTGTGTGAGTGTGTGTGTGTGTGTGTGTGTGTGTGTGTGTGTGTGTGTGTGTGTGTGAGAGAGAGAGAGAGAGAGAGAGAGAGAGAGAGAGAGAAGAGGGGTTAAAAGGGTAGAGAAGTGGAAGGAAGTGAAGGGAGAGGCACTGTAGGAGGAGAAGGAGAAGAGAGGGAGGAAGAGGAGGGTGAGAGGGAAGGGGAAGGAGGTGTGATGAAGGGTGAGAATGAGGGACAAGGGGAGGGAAGAGATAAAATGAGAGTGGAAAAGAGGGATGAGACTGGAGTGCGAGGGAGAGGTGAAAGGATGGAAAAAGAGAGGGACTGGATGTGTGTGTGTGTGTGTGTGTGTGTGTGTGTGTGTGTGTGTGTGTGTGTGTGTGTGCGTGCGCGCGCGAGGCAGGAGGCAATATTAGCTCAAGGCTCGAAACACGCACTAAAAAAAAAAAAGTCAAAAACATAAGCCCACAATAATTCTCACTCCAGGTGGAGAAAAATTTGTAATTGCAGAAACTGTGAAAAAACGCGCATGAGAGAGAGAGAGAGAGAGAGAGAGAGAGAGAGAGAGAGAGAGAGAGAGAGAGAGAGAGAGAGACCCTCCCCTCATCAGCTCACCCAGGTAATTACACTCGTAACAGAACAGACAAGCGAAAAAACATGCATCACGCCCCAGCGAGCGCCTGTATTCCTTGCATCAATTCCACAAGGTTAACTGAGCCTGGAAATTTGGAGGGACGGAGCTGCTTTGTACAAGTAAAGCCTATAGCAAAACATCACCTGATACTTCAGCTATTCATTTCACATTCCTCTGCTGGTTAATATTCATAAGCTGAGACAGGAAGCTAATATTTCACCTCTTCTTCTTGTAATTTTCCTCTGCTAGCTAATGTTCATAAGCTGAGACAGGTGACCTATATGTCTCTGTCCTATTATTTTACCTCATCACACTTAACTCTGCTGTCTGATATTCCTGAGCTGATAGGTAACGTTATATTTTACTTCTTCTGCTTGATATTTTACTCTGCTAGTAAATATTCCCAAGCCGAGATCCACGTCGTATGTTCCTCTGCCCTAATATTTCATCAAATCTAGTTTTCAGTTTTCTCTGCTGGCTAACAGTCCTAAGGTGAGAGAAGCTTCGTATGTTTCTTTGCCCTAATATTTCACCTCTTCTATTTTTTACTGTTTCTCTGCTGGTTAACAGTTCTAAGCTAAGAGGGGTTTGGTAAGTTTCTCCGCCCTAATATATAACGTCAGCATTTCACACTCTGCTGGCTGGTATTCTTAAGTTTTGAGGGGCTTAGTATGTTTTTCTGTCATAATTTTTCACCTCTTCTACTTCCCACATTCATTTTTTAGCTAATATTACTAAGCTATAAGATGGAGATGCTTGGTATGTTTCTCAGCCCTAACGTTTCACCTCTTGTTCTTCTCATATTCATCCACTGGTTAGTAACCCAAAGCTGTGAGGGTCTTGGTAACTTTCTCTGAACTTATATTTTGCTTCTTACTTCTCACATTTCTGTGGTGACTAATAGTCTTAAGCTCAGAGGGACCTGGAACATTTCTGTACTCGTAGATGATGCTTTTTGTTACAATAAGTCAGAGAAGAAAGTGACACACATACCCTATCTCTTAAGTAGGCGCAGGGGAACATCAGACCAGCGTTTACCCCTATGTGTACTGGGTGGGATAAATGGAGAGGGGAATCCTGTTTAGGAGACGATCTAACAATGCAGCTGGGGATTTATAATGTGAATAATTTCGTCGAATAATGTGAGGATTTGTTGGCTTTTTAGTAGCGCCGGGCTGATGTGGAATGGATGGGTTACATGCCTACATAGAATCAGGATTTATATACGTATATGGATATTATCCACATATAGATATAAGCACAGACACCATTCACAGAGGGATAGACATATAAACATATTCATATAGATGCAGCACACGTACCATACATACATTCATACCACGCTCGGAGATAGTCACTTTAAATCTCTCTCTCTCTCTCTCTCTCTCTCTCTCTCACACACACACACACACACACACACACACACACACACACACACACACACACACACACACACACACAAATCCACGCATCCATCATCATCATCATCATCATCACCGTTATAATCTTCATATCGTCATCATCAAAGAAGAGAAAAAAACAGACAAAAAAAGTGAAATCTCTGTCAAATTTTTGTCTCCCATTGTATACGTATGATGATTCAGTATGATGGTGACAGGGTGAGAAAATAATACACAGGCTTCCATCCAAAACCTATTAAGGGAACTGAGGATATGAGAGATTGGGACGGAGGAGAAGGAGGGAGAGATGGAAGAAAGAGTAGGATGAGAAGGAATGGGAGGAGGAAGGGCGGGCGGGAGTAAAGTAGGAGTCGACGAGGGAGAGTTGGAGAAGGAAGAGGAGGTGGAAGGTAGAGAGGGAGGAGGGAAGTTTTGTCAGAATCAATATCTTTAAAAGTACTAGTAATCAAATGGTTGATTTTTATCTGAGTAACTCAAATATATGTTTGATTTTTGACTCACATGTAATCTACCTACTTCAATTTTGTGTTGAAATTTTACAAAAAAAAAAAACGGGTAAATTTAAACACATACGAAAATACCGAAGATGGCATTTGGGTGGGTGTATGGTGCAGGAAGGAAGGCAAATATTTTACTATAAACTATTTTTACTACTGAGACATAACCTAAGCAGTTGTTGTATTTTTTTTATCTTTTCCAGTGTCACTGCAAACTTGCAAGTCAAACCACTTAATGAACTGCATTGAAATCCACTGTCACTGTAGTGCAGTTGTGTAAACTTTGTTAAATTGTTGCAGATTGGTATTGAATGGGAAGCCTTCAATGACCTCTGTAGTTCTACCAATGTCATAGCTGTTCAGCTTTCCACAAAAATGTCTCAGGTAAAGACAAGACTCTAAGCTTGGACTCATCTGCACCACCTACAGTAGTGGGGTCAGGGAGAGAGCTTCATCTAGCAGAGCCACCGTCAGAGATCTCTTCCTTTATGAACTGTATCTCAGAGAGACCATCTATCCATATATGGCCAGACGCCTTCATCCCGTAAGGGAAGGCCACAGACAAATCGCCTCCATGTTGCCCCATCCCCTGCTATTTCGCTGCCCTTCCCCGCAGCTCAAACCCCCCTCTCTCAGAATTTTCTTCACCCTATCCCTCTACCTCATCCTCGGCCTCCCCCTCCCTCTCCCCCCTTTCACCTCACTCACGTTCACTCTCCTCGTTAGTCTCTTACTCTCCATCCTCCACGTGGCCAAACCTCCTCTGTGTATTTCTCATAACTCTTTCTATCACACCCACGTCCACATCACAGCGCTCATTTACTTCCTCATTAGTCAGTCTGTCTTTCCATGTAACTCCATATGCTGCTCTCAAATAACTCATTTCCACTGCTCCCACTCTTGACCTGTGTCCTTCCAGCAAGGTCTAAGCTTCACTTCCATACGTTAGAGTTGGTTACCATCATGCAGTGACATTTTTACTTCCATGCTAACTTCCATATTTCTCATCACTGCTTTAAAAGAACCAGCAACCTTTCTTCCCTGTTATATCCTATCAAGCACTTCATCCTCCAACTTTCCATCCTTGCTCATCACACTACCCAAGTACTTGAATGCACCCACATTTTTTATTTCCTCATCATTCACCCTCAATGTGCATTCAGTGAGTTCATTCCTCTCAAAGACCATAATTTTACTCCTCCCTATTTTCACCTTTAGATTCCGTTTCTTACACACTCTCCTAAACTCATTCACCAAGCAAGGTCCATTCGTTTTCACTTAACAACACAGTATCATATGCAAACGGCAATTCACATTGTACAAGGGAATAATTATACCCGATTTCCAATCTCCGGGACTCTACCTTTCTCCCAGGCCAATTTGCACATCTTCCATATGCATTCGACAACTGTCTCTCCCCCCCATGCTTCAGCACTTCACCACACACTCGATCAATTCCTTCAGCTTTTCCTCTTTTGACTTTCTTCATTGCTTCCTGCATTTCCATCCTACTGATCTCATCTTTCCTTCTCACTTCCCTCCTACTCCCAGCCATTCCCTAGCCACATGTACTCGCATTATTTACATTCTCGATATTTAATAATTCCTTGAAGTGTTGTCTCCATCTGCTCACTTTTTCTCCATTTTCCACTTTCAATCTACCGTTTTTATCTTTCCCCTGCTACTTTTTTTTTATCACCCTTTGTCCTCTTTACTTCCTTCCAGAACATTTTCTTACATTCCCTCCATTTTACACTCAAATTCCTTCCAAATTCCTCATCAACTCTCATCTTACGCTCTCTTACAAAGCTTTTCACCTTTCTCTCTTCCTCTCTACATAAAACTCTTTCTTCCCTCTCTCTACTTCCTCCATGCCTTTGCATTCTATCCCCTGACTATATGTATTCTTTTGCGCTATAGCTTGTCTCACTTCTTCATTCCACCATGCTGTTCCTTGCATCCCCTTTCGCCTTCTCTTCAACCCACACACCACTTCACATGCTTCACAGATTTCTTCTGTGAATATTTGCGCACACCTTCCATTTCCCCCATCTACTCCAAATCATATTTACTCAATCACTCCTCCACCTCCCTCTTATATTTTTCCTTTTTCTCTATCCTCTTGCAACTTTTCTACCTTCTCTGTGTGGACTACTTCCTCCTGTCCTTCTCTCCTGTTCATGCATCTCATATGTACCTTGAGTTTCACCATCACCAAGTGGTGGTTTGAAAGTCCACTCAATAACCTCTGCATGCTGTTGCATCCATTACAAACCCTCTCATTCTCTCATCCAAACATACATAATCAATCATTGCGCTCTGTTCATTCAGTCCACCACCCACCCTTCTCATCACTCGCCACGTATACCTGTGGACCGTTTCGTCCCTAAAGTGGGTATTGGCTATCACCAACTAGCTCCCCGCACAAATGTCCACGAGAGCATTGCCATTCTCATCCACTTCTGCAGGCACACCCCACTCATCAACTACTTCATCCGTCTTCAAATTCCCTACATGTCCATTCACATCTGCAATCAGAAACACTCTCTCATTCCTCTCAAACTTTTCCATGCATGCTTCCATATTTGCCCAGAGCTATTCTGTCACTCTGCTCGCAAAGCCTTCTGTTGGTGCATATACACACACAGTTTCCCACTTTTGTATTCCAACTTTCTGTCTTACCCACGCAATCCTTGAACCAACTGATCCACGCTCTTATATTCTCCCTTTATCTCTTAAACAGAACATACACACATCCTCTTTTGCCCTCCCCTTCACACCTACCCCTGCACATATACCCTAACCATACTCCTACTCCCTCACACTCTCACTTTACCATGTAGTTTCAATCAGTCCACTTATGTCCACTTTTGCACCCTCAGTCACGTTGTTCTGGTGTCAACATCTTTTTCCATATGAAGTTGTAATATCACACATTTTACATAATAATTTTTAAAGCTGTTTAGTCATAATTAACAGTGTGTAATGAAGTGTGAATGATGAACAACCAAATATCATTTCGCTGTTAGCTGTGGTATAGGAAGAAGGTAGATGGCAGACCATAAGTGCCACCCTGTTTCAATTATAAAAATGAAGGTTAGGAGAAGTGAAAAGATATCTGAATAGTGCGTAAGTGTAAAGTCCTGGGGAACCATTTATTATGTTGGCATATGTGAATGTACTTAATTCCATTTAATAGAGGTGTATAATGTGCTAGTAGAGTTGTCATTTATCTCTACTTTTTGCATAAGCCCAGAGTATACGTAAATGCTCGGCACCTCACTTTTTAGCTGACCTCAGCACCGCGCCCTAGTCGGCTCGGTGAGTGTACAGCGTCAGAAGCCGTTTTACAGTTTAAAAGGGAGGTGGTATCGCTCTTACATATCTCTCGGGTCGCAGTTATATTATTCTGTACCCAATAAAGAGAGATTTAATCTGCTTATTTCTGTCACCTTACGCTACCACTTAATAACAGACCAGCTTCCACCTTCTCGTGGCAGAGGACCTTTGGTGGGAAGTGTCGGGCAGTGACGGCGAGTAGCTGACGTGTACTACAGACAGTGTCGTCGATCCAACACGGTGGTCTAGTTATACTATACAGCAGAACACATTATTTTATTGATGCTAGCGGTGGCACGATATTTAGTGCTAGCCGTGTACCGATACATTAAATTGGTGCTCAGTGCTGGGATACGATACGTGCTAAAGGGATTTATGCTGTGAACCAGTAACCCTTGCAATCGCTCGTTCCTGAAAGGTGAAACAGAAAATCTTACTCTACTGTTGTAAGGGGACTAATTACCAGTGAGTTAAGTGGAGCAGATAAACTGGAGTGGTGCATATTAATTCCTCCCATTATTCTGCCAGTGCGAGATTCCTATCTTAAGCACAAACTGACAGTTATCTCGCCCTGTGGTGTGCGAGATATCTCCATCTTCAAACGCAAACTGGCAAGAATCTCGCTCTCGTGTGCTAGAGGCGAGATAAGGGGAGTTCAAGCCAGTGCGGTGAGGAGTGGGTCAACTAGCGACTTCTAGCAACTCCAGAGGCGCGGACGGCCGAGGCGAGCCGAGGGAGACCGAAAGCGGCGGGCCTGGCGTGATGCAGGGCGAACCACTCGCTTGCTAACTCCCACAGCGAGCGGGCTGCCGTGTATGGTTGGAGGAGTCTGGTGGAGTGTGGAACGTGGAATGTGGAACATCATCCTGGACTTTCATATCTAGGTAGTGTCCATGCATTAGTAATACACACACACACACACACACACTTGAATCAACACACGTTAGTTAGTTGATGAGTGGAAATAAAGGTTTCTCAGAATTCCCTTGAAATAAATATACTTTCTGTGTATTTTATATGTGTCCCGTTCTCTGTCACTTACCGTAACTATCCTTTTTATGTCAGTTTATCTTCCTGTAGCTGGGAGGGGAATATTACTAACAAGGTTAGATGGATACAGTGAAGTTGGGACGTAGTATTAGGGAAATAGAGATTAACCCCACTAGACTCAGCATTTTATGAGTGGGTTGATACATCAAATAAAAGTGCTCAGACATATTAAATGAGTGAAGGACATATTGAGGATCAAGGTGATGAGGATATTTCTGAAGGACAGGATGAGGATTTGAACGTTTTGCATTTGCGTTCTGGTCATACTTGTTCAACAGTCCCAGAGCAAACAGTTAGATCCAAAATGGCCACTAGTCTTGCTAATGAGGGTAATCCTAGAGAGGAGACTGTGGAAGTTGAGACAACAACAGTACCTTTGGTCACTCAGGATATGCAAAATCCAGTCATTAGTGACAGTATTACAACCACTCACATACCTGTGTATACTTCAGATGTTTTCAGTACACCACAAGGTTTTGGACAGAATTTATTTTCTGTTCCTTATTCAAATGCATGGGGTATAAACACAGATGGTATTGGCATGCGAACCCAGAATCCTAATAAAGCATGAATACTAATATTGGCATGCAAACCCAGAATCCTAATCAATGGGGCATGAATACTAATATTGGCATGCAAACCCAGAATCCTAATCAATGGGGCATGAATACTAATATTGGCATGCAAACCCAGAATCCTAATCAATGGGGCATGAATACTAATATTGGCATGCAAACCCAGAATCCTAATCAATGGAGCATGACTAACAATATGGGCGTGCAAAGTCAGACTAACCCTCCTCCTCTGTGGCAGATACCTGTACCTAATCTGGCTACTGATATAGCACAGCAGCATCCTAACTGTTCTGAAAGTCAGGCTTTGGCGAAGGCAGGCATATGCTATGCAGAAGCTAGCAAAGCCTTGCAAACTTCGGGCTGGAGAGATACAGCTACTAGTTCTCCACAGCAAAGGACCAAGGCTGTTAAGCCAGAGGTGAAAAGATGGTGCGCCATACATGGGCATTGTCCTGATGAAACGGACTGTTGCCCCTTTGTCACTGAAAAGAGGAAGAAACTAGGGAACCCAGCTAGTTCGGGGGAAGTTCAGGGCCGCGCGCAAAAGTAATTAAAATAGTACAATCCACCGATGCGTGTGTGGCAGCTATTACTAAGGTGGACTTATTATCTATTCCTTGGATCATAGGGAAAGGCCAAGTGTCCCTGATCGTAGATACAGGGGCATGTACAAACATTATTTCTAGTAAAGCGCTGGAAAGACTTAAAAGTGAAATGCCTCTAACAAACTGGACATTATCACCACCTGATGTAATGTTGACAGGTGTGACAGGGAGTAGAATGAAGATTGTAAGCCAGGTGCCATTGACATTGAGGACAGATAAACGATCTCCTGTGTTACGTGCTACGTTTTATGTGGTTAAGGATTTTCCTCTGCCAGCTGATGGGCTGTTAGGCTTTGAAACCATGGAGGAGTATGATATAGTAATACACCCTGAAAGACATTCCATTTCCTTTAATGGGAAAGAGTTTGTAGGCCTTAATCCCTCAGCAACACGAACTGGAACTGGCATCCAAACAGGAGCCGTCCAACCAGTCGTGACCCCGACAAGTGAAGCGTCAAGGGAGTCCCCGGATGCACACGAAGCAGAGGGTATGGACTGGAAGAAAGTCAGGGCTATAGTGAGTGGTAATCACCACTTACCCAGTCGAACTGTCTGTAAAATTCCTGTCCGAGTACCTGACGTGTCGGTGGGAACTGATGTAGCATGCTTAACTGAGACTCTGAAACATAAGGCATTGTCGCTGGAATCGACTCTGACTAGCGTTGGCCAAGACCAGAAGACGCCCCTCTTCATCGCAAATATGAGTGATGGCGCAGTTAAGCTCAGAGATGGTTGTTATATAGGCGACTTGATGTGCTATGGTGCCCCCATAAAGGAAATCGACGACGTGCCGGTGATCTCTCCTGTAGTTACATCTCAAGCAATGACTCAGTCGGAACCCGTACGTCTGGCTAAGGAAAAACAGCTGGAGCAATACGTGAAGGTCACAGATAATGTAGACCATAAAACACGACTCCTAGCCCTCCTTAGAGATTTTCCGACGTAGTAGCACTTCCAGGAGAAGCGCTGGGTAGGACGGATAGGGTGAAGCATCATATTGGTTTGTGCCCTGGTACAAATCCAGTTTATGTGCCCGCATACTGTCTACCGCACAGCCAAAGGGAAGCAGTGGATGAGGAAGTTGAAAGGATGCTTCGTGATGACGTTATCCAGCCTTCCTCCTCGCCTTGGAATGCACCACTCTTTCTAGTGCCTAAGAAGGACGGTGGTGTGAGACCTGTTGTGGATTTTCGGCAAGTGATACTTGTCTGGATCTAGCGTCAGGGTATTGGCAGGTGGAGGTGACCGAAGAGTCGCGTCCCATTACTGCTTTTAGCACTCACCGTGGGCACTTTGAATTTCTCCGGATGCCTTTTGGACTGAGTAATGCTCCTTTAACATTTCAGCGGATGATAAACCAATTGTTTGGCGAGATGCTAGGACAAGACGTCTTAGCGTATCTAGATGACCTATTTTCCTACACCACAGAACAAGGATCAGATAAGATCGTTCCTAGGCCTCACTGGCTTTTATAGGAGTTTTGTCCACAGGTATGCCATCATAGCATCACCTTTAACAACGCTACTTAAGAAGGACGCTGCATGGAAATGGGGACCCTCGGAAGAGGAAAGCTTCAACGAGCTCAAACAAGCCATGTCAGAAGCACCCGTATTAACGTTTCCTAATTATACTCAACCTTTCTATCTGTGCACGGACGCCTCAGGTCTGGGTCTGGGAGCAGTGTTACAGCAGAAGGATGAGCAAGGTAAGACACATACCATAGCGTATGCTAGTAGGGCATTAAGACCCCCAGAGAAGAACTATTCGACGACACATTTGGAGACATTAGTAGTCGTGTGGGCGTTAGGACATTTCCGGGATATTATCTTTGGCTACCGGATAATTGTTTTAACTGACCATGCACCCATATGCGACTTGTTTAAAGGAAAAAAACTTGCACGGTAAGATTGCGCGTTGGTTTGGCAAGGTAATGGAGTTTGATCCAGAGGTAAGATATTTACCAGGCCATCAAAATGTTGTAGCCGACGCGTTGAGTAGAAACATTGCTGCTACCATAGCCGAGGATGTTGCTCTTGCTGAGTATTCCTCAGACACGGTAAAAGTGGAACAATGTAATGATGCGATGTGGTCTCAAGTCATCTATGCCTTGGAGTCTGGCGACGAGACTTGTCTACCTGAACTCCCAGTACCAATGACTCACTTCCATCTTCAACAGGGTCTTTTGTATAAGCAACCCCCAGGGAAGGACACTGCATATCAGTTGGTTGTTCCTGCTACCTTACAGCAAGCTGTGCTACAGTTAGTTCATGATGTACCTCAAGCGGGTCATCCCGGTCGCGATAGATGCATACGTGAGGCGAGAAAGAAATACTACTGGCCGACCACGAGGAAGGACATAGAAGCCCACGTCAGTCAATGCGTCAAATGCGCGGAAATACGAGGAACGACGGGACTTCCGACTCCCATCTTAGAGTATCCTCTACCGGAAAAACCCTGCGATACAGTCTCCATTGATCTCTTAGCGTTGCCGAGAAGTCGTCAAGGTTCATGTTATGTACTGGTGGCAGTGGACCATTTCTCACGATTCACCGTTTTAGCACCTTTACAGACGAAAACTTCAGAGGAGGTGGCGCATGCTTTTGTGACTTCAGTGATTTGTCCATACTCTACACCCAAGGTATTGCTCAGCGATAATGGCAGTGAATTTTGTAACCAGGTGTTACAAGAAATCTGTCATATGTATGGAGTAAAGCAAGTTTTTGTAACGCCTTACAGTCCTAAGAGCAATGGCCTGGTGGAGAGAACAAACAGGAAGATACTGGAAGTCTTGAGACCAGTAATAACCTCAAATCAGGAGGATAACTGGGAAGACTGGTTACCACATGTAGCGGCGACCATCAACTCAGAAAATTCATCAACTGGGAAGTCTCCTCATTATATCCTTTATGGAGAAGAGAAAGTGTTACCCTACGATTTGTTGGCTGGACCTCCTACTCCAGTATACAACGAAGAAGACTACACAAAGGTACAGTTGTTGAAATGCCAACATATACACAGTGAAGTACGGAAAAGATTAAAAGCCTCAAGAGCGGAGATGATGGCGAAACAACACAAAGGTAGTCAAGAAAGACGTTACAGGCAGGCCAGAAGGTCATGATCCACAACCCTGAGAGAATTTCCAAGCTCAGACCTAAGTTCCGCGGACCATATACCGTTGTGGAACGAGTACGTGGAAATACTTATAGAATAAAGGATGAAGCTAATGGAACTCAGGAGGCAGTACATGCTGATAGGATCAAACTAGTAAGTCAAGAGCTAGGCCTATCGTCTGATGTGTTGTGCCCTCTGTCTTCGTCGCAGTCTATGTCGTCATCCGTACCTGTCCCTAACCAAGAGTATCGCAGCAAGCTACGATCCCACAACAAGAGTGATTAAGGGAGTATCTACTCTTGCAGAAAAAAAAAATGTGGCTGTGGCTCATACTCCTCGTGCGTTGCTTGGGGTGGACCTATGGAACGACATCGGACATGGACACGACTGCGTTAATGCCAGGAGCACTGAAGAGCCCACTTGGAGAAGTCGTAGTAGTGGAAGATGCAGTATGCGTCTACTATCCAATGGAAGGCTATCTCCAAACGCCAGATATTGTCAAGGTCTCCAAGGGCTTGTCGAATCTCAGACAGCAACTGTTGGAAGTGGGAAAGATGTTTAATCGAAACCCACGATTGACGAACTCTGACACTGAAGCTTTGGAACGAACCTTGCATGGAATTATTGAGCTTCAGACTAGGCATATAGACAGGCCCACCAACAGGCTCACTAACTTGCATGTAGCTTTACCTAACGTACACTCTGATCTTTCCAAGCATGTCCATGCACGTACTAAGAGAGGACTTGTGGATTTTCTAGGAATCCTGTCTCAATAACTCTTTGGTACGGCATTAGATAAGGATATAGTGCAATTGGGTAGACAGATGCATGACTTGACACTGGCCGCTAAAGCCAATAATAGATTAATCATGCATGTGTATAAACAGTTAGATGAGTTCACTAACAAAGCTAACGAGATAATTAGGACTACCAACCATCTAGTAGAGCTTGTGAACAACATCCAAATTAACCTACCAACCCTAGCTAACTTGGTGTTATTCGCTGAGTACTTACATGCTCTCGACGAGTCAACCACTGCTTTGGAGAAGCATGCAGCCAATATGGTGGACGGCTTAATCGATGCAAGTTTGAACAGGGTTAATGCTTTATTGCTGCCTACTAATATATTAAAAAAATGCAGTTGATATAGCTATGTGGAAGCATGGACTTATGCCACTCTTTGATCTGAGTCAACTGGAATATTATTACCCATTGTTAGAGGCCCAGTTGACCCATGAAGGCATCCTGATATTGGTACCTATGAGGAATGCTGTAACATACCAGGCATGGCGGTTCATTTCCTTCCCTTTTGCTACTGCTAATAATACACTTGTTGTTATTGAAGAGGGTCCAGAGGTGCTAGTTGTCTCAGATGACAAGAAATATGTAGTAGAAACGACTGTGGATGAATCTGAGAAGTGTAAGGCCTCATTTCTTGATCTCCATGTATGTCCTGCTTTCCATTTTGTCTTCGTACCATTAAAGGTAGAGGAGTGTAAGAGGGCCTTGTTGGACACAAATACTTCCTCTGCTCTGCAACGTTGCACCTTCCAACCCATCCAGTTGAAGTCAGTTTTCCATGCTCATATTCATGCGAAACAGTACTTTTACTTTCCTGAGACAGAGGATGTAACTGTGATTTGTGCCTCACAGAATCAGTTCCTTACAGTAAAGGGGTACTATGTTGCACCTGATTTTTGTGAGTTACACAGTAAAGAGATAGCAGTTCTGCCTAGCAAGCATCATCTAGCTTTGACAGTGAACTTCTCATCCCAGTTACGACCCATTTTACCTTCATTCAATGTTACTTCCTTGAATGTGAACAGGCTGTCTCATGTATTAAAGGAGCTTACCTTCCTCTCCCACCTGAACAAGACTGATTTAGAGCCTTATGTACTGTCCTATCTTCCTTCATACCTTTCTCCTCCTATTTTGGTCCTGGCGTTGGTCTTCTACTTATTGTGGTCTTGTCCTGTGTTTGTGGTTTAGGCTACTATTTAAGGCGCCAATTAAGGAACCCACTGATACCACGTGTCCGTACTCGAGGATTGCAAGTGGATGTTCCTGAATAGTTAGCTACCCTACACTCTGGTTAAGCTACACGGTAGTTAGGACAACAATGTCGACGAGGACATCAATGGTGTGGCCGAGCGATGTTCTGGTGTCAACATCTTTTTCCATATGAAGTTGTAATATCACACATTTTACATAATAATTTTTAAAGCTGTTTAGTCATTATTAACAGTGTGTAATGAAGTGTGAATGATGAACAACCAAATATCATTTCGCTGTTAGCTGTGGTATAGGAAGGTGGATGGCAGACCATAAGTGCCACCCTGTTTCAATTATAAAAATGAAGGTTAGGAGAAGTGAAAAGATATCTGAATATAGCGTAAGTGTAAAGTCCTG
This sequence comes from Coenobita brevimanus, assembly GCF_032717465.1. Taxonomy (NCBI): domain Eukaryota; kingdom Metazoa; phylum Arthropoda; class Malacostraca; order Decapoda; family Coenobitidae; genus Coenobita; species Coenobita brevimanus. Next base: position 37,274,050 of record NC_137057.1, read on the forward strand.
GGGACCCATTTATTATGTTGGCATATGTGAATGTACTTAATGCCATTTAATAGAGGTGTATAATGTGCTAGTAGAGTTGTCATTTATCTCTACTTTTTGCATAAGCCCAGAGTATATGTAAATGCTCGGCACCTCACTTTTTAGCTGACCTCAGCACCGCACCCTAGTCGGCTCGGTGAGTGTACAGCGTCAGAAGCCGTTTTACAGTTTAAAAGGGAGGTGGTATCGCTCTTACATATCTCTCGGGTCGCAGTTATATTATTCTGTACCCAATAAAGAGAGATTTAATCTGCTCATTTCTGTCACCTTATGCTACCACTTAATAACAGACCAGCTTCCACCTTCTCGTGGCAGAGGACCTTTGGTGGGAAGTGTCGGGCAGTGACGTGTACTACAGACAGTGTCGTCGATCCAACACGGTGGTCTAGTTATACTATACAGCAGAACACATTATTTTATTGGTGCTAGCGGTGGCACGATAATTAGTGCTTGCCGTGTACCGATACAACGTAGACAATCTCCCTCTCTCTCAGTTCATCATTCACACTCCTGAAATCCGTACCATGTCCTTTATACTCTCCTTGGTCGGCACCTGTTGGTTTGTCCTAGTCCGAGGCAATTTGTCTTTTTAGTTGCTCTCTGGGGAGGGACACTAACCAATCGCCAGCCTACTTGCTTACACGTAGGGAACAATTATTAGTTGGCTGTAAGGTTTCCACAAAGCGCATTAAACGATTTCCTGGGTTACAGAAAATCATATGGCTTGTCACTCAATGTAGAGTTACCGTGGAATAGAGTATCACTAAACTGAGTGGATGATGGGCACCCCCACCGACCACACTATAGTCGCGGCGCACGACTCTGAGGTTGTCATTATCTTACCCTGACAACCTACCCATCAGTGCGTCCGATTTCATGCATAATATGGTAGCGTGTGATTCGTGTATATGTTTGTGTATAATAACATTCGTTTATATAATCCTGTATAATAATATGATTCGTGTATAATATGAAACGAAATCAGACACACTGTTCACTGGTAGGTTGCCGGGGTACGATAATGACAACCTCAGAGTCGTGCGCCGCGACTATAGTGACCAAAATAGGAGGAATTACAACACTAATTTGTCACTGACCTTATGACAGCTTTGCTTGCTCAGTTGAGCAGAGCAAATCCTATTTTTTGTGGGTCAGTCATAAACAGCCATGTCAGCATCAAAGCTAAGTTGAAAAGCATTTGGGAACAGGCTAACGAGGTGTCTGCAGGCAGAGCAAAGCATGAGTAAAAGACTGATATATGGTTAAGGTAGATAGACTGATGGACATACTTTGACGCAAATGTGATATCAAGACTTGTTCTGATGCTGGTTGCAACTCTGCCTGTGCCAGTGGAGTACATACAGATCGTCACTGTGGTAGAGAGAAAAAGATTCCAGAGATAGATATAGATCTCTTAACATAATCTCAAAGGGAGAAATATGAAGAATTTGAGGAAGATTGTTCAATTTTATGTTGGGGCATATATGTTAACCTTGTTCAATATACTGTAAAGATCAACAGCAAATGGATACAAGGACCAAGGCAACTCCAATTTCAGCTAAAACTCTTAAGAAGCCAGAGTGATGAAGAAAGAAGGTTGGTCCTGCCAACAGTGAAGAGATCAGCCTGGCCTGATCACAGCAAGTCTATACTCCAGGCTATGCTGTGTAGTGAAGATGACCTGGAAAGAAATGATGCAGTTGAGAAGATACTGAGGATTAGAGATAAAGGAGATGAGATGACCCAATTAGGAGATAACAGGTTAAGACCCAGGAAAACATCATCAATCAGTGCTGAGGCGACTTCACTTTCGGACCTTACTGACTGGACATCAGGAGTCTCAGAACCCCTGCACCCCCTTACCTGCTGTCTGACAACATCACAGGTCAAGGAATTTGTGAAGGAACCCATGGTTCTTTCTGACCAGCTTTCACACACCCAGTCAGCGGAGAGATGTGTGAAGATGACAGCTGAAGCTGCTGGCCATGTTTGTAGCCAGGACAGATGAGATCATTATAGGTTAGGTGGTCAGCTGAGAGCTCATGGGCAAAAACAAAAGCAAGAAAGACATGATGTCTTTGGTTAATTTTGTAAAACTGTTGAATATATACAAACGGTAATTTCATGGTGTTTTAAATAAGAACGTTCGGTGTTACAGCGTTCTTGTTTATATCGCCATTTGTAAGCAACACTGGCACATTTCAACGCAAAACCGAAGTAGGTAAGGATTGTTTAATCTACATTTTGTAGACTGATTTGAATTCCCAGTACAAAAATGCAACATTTTATCACTTGTAATTCTTGAAATTATACAAATTGTAATGTTACCCCAAAACTGACACACCCTAATGGAAGAGGGAGAGGATGGGGTAAAGAGTAAGAGAGGAGAAGAACGGGGGAAGATGAAGGGACGACGGAAGGAGGAGGACAAAAAGGACTGAAGAAAGACCAAAGTCAAAGAGAGAGTGGTAGGAAGAGGGAGAGACGGAGGGCTAAGGAGTAGGATGAGGATGGAAAGGTAATTCTGTCGGGAGACGACGAGACGAAAGGGGACAGAGAGGAGGGACAGAGAAAGGAGAGGAAGGAAGAGGAAACGAGGGAAGGAAATGGAAAGAAGGGAAGATGGGAGGAAAAGGGGAAGAGGGGAAAGGAGACAGAGAAAATGATTATTCTTGGTATTTTAACTCGTTCACGAGCGCGATGGAGATCTTGCTGCTCTCTCTCTCTCTCTCTCTCTCTAACAGCTAATTAACATATACCATCCCTTTAAGATTCAATTGCTTTCTTCCATTTTAGCTTTAAACCATTTTTAGTCTCTTCATCTCTTTTAATCTTCTCATTTTCTTTATTACCGCCACTAAATTGACATTGTTTTATTTTTCTTATTTTGGTTTATTGTTCATTTGAGTACATCCCAGTTTTCCTCTCACTTTGTCTTGGCTTTTTCTCATTATGTTTCACTTCCCTCCTCCTTTTCACATCTTTTCTCTACTTGTGTTTCCCATTATTCGACCATTTTCTTTTTTCATTTATCCAGATCATTAATTCGTTCAGGCAATCAGTCAGTCGGTCTTATATTTATTTTCGGGTTGCACATATTCCTTTTTAATGTCGGTCACGTTAATATCGAACTTATCATACATTTGTTTTGAATTCACCTTACGGTAACCCATTTACTTCCGTTACGACATATTATCATTATTGCATTTCATTAACTAAGTACCTGATACATTATACACTTGATAACCATTAGCTTTATACATCATAATTTTTAACATTATTATTGCTATACTATTGCAACCTCTTATTGGAACTTTCTTCGCGAGCGCGCGAGCGAGCGAGCGCGCACGCACACACACACACACACACACACACACACACACACACACACACATTATTTCCTTTCCCTTATCCTCACATATAATTCTTAATTTATCTGCTATTTCTGTCCTTACATTTTTTATTTTACTCTCATCATTTTCTCTTCCTTTGTTGTCGCTCTTCTTTTTCCATCCTCTGATGTAGTCCATTTTCTGTTTACTCGTTTTCTCTCATTTTTATAATTCTCTCTCTCTCTCTCTCTCTCTCTCTCTCTCTCTCTCTCTCTCTCTCTCTCTCTCTCTCTCTCTCTCTCTTTTAATATCAGTCTCTATGTACTTATTTGTTGGCCTACCTGTCTGTCACTCTGTCTGTCTGACTGACTTTCTGTCAGCCCGTTTGTTTATCTGCAGTATGTCTGTCTACATCTGGCTATCTATCCAGCTGTTCCTCTGGCTGTCGGGTTTTCTGTCTATCGTTTAGTATGTACGCGCGAATGAACAATACGTATGTGTGTATGTATGCTCTCATTATACAGTATATAGGTCTACATATCTATCTAGCCCTAGAATGCTTACGTCGGGTTAATTTCCTTGTTCGGCGATTTATTTATTTGCTATTTTGTTATGATAAGAGCTTTGGAGCTGTCCTTCCCTATACCTTCAATCCACCCTACCCCCTACCTACATAGGTAGTGGTGTGGTTTCATCTCGCATCTATCACCATGATATTTGGGTTTAAAGTGTTTTTTACCCGACAAAAGCATTTGTGTTACATTTTTTTTTATTTTTGTTTTCTTTTTTTTCCAGGTGTAAATCAAAGAGACTAAAGGGTGAAAACAATCTAAAAGAGTCTAAATTGATAAAAAAGGTGTTTCACAGGTATAATGTGGATTAAGTGTTTTTTACCCGACAAAAGCATTTGTGTTACATTTTTTATTTTTTTTATTTTTTTTTTCAGGTGTATAATTAGTGTATGATTATATCAAAGAGACTAAAGTGTACAGAGACTAAAATAGACTAAATTGAAACAAAATGTCGAAAAAAAAAAATTCTCCCGGCGAAAGCAGTACTGTGAGGATAACGTAAGCATTCTAGGGCTAGTCTATCCATCGATTTCCCTCTTTATATCCGACTATCGATATCGGTCTACGAATAACTACCTATCTGTCTGTACGTATGTTTGACCGCTGTCTCTATTTTTGTATGCATGCATGCCTATCCATCTACTGATCGATGTGTCAGGACCCTAAAATATCATAATACAATACATAATAGCTGGTAGCGTACATACAGTATGTAGCCTAGAGCTTAGCTAATGGTCATGACTAGGTCTGGAGGAAGTGACGTTCGCACGTTCTCTCAGCAGGAATGCCACAGACAGCACAATGTGACGCCTGATCGGAAAGTCCCCAGGTTCGAGAGAGTTCCACACATCTGTGCCTTACACGTAACACATCCATTCATATTCAACAGAGGAGTTAGGAGGCATGAAGAGTTAGGAGAGAGAGCAAGAAGCGGGTCCAGCGAGAGGCACGGCGGGGAATGAGGCAGACACGCGGGTTAGGGAGTAACTCTCATCCCAATATGCTCTGCGAGACTATATTACCATTGAGATATTCCCTTTGAAGAAAATAAACTACCATCAAACCCCAGACTCATTTTTATCTTCTGTCATTGACGACAAGTACAACTCGCATTATCTCCTACAAATGAACTCACTGTAAACTACAGCTCAGCTACGATTACGATGTAATTAACTAGAAGTACGATATATTATTTTGGCGGCAGCAAACATACAAACCACGTCAACGAGTGTACGAGTCTACAGTTGTGTCTACATTATCAAGATAGAAAACAAAAATACAAGTTCGAGCCAAACAACGCCTCACAACTTTATACTGGCAGTGGTTTGACAATATTTTGTTACAACCAACCTTCCAATTTCTACGTCAATCTTCAATCAGCGAACCAACGAACTACAACAATCTACTATTGCTTCGGAACAAGCAGGTGAGACAATAACCAACATTATCTTCTAGTTAACACCTTACAGCAAGAAACTACAATTAACCCGATGCGTCCCGTTTACGTATGGGTACGTTGCAGCATTTTGCATTTGTCAGTCCTGTCGACATACTGGTACATCGCACAACTGCAAGGTTCATAATTTGCACAATTTTTTATTTTCGCGCGTGATTTTTCGTACGTATACACGGGCCACCTTCCTCTATTCCTCTTCAAGATGCCAAGCAGGGACAATGCCTTACACCGCATAACCTCACCCCCCCCCCACACGCCATTGTCTCGGCAATTCACCTATTACCAGTGACCTGGCCAATAAAGACATTCAGGGCCAGAGTGATTGCCCAGTTGATGACAATGTGGAGGACAAAGTTTACGCAGCATTAGAGGAAGAAACAGTCAGAAATGATGATCAGATAATGTGGCAAAAGAGGTCAGGTATGGTGATGAGTTAGTGAGTGAAACAATGCTTATAATGCCTATATTACTGTTTGAAAACCAATATACTCTCGTACTACATATAAATTCGTACCAAGTGAATAAATAAATACCGTTTATGAGTGGTGTGAAATAGTTACCCTTCCATAGAACTCGTTTTCTTTGGTGCCAGCCTGTTAGAAAACCCAGTCAGCTAAGGAAGTACTGCTACCTGGATCGAGTATTTTAAACCTCAGGTGTTTCTCACCAAAAGTGGAGGTTTTAGCCAAAAAAAAAAAAATCGAAAATACCTCGGGACTGGGGGGTGTCGGAGGTGCGAAATAGCTCGGGACGTGATGGGTTAAAAGTTGTACAAGAAATCACATACAAACCTACGTTCAAGTAACCACAAACGGAGTTGTAGGGAGAGCACTCACTCACAACCCACTACCACATCAACCCACACCTGACCCCACCCTTCTCAACCACCCTCCATCTCCACCACCATCACAACTACCAGGAAGCTCTGATGCAGGGGTGATGGGGCAAATGATACCAGAGTCCTCACTCACCACTCATCGTTACTCATTCACCATTACTCACTGTTACTCATTTACTCACCACAGCTACCAGAGTGAGAAGTCGACGTGTGGGCTACCGTTGCTGAGAGCACCACAACACGTCAGTCAACACATGACTGACAACACTACTCATCAACACACTGTTCCCACCACAGTAAATCAGTGAGTCAAATAGTTACTTCATTTATACAATACACAGTGATAGGCACAATGATAGACAAACTCTTCACAAATATACAAAACATGCCTTATTGTTAAAACTTATGTACAGTCGTGGTCATAAAAAATCACCTATCCTCCTGTACCCCGTGCCTCAGGCTGGCTCTGTTATGCACGGGAAGTAACACTGGAGTAAGAGGGGCTGAGAGGCAGGAGCCAAAGAAGGAAAGATGGGTGGGAGGATGAGTGATGGTGCCGGGATGGAGTGAGGGAGTGGAGGGAGGTGAGGTAGGGGAAGGAGAATGAAATGCGAAGTGGTTGTCTATTTTCTTTCGTTCAGGGTATCATACAAAGAAGTTACTATTCGGTAGATAATGCTGCATTACACCTTGTGTAGCGGCGTCATATAACAAGCTCCAGATAGGTGGTGATATCAAGGGCTCAATCATGAGAGAAATATACTGACTTGACATGACAGATCAAACATTAGTTTGGAGCCAGATATTTATCGTTATTCGTGTATTTTGACTTCCGACGCAGAATGGAATCTGGATGGCTTTGGCTTCCATAATGTCTGTATAAGAAACTTCCTCTACCCTCATATGTAATTAATTTTTGAAACTAAATATCATAGGCAACCTTTGGCTGTGTCCACAGTAAATATGATCATCCCCTCGGTAGACACTCCTTCAATACAGTCACCATCACGCAAACTATTTTACGGCATCTCTATATGAAAAGATTATTTAAAATAATTTTGCATAAAAGGTAAATATACTTGATGTCTGTGCACATGGGTGGATATAATAACAGTGTCTCTCATTATCTGTCAGAAGGAAAATGAAACAAAATCCTACCCAAACTCCCAAAATATATCTACATGATTGTTTACCGTCATTGATCAAGCCAAAGCAAGCAGGAAAGCTTTAGGAAGTAGTTCAGTGGCCTCCTGCCTCAGTAACCTCTTGAAATCGTCGTGGTATCGAGGAAACAGTTGTAAGTGAACCGTTGCTACCAATGTACGCAAACGTAGTTGGTTTGTTGTTACCGCTGGCCACCTATGTAAGTGAACCGTTGCTACCAATGTAAGTAGACATAGCCGAGGGGTGTAATTCTATAGAAAAGGCTATCTTGTTGTTCATCGATGGGAGAGACACCTGGAGAGAGTAACGGTGAGGCGTGTACGAGATTCTCTTCGTATTTTAAGTGGGATGATGAAATAGGTTGATTTGGGTCAGTGGAGTTTATTGTGAGACAGTTACTTGAATAAAAGTTAAGAGCTTGCCTTTGGTTAGCAGCAGTTTGTGCTAGCTATGACATGGCAGTGTCCACAGTAAATATGATCATCCTCTTGGTATGCACTCCCTCTATACAGTTACAATCACGTTAAATATTTTATGGCATCTTTATATGAAAAGGCTATTGAAAATAATGGTGCACAAATGGTGAACAAATCTGATATCTGTTCACATGGTTGGATATAATAACGATATCTCTCATAATCTGTTGCTTGGACTCCATGCCGGTATAGGTTTGAATGGCCGTCCAACAACCCCAATTCCCTCTCATCAACTCGAAATGATATTTTCCTCTGACAAAGAAAAAAAAAATAGTTACAAATTGGTGAACAGCACAATAGTGTGTTGTGCTGGAAACTTCTGGCTCTGCACAAATGTTTGCTCTGTCACGTCAGTATATTTCTCTTACGAGCCAGCCCTTGATATCACCACCTATCTAAAGCTTATTATCTGATGCCGCTATACAAAGTGCAATGCAGCATTATCTACCAAATATTAACTCCTATATATCATGCCCTGAATGAAAGAAAATAGACAAACAATGTGACCACCACTTCGCATTTCATTCTCCCTCCCCTACCTACCCTCCCTCCTCTCTCCCAACTCACCCCCGCACCATTACTCGTCCCCCCACCCACCTTCTCTCCTCCCTCTGGCCCCTCCCTGCTCCCTCTCAGCCCCTCTTTCTCCACTGTGACTTGCCGTACATAAAGGAGCCAGTCTGAGGCACGGGATACCGAAGGTTGGGAAATGACCACGATTGTACATATACCTACTTCAGTTATCTACATTAAGTCAATTGCTAAGTACTTGCACCTACAATAACAGTTATATACTGTATATATTCATTCATTGACTGTAGCATTCATGTATTCCCAACGATTGTTGCCATTTATACATTTGGCACATACATAAAATACATGTTTCCTGCGTAGGACTAAGCAACAACCCATCTGCAAAGTAATAAATAAAATATACTATCACATTAATCCAGTAAGCGATTAAAAGAACTGTAACTAACAGTTATTAATTAAAGCTATCTGGTGGGACCAGACAAATTAAATTACAAGGAAGATCTGGGAGAGAGAAAAAAAAGGGTCAACACGCATGATGTTAGCAAGAATGAACATCCTCTTTCACATGACAAAGATTTCCTCATGATGACAAAGATTTCCACACAGTGCTGACACATACATTGAAAAAGTGAATGTATATAGTTAATACTATACATATTGTATATATATATATATTTTTATATAAAATAACAAAATATGGGGTTACGTAATATCATTTTCAATAATAACTGTGCAACATAACTAAGCCTCAAAAAAGGTCCCAAGGATTAGCCAGCAATTATGCAACCTCGGACACCACCGAAAAAACGAACACAAACGATGAAAACAAACAAGAGAAAATCAATACATACAAAAATAAATTAAGATCGCATAACAAACAAACAAAAATAGGTGCATCTGTTGCTACAAATGCCACAATACAGCATAAACAACGAGCAAAGTTATTGTTCTCCAAGTTATTGTTGTCCAAGAGCCAGCTGTAATGCGCATCATCACTATCATCGACCGCAGCATGATTGTATTAGCTAATTTATATATATATATATATATATATATATATATATATATATATATATATATATATATATATATAGATAGATAGATAGATAGATACTCGTAGATAGATATAGATAGATAGATAGATAGATAATAGAGAGAGAGAGAGAAAGAGAGAGAGAGAGAGAGATTATATATATATATATATATATATATATATATATATATATATATATATATATATATATATATATATATATATCGGTAGGAAACGATGAGGGGACTTATAATACATATTGTATAATATTATTGCAGCAAGTGTTATCTCGTAGATGACTGATCCATAATACAATTGATTGCTGCTATTGTGTTACTGTTGTGTAATTATATGCATGTGCAGACGGTTATGTCATAATTTACAATGTAACATAAAATGTAATTGTACAATATTACTACAGTTACTACAATAAACTACAATATTACTGCAATTATGTTGCTACAATTATAGAACTACAAACGATAGCATTACTGCAATTATGTTCCATTGCTACAATTATGTAACTACAAATGCTAATAATGCTGTAATTATGTACCATAACAATTACAATATTAATTCAGTTGAAAATACAGTTATGTAAAAATTGCAATGTTACTTCAAGAAAAACAATGATGTAACAATTACATTCATACAGTGTAACCACAATGTAACTACAGTGTACATACAATCCTGTGTTATCAGAATCATCATGAAAGTTACGTGTAATATTAGGCATTACTAAAGGCATAACACCTTATATAATGTAATGACCTGGCAATTTTGCCATTGCATAAGTATATATGTATGTCTGTTGTACATGCACATTTGTGCTACTACCATATGTTATACAATATTCTATGTTAAATTTTATTACATAACAGCTAGTTATGTATATATATTCATATGGTGTATGGCCCAGCAGTATTACCACTGCATAAATATTTGTACAACACTGTGTTGTACAGTACTGTATTCTATATTCAATATTTTACTACCACGTATTTGCTTCATTATACATACAATATGTATTACTACAATGTATTATATTTCTACAGTATTATTATGTCCCTACAATATTGTTATGAATATTATGTCTCTACAATATTATAATGAATACCATGTATTAATAGATTAGAATGTAATTAGCTGCTACTACATGCTGTTGTAGGTTTGCAACCATAATAGCGGGTAGAAGTTAGCTGAAAGTCATGGCTAAGGCTGAAGGAAGTGATGTTCGCACATTCTCTCAGCAGGAATGCCACAGACAGCACAATGTGACGCCTGATCGGAAAGTCACCACATTCGAGAGAGTTCCACACATCTGTGCCTTACACGTAACACATCCATTTATATACGAGAGAGAAGGAGTTAGGAGGCAGGAGGAGTTAGGAGAGAGAGCAAGAAGCGGGTCTAGCAAGAGACACGGTGGGAAATAAGGCAGACACGCGGGTTAGCGAGTAACTCATGCCATTATGCTCTGCGAAACTGTATTACCATTGAGATATTCCCTTTGAAGAAAATAAACTACCTTCAAACCCCAGACTCATCTTTAACTCCTCTCATCAACAACAAGTACAACTCGCATTATCTCCTACATATCAACTCACTGTTAACTACTGCTCGGCTATGACTACGATATCATTAACTACAAGTACGATATATTTATTTATCTGTTTATCTATCATTATATGCTTGTCAGTGTGTATGTGTGTGTGTATGACTGTCTGCTTGTCCGTCGGTCTATCTGCGAATGTACAGTAATGATATGTATGTATGTACTGTACGTTCACGTCTGTGGATGCACATCTGTATGTATATATATATCTCCACTTTATTTTTATCTGCCCATCTCTGTCTCTGTCTCTGTCTGTCTGTCTGTCTCTCTCTCTCTCTCTCTCTCTCTCTAAATATCGGTGATATATCTGTCTGTCTGTCTATGTCTGTCTATCTGTCTCTCTCTCTCTCTGTCTCTCTTTGTATTCTGTCTGTCTACCTGTCTGTCAGTCTGTCACTGTTTGTTTATGTCTGTCTGTCTGTCTGTCTGTCTGTCTGTCTGTCTCTCTATTTAAGTTTGTCTGCCTGTCTGCCCCTCGGTGTGTCTGTCTGTCTCTCTGTCCGTCGGTGTGTCTGTCTGTCTCTCTGTCTCACTGTGAGTGTGTGTGTGTGTGTGTGTGTGTGTGTGTGTGTGTGTGTGTGTGTGTGTGTGTGTGTGTGTCTGTCTGTCTGTCTGTCTGTCTCTCTCTCTCTCTCTCTCTCTCTCTCTCTCTCCGTCTGTCATGCTCTGTCTTTCTTTGTCTATCTCTGTCTGCCTCTGTCTCTTTGCCTATCTCTCTGTCTGTATCTCTGTTTCATTCTGCCTCTCTCTCTCTCTCTCTCTCTCTCTGCCTGTCTATCTGTCTGTATCTCTGTTTCAGTCAGTCTGTCTGTCTGTCTGTCAGAAACACACACACACACACACACACACACACACACACACACACACACAAAACAAGGAGACATATAATGAAAGAAAAGCATTAGGGTGCCGAATCCTAATCGCCCGTCAAAATATGCTCTTGGCCAAGTTACAAGCTCGGCTCAACCCAGGGGTGGGGGCCGGGGCCGGCGCCTCCCCCCCCCTGGGGGTCACGGGGCGAGGCCCCCCTTGGGGAGACGCCTCCCGCTGGGTCCGAGGGGTGAGGTCCCCCCTGGGGTGCGCGCCCTCCCTGGGGGATGGCCTGGGGGCGGAAGCCCTCCAAGGGAGGTGGAGGAAAATTTTTGCAATATCTTGATACCCCGAAGGTTCCATGTTGAGAGCTTAGGCCGTTCATGCGATATAGTGGTGCTAAAGGCGGGCGATAAAAACTAGTTGACTTTTGGCACCCATTGTCGAATTCGTCCAAGATTTTGGCCCAATCTTGATACCCTGATGGTTTCATGTTTATAGCTCAAGCCTTTCATGACATAATATGGAACACACACACACACACACACACACACACACACACACACACACACACACACACACACACAGAGTCAGACAGACGCGGGCATAAGCATTGTCGCTCCGCCTTGATAAAGGCGGGAGATAACTGTTATTTGTAGATCTGCATCTGGGAAGGGCAGAATGAGACGGAAATGAAAGACGAGGAAAGAATGATAAGATATAAGGAAGGAAGAGGGTGAAGCACAGAGCAGGAATAGCAGCTGCAGGAACATCAAAGTGCTGTGGAGAGAGGGCAGACAAGAGAAAAGAGGGAAGAGAAGTAAGGGTAGAAGGGAGGAAAAAGAGGGGAGTAGTCGATGGAGCAGTGGGGGAGGGACGGAGACAGGGGTGGGGGAGGAACGGAGAGAAGAGAGGGGGAACGGTGGAGAGGAAAGTAGGGAAGAGAGAAGAGGAGAGGGTGAAAGGCAGGAGAGGGAGAGGAGAGGGAGAAAAAATGGGGAGGAGGATTGGGTAGAGGAGGGAAGAGGTGAGGGGATTGAGGAATGGAGAGCGTGAGGAGCGAACAGTAGAGTGAAGAGGCAAGGAGTAGAGAGGGAAACTGAGGAAAGAAACGTGAGGGAAGAAGGGCAGAGAGGAGAGGAGAGGACAGGGAGAGAAGAAAGTACAAGAGAGAAGTGAATGAGGATGAGGGAAAAAACGGAAGGAGAGAGAGAGAGAGAGAGAGAGAGAGAGAGAGAGAGAGAGAGAGAGAGAGAGAGAGAGAGAGAGAGAGAGAGAGAGAGAGAGGATGGACATGATTCAGTCTTGTGATGGCAGTTGTATCGCTTAAATATCTTGGCAACGGCTTGGTTTATGACAGCCTGGTGTGTGTGTGTGTGTGTGTGTGTGTGTGTGTGTGTGTGTGTGTGTGTGTGTGTGTGTGTGTGTGTGTGTTTTAATCTCCACAATATCCTTTCTTTATCTTCATATCTTTCATACTCACCTTTTTATCTTCCTTTTTATTCCTCCTTTCTCCTCGACATTTTCCTTCTCTTCCCTTCCGTCATACTCTCTGTCTGTCTGTCTGTCTGTCTGTCTCTCTCTCTCTCTCTCTCTCTCTCATTCAAGTACTTAATATTTTTTATTATAACTAGATTTACCTCAGTATATAACCTACTTAAGTTATGTCTAATTCTTACGATTATATACTCTACTTTCCTCACACTTTCATTTCCTCCTTGCTCTCCAACTCCTTCTTTCTCTTCTCCCTCCCTCTCATTCACTTCTCCTCATTCCCATTCTCCTCTCGCTCCTGTGTGTGTGTGTGTGTGTGTGTGTGTGTGTGTGTGTGTGTGTGTACATTTATCGACTGTAAATTGTATTTTTGTTCTTTGTTTCATGGTGCTGGTGCTCTCGGTCATTTTAACAATGCTCGTTGGCATGGCGTCACATTTTTATTTTCTTAGACGCTTGGCCTGTGACTTACTATGAGTTTACATTCAGATAATAATATCCCCTCTCTTGCCTTTCTTTCACCGATGGATTCAAAGACGTTTAATAGTGAAGTATTGGACTAAGGTACAGTCTCCAGCAAAAATTGAGGCACAGCCACACACCCAGTTTCACCCCCCCCCCCTCCCTCGTTCCCATTCATTCGTCTACCCTCCACCCTCCCCACATCCAAGGGTAAGAGAGTAAGGCCTACTCACATTGTCTCAACCACTCCTCCATCATCCATTTGTCTTGGGAAATAATGGTTTTGTTATAAGAACGAATAAAAACACATTAGACATTGTTTTACTCCATAGTATAGTTATTTATACACTATGATCTGAACGTAGGGTGAAATAATAATATATTCCTATGATAGTGAGGTCTGTAATCATACAATTTGTCATTTTGACAGTTGCATCCAATCAGTGTGTAACATTAAACAGTCGGAAGCTATAAGTAGATGTTTGTAGTGGTCAGTGGTGTGTGTGGGGGTAGCTGGCCGTCACACGATGTGGTGGGGGCATGGGGAGGAGATGGGCCCGGGGTTAACGGCTCTGCCCAGGGTGGATAGTGCGTGTGTGTGTGTGTTTGTTTTTTTCCACCAATGCTCATAAACACGTCTTTATTATCACCATGAGGTGTGCGTTACAATATAGTCCACTGCGCCATATAAGTGATAGTTATAGAGTAACGATATTGCAAATAAGCATTTAATGATCAGTTCACAGTAAGACCTTATTATCTAAATGTTATTCAGTCAGATATGCAGTGCAATAGCGGATTTTAATACATTAATTTGAACATAGCCTTTAACTCTGTAGGTTAAGTCAGGCTAAAACACCAGATCTCTAGTAAAACATTCAATATTGTCACTAAACCATGTTATTGTAGGGCAACTGGAACAGGGCGATAGCAATGGTGGTGGCGGGTGGTCCTACTTGGTGCTGACAGGGTTACCTTTTCACTCCCCCAGTTACCCACAACATTCCATTATCATATAAATCCACTGTCTGACCCCATTGTTTCATATCGTTTTAAAATGTGTTCTTAAATATACCAGTAGTCAGTTAGTCATCCTTACTAAATATTTGCGTAACCAAAACCGTTTGTCCATTTTAACATCCTTCCCTCTCTGAGGCAATTGATGTTTCGGCTGACGATAGTTAATGGGAAAAACCATGGCCACACAGAGACAGAGGAAAGCAGTAACAGACATGGGACACAAGTTGGAGAGCAAATAATCATAATGTTAACCTGACCGCTACGTCTATTACGTTGCTACAAGTAACACTGACCAGTGTGAACTGTAACTCGTCAAACCTTTATTGAAAACGTTCTCGCTGAAAACGAATAAACTGAATTATCTGTTGTATGGCACGATAATTTTCGTGAGTGGAAGCTGCAATCGAGACAAGTTTGGTTACTTTGCAGATCATCCATTCGGCCAATTTAGTTATTGGTTACCTTTTTCGAAATACGTTGTGTTATAAATGTGTCAGTCACAAATTACACCCTATTGCAGTTATAACTACATAAGGCAAGGTTATATTCCTGATATTGTTATCAGGTGGTGAAGTGAGTGGCGATAAGTGGCTGAGGCAAGGGATGTAGGGGGATGGTTATATGCAGCGCGAATTAACCATGCTGTGGCTTGGTAGGCAGTGCAGACTGTTGGCCTGTAACATATAGATCTCTTTTTTTTCCGTTATTTCCAGTGAAATGTTGGCATGGCCTGTAATGGCCTTTTTTGATGGCCTGATGGGTGATGGCCCTTATTTGGACGCCCAAAGCGTATATTTATTCTGTTCCCGAAGTCTGGATGGCCTGTAACAGGCCGTGGCCTGCTAGGCAGTTGCCCATTTTGCCTATACTTGGTCATTCGGCCCCGACTGTATGGTGTGCGGGGCCAGCACACCACGCGGCTCACTCTACTGTTGGCTGTCCTGTGTATGATATTGACCCTGATACTTATAATACTGTCAGCAGCAATGAATGGCGTCTAAATATTGACCTTTGGTAATGCCAGCAACCACGTCATGGCCGCGGCTTAACCAGCTTAGGCGGTTTAACCACCAGACAAGCTGGCATCTAGTCCCTGTTGCCCAGCTTTATCCAGTATCATGTATTAATACATCAATAACCAAGATAATACTGATCATGTGTTTTACTTATCAGCAACACTTTGCTATTATCACACATGGGGTATTAATGGTAACTAATGGTAATGACCTATACTAGAGTTTGTAAAGTAACAGTGACTATGTCGTGTAAAGGAAAGGAACACACCAATGACCACTACAAACATCTACTTATAGCTTCCGACTGTTTAATGTTACACACTGATTGGATACAACTGTCAAAATGACAAATTGTATGATTACAGACCTCACTATCATATGAATATATTATTATATCACCCTACGTTCAGATCATAGTGTATAAATAACTATACTATGGAGTAAAACAATGTCTAATGTGTTTTTATTCGTTCTTATAACAAAACCATTATTTCCCAAGACAAATGGATGATGGAGGAGTGGTTGAGACAATGTGAGTAGGCCTTACTCTCTTACCCTTGGATGTGGGGAGGGTGGAGGGTAGACGAATGAATGGGAACGAGGGAGGGGGTGAAACTGGGGGTGCGGCGCTGTCACATTTACCAACCTGCTGGTCAAGCAGGTCGTTCGATTTTTGCTGGAGACTGTACATAATGTCTGCCATCCATCTATGTGTTATAATATTCATATTTGTCTCTTACATCTCTTTCAGCCATCTATAAGTGCAGCAGTAAGAATGAGGCTCGATAGGTGAACGAATCTGTATATGACTGTTCCTGTCCCTGGCATGTAAGAACAACTTTTACACATTTTCGATTTGGATCTTTACAGTTACTTTATGGTCCCAAGAGTATCGATTGACGGGTGCAGAACCACTGGACATCAAAGCAACGATCCCAACATTGTCACATATATTATTCGGCTTCGAATGCTATCATGGTACGGGACGAGCTTGATTTGGACGTGCCCTCTAGTCTGTTATACAATAGAGAAAACTGATCTTATTGGTGGCTTATAAAAGGAAACACTGGGAAATTTCATGAGTTATTCAGTACTTAGATTTTGTTCGCTTCAAATGTCAAAGCTAAATATCATATTTATTAATCTTATATTATCGGGAAGAGATTTAATCCATGAAGACATTTTCCACACATTTCAGATGAGCCAGGGAAGAGAAGGAGGAGGAGGAGGAGGAGGTCTTCAGCAACAACAAAAAACAACAAAAACAACAACAGCATAAAAAACAAATAACAGCAGCAACAGCAGCTATAACAGCAGCAACACGAACAAGAACAGTAGCAGCAATAACAACATCAGTAACAATAACAACAACGATGATCATGGCGATGAAAACGCCAACAGCTACAACGATGACGACGACGACGACGACGACAGCAACAACAACAACAACAACAATGACGACAACAACAACAACACTGACGACAACAACAACACTGACGACAGCAACAACAATGACAACAACAACAACACAACAACGGCAGCAGCAACAATAACAGCAACAACAACGACTACGACGACGACGACGACGACGATTACAACAACAACAGCAACTCTGACACTTCGTTGGGTTTATCCAAAGTAGATTTAAATAATTTGGGGTGACATGAACAAAATGGTACCACCGTTGTGACGAGGTGGGAAAAGATTACACTGCATAAAAAACCGGTGTGAAGACGATGGGGAAGAGGGAGAGAGGGAGGAAGGTGGGCACGAAGGGACGAAGGAAGAAAGGAAGGACAGGCGGAAGGAAGGAAGGAAAAATGGGAGGAGGGAAATGGTGGAAGGAAAGGGGAAGGAAGGAAGTAAATTGGAAGATAGAAACAATAAAGAAAATAAAAGAAAGAAAAGGAATGAAAGAAGGAAGGAATAAAGGAAAGTAGGTATGAGAGAAAGAGCGAACGAGTGAAGGAAAGATGAAAGGAAGTAGGAAGGAGAGGATTTAATGAAGGAAGAAAGATGGGAGAGAGATAAACAGAAAAAAGAGAATGCGGAGGAAGAATTTTTAAAGTGGAAGATGAGATGAATGGGAAGATGAGGAGAGAGAGGAAGAGATGTAGTAGGTGGAAGAGGAAGAGGAAGGAAGGGAAAGATAGAGGAAGGAAGGGAAAGAGAAGATAAGAGTTTGAAAGAAGAAAAAGTAACGATAAGGAGGAAGGAAAGGTAGAGGATAAAGAGTAAGAATTTTTTAAGGAAAAAGCAGTGACAGGAGAACGAGGATAAACAAGACGAAGACGATAAAGCACACAAAGGAATAAAGAGAGGTAGGAAGGAGGACAGGAAAAGGACTGATGAATAGAAATATGAGGAAATAAGGTAATACATAGAGGAGGAAGGAGGAAGATAAGCAAAGAGGAGAGGCAGACAAAAATAATCAGGATATAAACAGAAAAAAACATAATAAAGGTTGATACAAAAGGAACAAGGGAATGAATGAAGAAATAGAAGAATGGATAAAAAACAGTCTGGAAATGAGAAATAAGGATCAGAAAAGGCAAAACAAAAAAGTAAATAAGGAAGGAGCGAGATGATAAATACAGGTGAGAAAACAAGACTAAAAGTATAAAACAGATTTGAAAGAGCGGCAAAAGACGAAATGTTATTATATCGCCAGTAAAAAAAAAAAAAAAAAAAAAAAAAAAAAACGATGAAAAGGTTAGGAATGAAGGCTCTGGAAGATAAACACGGGAGAGAGAAGAAAGAGCAGGATAACAAAAGAATAACAGAACATAGAGTACAGAGATAAAAGGTAAGGAACCAGTAAACGCCAATAACGAAAGATAATACAATAAAATGAAAGAGAACGCAAAACAAAGAAAAAAAAAAGCAACTAGGGGACAAATGACTATGGAATATATAAAAATAAAAGAAACAATGCTAAGAAGAAAATAGCTAACAATACAAAACAGGAAACAAAGCAAATGTGAAAGAGAAAGAGGTAGGAAGGTGAAAATGAAGGACAACGAAAGACAGCGGAAAGGAGATTGGCAGATAAAAGGAAGACGGAAATAATTATAGAAAGAGGTAGAAAGGTGAAAAGAGAAGGGAATGATGAGTGGAACTAGAGATTAAGCAATAAAGTGTGAAAGGCGGGGACAATAAAATATGCTCAGAAATCAGTGCATTTTACAATACGAACAAAGAACTATGTAGCGAAAGAAAAGAGGAGAAATAAAAAACACACACAAAAAAGAAAAGGTTTATGGGAAGAAATGAAAGGAAGAAAGAAAAATGAAATTAAAAAGGAAGAGAAACCGAAAAATTATATATACCGGTAGATATCTAGATTTGCGAGAATGTATAAATACAGAAAAAGAAAGCATACCGGATTAAAAAATTATCATGCAGTAGAATAGAGAGGAAGGATGGAACAAGATAAAGAGAAAGGGGAGAACAATCAGACAGAAAGAAGGAGGGGATGAAAAAGAAAAGGAAAATAGTAATAATGCAAATAAGTGCAAAGAGTGAGGGATGAAGGAAAAAGACAGCTGCAAGTAGAGTTTTAAAAAGGCAGAAAGAAGTATATAAGTTGTGAAAAAAAATAAAAAATAAAAAAAACATTCAAGAGAAAAGATGGAAGGAAGGAAATATAATATGAACACTGGGAAGAGGATTAGACAACAATAACAAGAAAATAATGGAGAGAAAGAGAAAGGGGAGAAAAGAAAGACTGATGAATGCAAATAAGGGGAGACAAGTCAATAAAAGCGTGAGGAAAAAAGGAAAAAAATAAAAGAATAGGAAGTAAGAGGACGAAGGAATAAATAATGATAAAGGGAAAGGAAGATAGAGAACGATAATACTGAGAAAAAGGAACAATTGATGAATGGGTGTGGAAGGGAAAAAAACGATGGAAGGTTAGGAAGGAAGGATCGCTAGATGGATGGACAGGTGGATGGCTGGATGGATGGATAGATGGATGCATGGATGGATGGATAAATGGATGGAAGGAAGACTAGGAGGAAGGAAGGAAGAATGGATGGATGGAAAGAAGGTAGGAAACAAGGAAGGAAGGAAGGATGGATGGATGGATGGATGGATGGATAGAGGGATAGATGGATGGATGGATGGATGATGAATGGATGTATGGATGGATAGATAGTTGAACTGATGAATGGGTGGATGAAATGTCGGAAGGAAGGAAGGAGGGAAGGGAAACAAAAACGAAGAATAGTAGAATTATAAGCCACAGAGAGGGAAGCCGAAAGAACAAGGGAATATAGCGATGAATAGGAAGAGGTGAAAAGGGACAGGAGTGATAAATGCAAATAAGATGAGATAAGGCAATAGGAAGAGGGGAAATTCAGAGACCGCGGGATTCATGAGGAGAGAGAACTGCAGAGTTTCTGAAAAGGGTGAGGGAAGTAAAGAAAGACAGCAGAGTGGAGAAACATTTTAGATGGTGAAAGAGAATGGAGGAAACATGGAATAAAGGTGAAGGAAGGAGGAGTAAAATGAAACGTGCAAAATGGTTAGGAGGAACTGGACAGAGTTTGGGCAGTTTTTCCTAACATTTTTTTTTTTTTTCCATTTTTTGGGTGGGAGGGGTGGGGAGGATATGGATCATACATAACCCAATCTTAGGATGGGAACAGAGGTATGTATGATGGTAATGATGAAAATAATGATTGTGAAATAATGATGATGGTGATGGTGGCCGTGGTGGTGGTGGTGATGATGAGGATGATGAGGATGAGGATTAACCTGTGTGGTAGCAACAGGAATAAAGACGGTATAGAGGACGTCATGGAGGTAAGGAGAGACAGAAGAAAAAATATAAATTTAGCTGGTGAGAGAGTAGGAGAGAAATGAAGAAGAGGTAGAGAGGAGGGTTAATGATATGCAATAAATCTGTAAAGAAGTGAAAATAAATGATTTAGAAAATGAAAGAAAAAACATCGAAGTGAAGATAAGGGTCGAGAAAAATTTTAATGCTGGGTGAGAGGGAAAAAATTATATAAAATGTAATTTAGGAGGAGGGAAATGAATAGCATAGAAGAACAGGAAGGCGTGGAGGAAGAATTCTACAAATGAAATAGATAAAACACTTTTAAAACTCTGAGATAAGGAGTACAAAGGTGTACAGAGGAAAGCAAACAACAATAAACCTGTCACTCCTTTCGTGATTGTTTGGAATAGGGAAGGTGATAGCTAACAAAAAAATTCTTTCAGCTAAAGACAAGGATTGAAAGACAGGAAGGCGCCCCCTCACCCACCAAACCCTCCAACCGAAGCCGGCAGGAAACAGAGAAAGGAACCTTCATACACCATAAAGAAGACAAATACTGTCTTGGAAATTTCATAGGAAAGAGGGAAAGGAAATTTTATTCAGCACCATCAACCAGACAGGAAGAGTAACATTAAGTCAACAATATCTATCAATACTGTTCTGTACTTGTATCTTCCAGGCTCAGGAAAAGTAAGCAAATCGTATAACCGCATAAATTTGTTTTTTTTAGGAGAGACGGAGTTGGGGGTTAGATGACATACTTATCCATGCAATTTTTAAAGTTAGTACTGTATCACACTTTACTACATTTGAAGACAGTTTGTTCCATATATATACAACTCCATTAAAGGAGAAATGCTTAGCTTCATGTGACTGAAGTCATTTGACGATAATTTTATGCCCATTGCCTCTACAGGTGAGAGTGAGAGAGTGGGAGAATGGATTGGGTATATGTGCATGAGCAGGTGAGAAAGAGCGAAGGAGGGTGTATGTATTGTTGTATGCAAGAGAAAGAAGGAGGATGTAAGAGAGTATTGTAGGTCGGTTGGTTCAACGACGGTGTGGTTAAGATTCAAAGTAGTAATACAAGTGTGGGCTACCGTATATGCTCCAACAGAAGACAGAGTAAGCAGAGTGAAACATGAGTTTTGGGCAAATGTGGAAGCATGCATGGAAAAGCTTGAGAGGAGTGACAGGGTATTTTTTATTGAAGATATAATAGAAAAGTAGAGAATGTGCAGGTCGATGGAGTAAAAGGGTGAGTGGGGTATGCCTGCAGAAGTGGATGAGAATGGTAGTGTCCTACTGGATATTTGTACAAGGAGGGAGTTGGTGATAGCCAGTACCCTCTTTACGCACAAAATGATCCACAAAATGATTCACAGCATATTCGTGTTTGTGTAATGTGCTTGTCGCTTCTGTATTTTTTTTTATGCCTGGAAGAAGGAACCAAAGGCCAGGAGCCCGCAAACTGTTCCTTCCAAGAATAAAAAAAAAAAAGCACACACAAGAGAGAGCCAAACTCAAGATCCGATCATTTCGAGATGCCTGGACAAACGGCGTTTGAAAGACTGGAGATTATAGCTAACAGGAAATACAGACAGATGGAGACAGTTCCAGAGTTGACCTGTTGCCTGTATGATGGACTGGCAGTAACGGATAACTCTTGCATTAGAGAGTTGGACAGAAAAGGGATGAGAGTGTGTTGCTAAATGGGTGCTACGCGCCCATCGTACGGGTTGAGAGATACAAGCTGACAGTTCACAGGAGCAGTGACAATTGAAGTAGCGATACAAAAGAGATAAAGATGCAACAGTGCAAAGAAGAGACAGAGATTGAAGGAGGCCAGTAAAAGGAGGAGAGTTAATGAGACGGAAGGCCTTTGACTCCACCCTATTGAAAAGAGCTGTATGTGGGGAGCCTTCCCACACATGACAGTTGTACTCTAAACAGGGGAGAAGAAAACCCGTGTATAAAGTCAAAAACTGTGCAGGGGTAAAGAAGGTATGGAGTCGGCTTAGCACACCTAATCTCTTCGAAGCAGATTTTACAAGAGATGTATTATGATCTTTCCAAGATAAGTCCCGAGCGAATGGAACCCCAAGTAATTTGTTTTTTAAATAACAGAACGGAGGAAGGAAAAACAAAGTATGTTCAAAGGTGATGGAGGATTAAGCTAGATGTTAGCAAAAATTAGTGGGTACTCCTGTGGAAGATTTTGTCAGGTTGATAGGTGTAAGAACTGAGTCTCTGATGCATTAAAAACAACAATATTGTTTTTACCCCAGTCCGAGATACGAATCAAGTCAGACATTAAGTGTGCCATAGCCTCATCCCTTGTTTGTTGAAGTAACTGCTGAGATGGATGTTGCGAGAACCGAATGGAAAGGTGAAGGGGGGAATCATCAGCGTACGAGTGGATAGGGTTAGATGTACAGCTTAGAAGGTCATTGATGAATAAAAGGAAGAGAGTTGGTGATAGGACAGAGCCCTGAGGAACACCACTGTTGATAGACCTATAAGAACAATGGCCGTCTACAAAAGTGGCTATAGAACGACCAGAAAGGAAACTATAGATGAAGGCACAGATAGAAGGATAGGAACCGTAAAAGGGCAGTTTGGAAATTAAAGATTTATTCCAGACTCGATCGAAAGCCTTTGAGATGTCAAGTGCGATGTCAAAACTTTTGCCAAAGTCCCGAAAGGAGGATGACCAAGAGTTTGAAAGGTAGGTGAGATGATCGCCAGTGGAGCGTCCCTGATGGAACCCATACTGACGATCAGGAAGAAGGTTGTGATGGGAAAGATGCTTTAAAATTTTTCTATTAATAGACTCGAAAACTTTTGAGACACAAGATGTTAAAGCAATTGGACAATAGTTAGAGGGTTGGAAAGGTCACACTTCTTTGGGACTGGCTGAATGAGAGCAAACTTCCAGCAAGAAGGAAAGGTACAAGTTGACAGACAAAGGTGAAAGAGTTTACCTAGGCAAGGTGTAAGCAGAGAAGCACAGTTCTTGAGGACAACAGGAGAGACTCCATCAAGCCCATATGCCTAGTTAATATTGAGGTCAGTGATGGCAGAAAATACATCAGCTAAAGAAATTTTAATGTCAGTCATGAGGAAGTCAGAGGGGAAAGTGATGGAGGAACAACACCGGAATCGTCTATGGTGGAATTGGAGGAGAAAGTCTGAGCGAAGAGGTCTGCTTTATCAGTAGAAGAAATAGCTACAGAGCCATCAGAGTATAAAAGAGGAGAGAAGAATGATGAAGTAAAGTTGTTAGAAAGGTTTGTGGCAAGGTACCAGAAGGAAAAGGAAGAATTCGAGTTGGAGAGTTGAGATCATTTAGTATGGATGAAATTATTTTTAGCAGATCAAAGAACAGCCTTAGCACTATTCCGGGCAGAAATAGAAAAAAAAATTTGATTCAGGGGTGGGTTGGCCCCAGTACCTTTTATAAGCCCTTTCCTTGTTGTGGACAGCATTAGAACAAGCATGATTAAACCAAGGCTTTCTTGCATTAGTCAGAGGATATGAGAAGGGGAGGTATGCTCCCATGCCCGAGAGAATAACCTCCGTCATGTGCAAGGCACACTCAGATGGTTCACAGCCATGGAAGCAATAATCATTCCAGGGAAAATCAAAGAAGTACTACCTGAGGGCCTCCCAATCAGCACTCCAAAGTACCACAACCAGCGTTTCTTTGGAGGGTCTGCAGGACAGGTTAAGACAATAAGGTTGTGATCGGAGGAACTCAATGGGGAGGAAAGAGTATGCAGAAGGATTAGTTGTAAGGAAGAGGTCAAGTATGTTGGAGCTCTCTCGAAGGCAGTCAGGGATATGGATAGGGTGCTGTAGAAGCTGCCCTAGGTCATTAAGGATAGAAATGATGTAGGCTTGTTCACCAGGTGGATCAGTGAAAGGAGAGGAGAGCCGAAGGTGGTGGTGAACATTGAAATTTCCTAGAATGGAGATATCAGAGAAAGGAAAAATGAATAGGATGTGTTCCATCGAAGAGGTAAGGTAGTTGAAGAATTTTTCATAGTCAGTAGAAGTAGGGGATAAGGAAACGACACAGATATATTTAGTCAGAGAATGACAGGAAAGCCGAAGCCAGGGTGCAGCGAATTCAAAAGAATCAAGTTCAGGAACACGGGAGAAAGATAAGTCGTTGCGTATACATATACAACAACCACCTCTGGCTTTGAAATGAATATAGAGAAATTAGGAGGATACAGAAAATGGTTTTGCTATCAAATGCCTCAGACAGCTGAGTCTCAATTAAGAAGAGAAGGTGAGGTTTAGAGGAGGAGAGATGATGCTAAACAGAAGGAAAATTATAGGAAAGACCGCGAATGTCGCAGAAATGACGACGAAGGGAGTCAGACAGTGGTTCCAGGCAGCTAGTTTGGGCGTCACCGAGAGAGAGGATGATGTGGGGTCATTTATGGTCCCCCCTCCCTGGGACTCCGAGGATCGGTTGTGTTTACAGAGACTTAATTGTGTTTTCAGAATAACTCCTCACGAGTCTGTAATAAACAGCTGTAATAATGCTGAACTGCAGGAATCCCCATTACTTACCCTAATCAGCTATTGATCAGATTGTTTTCCCGAATCACAATAAGGGCGGTGATGGTAACTGTCGGTCTATTAAATGTGATCCATTTGTACCGTGTATTAAGTGAGGTATTAGTACCGTAAAGTACCATTTTCACAAAAACTGCATGGCGTAGAGAATGATTCCCGTAAACTTGTAAAGAACTCACTCTATTCAAGGATGATCATTTGATCTTTATAATCCAAAACAAACTGTGTGTGAGCCAGGTAGTATGACCCAGGAGTTTGTCTGGCACAAAATGTATCCAAACACATTTGTATTACAGTTGGATTACACTAAAGATGTCTAAAAAAAACCTGCCCTTCACAAAAAAAAAAGGAAAAAAACAACATGAGTTTTAAAGTTATAAACGCCATGTGTTGAAGTGCCATATACGATTATCTTTTACAGATGATGAGCACAGGAAGGGGGAAAGAAATAATTAAAAAGTCTATACAATAGTTTGCAGATGATTACAGAATTATTTACTAATGTACCTCAAAGCCAAAGCTTCAAACCCTGCTACAAAATTCTTATTCAGCTGCTGTTGATGCTTTGTATCCCGCGTGTACAGTACTTAGGAGGGGGAGACAGAGGATGAAATGGGGAAATGGGGTGTAGAGGTATATGTGGGAGGTGAGTGTGAGTTGGAGAAAAGGCATACCGGTACTGATCACGGAGCAGAGGGTGGCAGTGAAGCATTTAGTTTGTGGCCACACCTTTCGTTATTAATGTTTGGTTTTATATATATATATATATATATATATATATATATATATATATATATATATATATATATATATATATATATATATATATATATATATATATATATATATGTATATATAAAACAGTTATATAACGACAAACTATTCCATTATGTTATACTTGCTACAATTATGTAACTACAAACAATATGTAACAATTCATACAATGTTGTAATTATGCATTACCACAATGTTACTACAATATTATGTAACACCATCTCTTACAATAACTTTGTAGCTTGTTGTAGTGTGTTTTGTAGATCAGTTATACATATATTAGACTCGTGGACGAGCGGTTGTTATACTTGAGTAGTTTTGTACGTAGATAATCTTAATTCCCATTGTCATGCAATGACAGGAGAGGTAAAGATGAGTATGGGACTATTTTTATTTGTCTTGGAAATATTAACAGTCTCTCACACATGAGTGAAGTATCGAGTCCCGCGAACTACCTCCTGTCTCTCTCTCTCTCTCTCTCTCCCTCTCTCTCTCTCTCTCTCTCGCCCGTGTTGCTAGCCTCTTTCTCCCTACTACCTGTCGGTTCTACGGTCAGTCTCCTTCTGATCTCAGAATCCTACATTCTGGTGTAGCAGGGGTCGTGTCACGTGTATTACACTGTTGTGGAAATGTTCTAGAAGCCTGTGTATGAGTATGTGTGTATGCGTGTGTATGGTCACGAGGCGCTGTTCGTGGGCTATTTTGCTGATGAGAGGCATTCTGGAGAAGTGCTAACGTCACTTCCTTTTGGCCCCTAGGTTTGACACTGACCTAACCTCTAGACTATATATGTATGTTGCTGGCTATTATGTATTAAGATATTTTAGAGTCCTGACATATATATATCTATATCTATCTATCTATCTATCTATATACATATAGATAGATAGATAGATATAGATATAGACAGATATAGATATAGATATATTCGATAGATTGATAGATAGACAAGTAGACTGACAGACAGACAGACAGATCAAACGATCTATCCAATATTAGATAGACACATAGATACATAAATAGAGAGATAAAATGATAGACAGACAGACAGAAAGAAAGACGGACAGGTCAATCGATTGATCCATCGATAAATAGAAGAATAAATAGCTAAATAGATAGACTGATAAATAGATAGATATAATTATAAAGGCAACGGGATGATATTTGGCCCACGACAATCAAAGCTACGTACGTGAGAAAAACAAATACAAAACACTGCATGGCTTTCTACGTCACTTTCATCGCTAAAATACTCGGCTGGAAAAAGTTAACCACTCATTGATGGAAGGAAGTCTCTCTCTCTCTCTCTCTCTCTCTCTCTCTCTCTCTCTCTCTCTCTCTCTCTCGCAAGTTCGAGCCTCGCCCGGGCTACCGTTGCCGGGAGGGGTAGCTCCCTCCTGTAACCCCAGCGGGGCTATATGGCCTAAGTTGCCTAGCTCGGGGAAATCATTTCTCCATTTCTCTCTCTCTCTCTCTCTCTCTCTCTCTCTCTCTCTCTCTCTCTCTCTCTCATTAGTATTCTCACCCACTCTTGCCCACTATCCATGCTCCACTTCCAAACTACCTCACGCATGCCTCGTCCTTCTGCCCCGTTCCTCCTCCTCAGCTTCTTCCTCTCTCATTTTCCTTCTTTTCCTCTTCCTCACCCTCCATCTTTCTCATTCCTTTCCTGCTCCTCCTCAACTTTCTTCTCTTTTTTGTCCTCGTCCTCCTCCCTCCCTCCCGTTCTCCCTCCCTCCATCTTCTTTTCTCCTCCTTCTCCACAACTTCCCTCCTCCTCCTGCGACTTTTAACTTGAATGAGGAAATGTGGTGAGAAGAGAGAGATCACTGGAATAAAATTTAGTGACCCCATTTTTTTTCTCATTTTGTTTAATATATTCCTCAGCAGACAATAAGGGGTATTGAGAAGGGGTGGCGTACCCTGCCATACCTGTCTGCCATAGTTCTGCCTGACTTGCTTCCCTTGTATGCCTTATCTTATCTGCTTAAATTCTCTGCTTTCCTCTCTCTCTCTCTCAGGGGGCGCGGTAGCACAGTGGTAGCGCGCTGGACTTGTGATCGGGGGATTGCAAGTTCGAGCCTCGCCCGGGCTGCCGTGCCGGGAGGGGTAGCTCCCTCCTGTAACCCTAGCGGGGCTATATAGTCCAATACAGGGCTTAGCTCGGGGGAACTCCATTTCTCCCATTTCTCTCTCTCTCTCTCTCTCTCTCTGTCACACCAGCTTTTATGACCTCCCTCACTCCTCTCTCACTTTCAACCTTTCTTCTTTCTCCTTGTTCTTCACTTTGCTTGCTCTCACTTCTTTTCTTCTCTCTCTTCTCTCTTGACTCTTCTTTTCTTCTCTCTCTTCTCTCTTGACTCTTCTTTTCTTCTCTCTCTTCTCTCTTGACTCTTCTTTTCTTCTCTCTCTTCTCTCTTGACTCTTCTTTTCTTCTCTCTCTTCTCTCTTAACTCTTCTTTTCTTCTCTCTCTTCTCTCTTGACTCTTCTTTTCTTCTCTCTCTTCTCTCTTAACTCTCTTCTTTTCTTCTCTCTCTTCTCTCTTGACCCTCTTCTTTTCTTCTCTCTCTTCTCTCTTAACTCTTCTTTTCTTCTCTCTCTTCTCTCTTAACTCTCTTCTTTTCTTCTCTCTCTTCTCTCTTAACTCTCTTCTTTTCTTCTCTCTCTTCTCTCTTAACTCTTCTTTTCTTCTCTCTCTTCTCTCTTGACTCTTCTTTTCTTCTCTCTCTTCTCTCTTAACTCTCTTCTTTTCTTCTCTCTCTTCTCTCTTGATTCTCTTCTTTTCTTCTCTCTCTCTTCTCTCTTAACTCTTCTTTTCTTCTCTCTCTTCTCTATTAACTCAACTCTTCTTTTCTTCTCTCTCTTCTCTCTTAACTCTCTTCTTTTCTTCTCTCTCTTCTCTCTTGATTCTCTTCTTTTCTTCTCTCTCTCTTCTCTCTTAACGCTTCTTTTCTTCTCTCTCTTCTCTCTTAACTCTTCTTTTCTTCTCTCTCTCTTCTCTCTTAACTCTTCTTTTCTTCTCTCTCTTCTCTCTTAACTCAACTCTTCTTTTCTTCTCTCTCTTCTCTCTTAACTCTTCTTTTCTTCTCTCTCTTCTCTCTTAACTCTCTTCTTTTCTTCTCTCTCTTCTCTCTTGATTCTCTTCTTTTCTTCTCTCTCTCTCTTCTCTCTTAACTCTTCTTTTCTTCTCTCTCTTCTCTCTTAACTCTTCTTTTCTTCTCTCTCTTCTCTCTTAACTCTTCTTTTCTTCTCTCTCTTCTCTCTTAACTCTCTTCTTTTCTTCTCTCTCTTCTCTCTTAACTCTCTTCTTTTCTTCTCTCTCTTCTCTCTTGACTCTCTTCTTTTCTTCTCTCTCTTCTCTCTTGACTCTCTTCTTTTCTTCTCCCTCTTCTCTCTTAACTCTCTTCTTTTCTTCTCTCTCTTCTCTCTTAACTCTCTTCTTTTCTTCTCTCTCTTCTCTCTTGATTCTCTTCTTTTCTTCTCTCCATTTCTTTCCGTTTCTTTTCCCATCTACTTTTTTCTCGTCTTTTCCTTCTCTCGCATCTTTCCTTTTCTCGCGTCTTTTCTTCTCTTTCCTTTTTCTTCTTTTCGTCATTCTCTTCTTTTCATCTCTGTTCATTCCTTCGCTTTTCTTTTATTCTCTACTCTACTTTTCTCTCTTCTCATTTTTTATCTCTTCTTTGCTCTTCTCTCTCTCTCTCTCTCTCTCTCTCTCTCTCTCTCTCTCTCTCTCTCTCTCACTTCCTCTTGTCTTAGTATCACTGTCTGACTAGTGATTTTTATTTATTGTTTTTTCTCATCTAATTCATTCTTACTCCTTTATATTTTCTCTTCTCAATATTTCGTATCCCATAAATCTTCTGCTTCTCTCCCCTTGTGCTGTGTCACTTGTGTCATTCTTAAGCTGGATTAAAATAAGCTCTGTGTTCCCTGTCACAAAGCTAATACTGTTTTTATAATTTTTTAATTGTTGCATTTTATTTGTTTATTTATTATTTATAATTAGTTTTTTACATATTGATTTCCTACGTTCTTTTTATCATAAAAAATAATCTGCCGTTCGCGAAACCGCCACAGATTATTATTATTATTTTATCTTTTACCACTTTTTATTGGTGAGGGTGTCCTGCGTCCTCTTTAGCATAACACTATCAGTCGTTAGCTACTGTACAACTGAAAGTTGGCGAGACTCATCCCAAGAGTTAAACTTGTTCCATTCCAGTGGTATCCTTTGTAGAGCGACTGGAAACTGCTGGATGCCACAGTCTGATTCCTCTAGCTACTGTGTGGTATTATTGGGCCTTTTCATAGTTTAAGATAGTCCTTTCTCTAGGGATTGGGAATATCGATTTTGACAGAACTACAAATGCATACCGAGTCTGTTTTGCTGTGGTATTTTCACCAAAACTATTACAATAGACGATTTTACTGAAAGTCTTCAGACAGTTTTCGGCACTGTAAAGCCAACATACAGTACACTGAAAACATAGTACGCACCCACTGACTTCAAGTCGTTGATGGCGACTAATACGGAAGCAGGAAGCCGGATACTACCTCTATATGGAGACAGCAAGCTTGTGCAAGATAAATTCGTTACACACACACACACACACACACACACACACACACACACACACACACACACACACACACACACTTCTGTTTTGGAGTATAATTCTTCAATAATGCGCTATGTGTCTGATACCGAGAAGTCCGTGTGATATATTTACCAACATAAAGGTGTGCTGGTCGAGGCTACATAATTGCATTTTGTTAAAAAAAAAATGGTGTGCTCTCTCTCTCTCTCTCTCTCTCTCTCTCTCTCTCTCTCTCTCTCTCTCTCTCTCTCTCTCTCTCCCATTAACAGTAACTCAGCACTTCACACTCCATTTCTTCCGAGCGCCAGATAACGACCTCTTTAAACCTGTCCAGTGAGACATCCCATGTCTTTTTTGGGCCACTTGAATAGTTTCAGAGAAAAAATACCAAAACTGAATTAACACTGGCTCCTATGACCCACTCCCCACTGAATGAAGCTGGTTTCAGTGAAACTGATGTTATTAAAGAATATATATATATATATATATATATATATATATATATATATATATATATATATATATATATATATATATATATATATATATATATATTGTACATATGCCGGTGTATTTTTATTTATTTATTTATTTATTTATTTGGTTCAGTCGACATGTCTCTTTTTCTTCATATGTGTAAATATTGCATTATAATAATATTATAATCTCTTCTTCTTCACTCATTGCTCTTTCCTCTTTCTCGTTACTCCATTATCACGCGCCTAACGAGGCGATGATGTAATCGCCTGTTTGTGTGTGTGTGTGTGTGTGTGTGTGTGTGTGTGTTACCAAAATAACTGAAATTCAAGCGAGCAAATTGTGTCCAAACATTGTGTGCAGGATCCCTGGATGTCTGGCTTGTTTATTAACAGTGTTGGTGAAGGTGCGATGATATGCCTCCATTTGCCAGCGGATTTTGCAAGAAAAAATACCATACTTTTTTTTTTTTTTTGCTTGGTATTATTCACCATTTCCTATTGTACTCTTAACGAAGAGAAAGGCTATTTAAACGGTAACTATTAGAGATTCTTCAGAGGCCTGTCATGCTCAATGACCGTCACCAGAGTAATACATCTGACTTCAGGCTTCTGAATACTAGCGTGATATTTAACTTTACAAGAGGGAACAGCGAATTCTTACGACTTTTTTTCAGTGCCTGAGAAGCTGCGATGATATGCCCTGATGCCAGAGGATTACTGATCTAGTTTTTTGGTGATGGAGGCGATTCACATTCCTGGGCGAATGCTTTGGTTTTAGCTTTATTTGTCTTGCTGTCCCTTTCCAGACATCGAAATAATTAACTTATTTTTTTTTTAATAATCTCTCCCTCTCCCTCTCTCTCTCTCTCTCTCTCTCTCTCTCTCTCTCTCTCTCTCTCTCTCTCTCTCTCTCTCGTCAAATAATTCTTTTTTTACTTCACCCCTCTCCCCATTCTCTTTGTCTTCATTTTTCCCTTATTTACCATTACCGAGTTTGTTTTTGTTTAATCTTTTACATATATACAAATATTCTTTCACTTTCTCCTGTCCTTTAAAGCATTTCATTTTCCTCCTCTTAATCTTACATTTTTTAATCTCTTTCTCATCTGCCATATAAATTTCTCTACCCATATCTTCATTTCGATACAATTTTCTATTTCATTCATTCTTTTATTATTTATTTCTTTTCATGTCATTCCCTAACATCATTCATGCTTCTCTCTACTTCTTCATTTTTCTTCTCTCGCACTAGTTTAAATTATCTCTATTCTCTTGTCTATTGCCTCATTGACGTCATCTATACCGTCTTTTGTCTGCCTGGCCTCACCTGAGAGTCCCTGGTTCGATTCCCAGCATATTGGTAATTTATCAGATGATTTTTCCTGTGTACAGTACAGGTTTCTCTCTCTTTATACCGTCTTTGTTCATGCAACTATCACACTGTTTCATAACCATTATTATCACCGTCATCATCATCATCATGTTCATATTCATATTCAAAATCATGATCATCATCATGTTCGTCATAATCATCATTAATCATAAACATCATCATATTCATATTCATAATCATCATCATCACCATCGTCATTATCATCATCATCATCATCATCAGTCGTACCTATTCCCATCCTAAAATGGGGTCAGGTAGGACCATATAGACCCCCCCACCTCCGAGTAAGCAAAAAGGAAAAACTACCCCAGATCTTCCCAATTATTCGTAGTCATTTGGTACCTTTTCATTTTACTTTTTGCCTTCCCGTTTATTCCATATTCCATCCTTTCCCTTTCACTATCTGAAATGTCCCTCAACACTCCTGTCCCTCTTCACTGCCATCCCTCTCTTCAGAACCTCTCCAGCTGTCTCTCTTCATGAAACCCACGTTGTCTGAATTTCCTCTCTCTCCCCATTGCATTATTTCCTCACATATTTTGTATGTATCACTCTTTCCACTTTAACCCCTTTTCTCTTTATATTTCTTCCTGTTTTCATACGGGTTCATCCTGTGTGGCTTATCTATTATTCTTTTCATTCTTCATACTTTCCTTCCCACCTTCGTTCGTTTGTTTGTTCGTTCCTTCCATCCATCCATCCATCCATCCATCTATTCATCCATCCATCTGTTCTTTCCTACCTTCCTTCTACACCCATTCAATGTTTGTTTCTTCTTCCATTATTATCGTCATTATATTTTCTATCTTTTCCCTTCTCTTATCATTATTTGCCGCCTTTTCTCTCTTAATACCTTTATCCCTTATTTTTTTCTTTCTTTTCTTCCACACCTTCTTAGTGGATCGTCTCGTATTGTATTAGTTTATAACTCCTTTCTCTTTTCTCCCGTTCCCTTTCTCGCTGTTAAATCCTTTGTTTTGTTTTTTTATTATGAACTCTCTCTCCAGTGTTTATCTTCTCATTCCTTCCGCACATTTCTATTTCATCTTTTTCTCTTTATCAAGAGTTTTTTAAATATTTAATTTTCACTCCTTATATATTTCATTCTTCCATTTTAATCCTCTATTTTCTGTTTTCCCTTTCGTTCTTTCCTCGCTTCCTTTCCTCTCCTCCCTCCTTCTCTATGTTTATTCCATTGTTGTTTTGTTTCTGTTTATCTTCTTCCTTCCTTCCTGACTTTTCTGTTGCATGTCTTTTTTAATCTTCAGTCCACTACTGTACTGGTATTTTTAATTTTTTTACATTCCTTCACATCCAGGTATATTCCTTTTTCTTTTTCTATTTTTCCTTTCCAATTATTTTTCATACATATTTGCTTTTACTTCGCGTTTATTGTAAATCTTTATAATTCTACTTATCCCATTTTCCTTATATATTTCTTCGATGCTTGTCTGTAATTCACCAAGTCCTACGCATATTATTCTTTTTCCCTCCGTCCCCATCAATTTGTTGCATTATCTCTATTTCCATTCATCATCCATCCTAGCTGCCCTCTGCAATCCTCTAAGTCTTTTTATACGACCCGCCACTGACTACAGAGTGGTGTGCTAAGGTGAGATGAAGTGTGGTGTGGTGTGCTGAGGCGTGGTGCGGCCCGGCCAGACACGGCACTTCATGGCCTATACTCGTTATATATATATATATATATATATATATATATATATATATATATATATATATATATATATATATATATATATATATATATATATATATATATATATATATAAATCGAGGCGAAGATGCACTTAACAGTTTGGTGATGACTGGCTGAATGCACGTGTCTAAATAACTTATTTACTAACCCAAATTTATCCCGTACATATAACCCAAATTTTTCCCGTAGATATATTATGTCAATTGATAATGCTAACGAGTAAAGAGATTATGAAGTAATGTTGCATTCAGCCAGTCATCTACAACCTGTCAAGTGAAATGTCGCCTCTATAAAAAAAAAAAAAAAAAAAATGAGTATAGTGTCGCGTCCTGGCTTGTGGCGTGGCCTGTGACCCGGCCTGGTGCGGTATGGATGGTTCAGAATGCGCGCGCGCGCTTGTGTGTGTGTGTGTGTGTGTGTGTGTGTGTGTGTGTGTGTGTGTGTGTGTGTGTGTGTGTGTGTGTGTGTGTGTGTGAATTATCTGCTAATAAACGTGGCGACTATTGGACCACGAAAACGAGGAATAATCGAAATCTAGAGACTACTTATTTATTCGCCTATCCATCTATCTATCTATCTATCTCATTATCTATCTATTTAACTATCTCTCGGTCAGCCAGTGGGTCAGTCTGTGTATCTGCCTGTCTCTCATGTCTAATTTGTTTTCTTGTCTATATCTATATATGTATCTACCTTTCTACCTAAATTCAAATTCCTTTTATATGTATTCATTAACATATCCATATATTGTATATGTATTTGTAAGTGCGGCATATGTATGTATGCATGTAACGTTCCCTCTTTATTCATATACTTAACAAACTACAAGCCATCTATCTATCTGTCTATCTTTCTACGTTCAATCTTCAAAATACCTTCTTTCATCCTTTCATCGCGTCATAACCAGTACCGGTAGCTATGTTTAGTAACCATATCATTTCACATTTATTTAGCCTAGAAAGTTTTAATAAGTAGTCTCTCTCTCTCTCTCTCTCTCTCTCTCTCTCTCTCTCTGACACACACACACACACACACACACACACACACACACACACACACTTGCCCCCTCATAAAACTCAACACCTGTGCGCCAAAAACCCAGGTTAATGAGAAAAGGTGATGAGAAGGAAAACACTCTTGTTCACTGACGATTCTACGACGGGCAATTGTGTGGAGGTGGAGGTGGATGGAGAGGAGTAGGTGGAGTGAGGTGGTTTGTGGGTGGAAAGGAGAGAGGAGAGAGGAGAGGAGAAAAGAGAAGAGGGGAGAAGGGAAGGAGAGGGAAGGGAAGGGAAGATAAAGGAAAGGAACAGAGGACAAATGAAGAGAGGACAAAAGAAGGGAAGAGAAAAAAGAAGAGGAAGGGGACAAAGACAAGAGAGGAGAAGTTAAGAACACAAGAGAAGGGGAGAGAAAAGGAGAGGAAAAAAAGAGGATAAAAGAAGAGAGAAGAGATAAGAGAAGTGAACGAGTGAGAATAGAACAGAACAAAGTGGTGGTGGCAAAGTACACTGTGGAGTAGGTGGTGATGTGTAGTGGTGAGCACAGTGTAGAGTCTACTGTACACTATGGTGGTGAGGGAGTGAGAGAAAAGGAGAGAACAAAGGAAAGGATAGGAGAGGAAACGAAGGAAGAGAAGTGAAGGGAAGGGAAAGGAAGAGAAAGGAAAAGAAGGAAAGGGAAAGCAAGGGAAGAGGGAGAGGAAAAGAAAAGGAAGAAAGGAAAAAGAAGGAAATGGAGAAGAAAACTGACTGAACTGATGTGGGACGAGGTATAAAGTGAGGAGGAGAAGGAGGAGGAAGAGATGAAGAAGAAGAAGAAGGAGAGAGAGAGAGAGAGAGAGAGAGAGAGAGAGAGAGAGAGAGAGAGAGAGAGAGAGAGAATACAGAGTGGAGCTGATGTGAGAGAGGTCGAATGAGAAATGGCGACATCATTTAAGAGTAAAGGGGAAAAGAGAGGATAGGAGAGGAAAGGGGAGGAGAGTAGGAGAAAAAAGGGGAGGAGAGAACAGAGGGGGAAAATGGGGAAATTAAGAGAGAGAAGTTAAAGAGAGGAAAGGGAGAGAAGTGAAAAGAATGGGAAGGAAGGGATGGGTCGGGAAGAGAAGAGAGGTGGGAGAACGGGGAAGAAAGAAAATGGAGAGGAGAGAGAAGAGGCAAGAAAAGAGAGCTGCGATGAGCTAGAAAGATGACGAGAAGATAATGGAAAAACCAAGAAAGATGAGAGGGAAAAGAAAAGGGAAAAGAAGAGAAGCGATGCTAATAAAAAAGCGAGAAGAGAGGACAAAAGAGGAGAAAGAAAGAGGACAAGGAAGATAGGAGAGGAAGAGCGGGAAAGAGGGAAGAAGGAAAATAGTGCCGACAAGAAAAAAGAGAAGCTAGGAAGGGAGAGAGAAAAAGGATTGAAGAGGATGGGACAAGAGAGAAGAAGAGAGAGGAGAATAATAAATTACGATTGATGGCCATGATGATGATGACTATTGGACAGACAGATGATACTGATGATGATGAAAATTACTATGATGATGCTGATAATAAGAATTAATAATACTGGACAGATATAAGCCATTGATGATGATGATGATGATAATGTTAATGATGATTTACTTTGGACAGAGATATTTACTTATGATGATAATTATGATACCGATAATGATAATGGTGATTGTTGGACAGATTGATGTTATTTTCGATGATGATGATGATGATGAAGATGGTGATTTATACTGGACAGATAGATTTTACTCTGATAATGATGGTGGTGATGAAGATGGTGATTTATATTAGACAGACAGATTTTATTTTGATAATGATGGTGATGATGATAACGATGATGATTACTGGTGATAATAGTCATGATGATGAAAGAGAGAGAGAGAGAGAGAGAGAATTACAGCTTTTACTATACGGTACCCAATCCCCGATCAACAGAGCCTACACCGAGATACAAACGAGCCTCTGATTGGTTGCTGGTACACACAGTCAACCAATCCCGTCTCTTTGAACATACGGATTGTGTTTTTGTGCTGGGAATATTGGAAGTGTGTGAGGGGTGATGTTTCTTTCATTTATTGACAAAAGCAGTGGGCATGGAAGGAGGGAGGGGGTGAGAGACAGGGGACAGGATAGTGTGTGTGTGTGTGTGTGTGTGTGTGTGTGTGTGTGTGTGTGTGAGAGAGAGAGAGAGAGAGAGAGAGAGAGAGAGAGAGAGAGAGAGAGAGAGAGATTAGGATGGGGGGGGAATGAAGAGAGAAGGAGGATGACGAGGAAGGAGGGAGGGAAAGGGGAAGAAGTGAAGAGAGAAGGAGGGATGATGACAAGGAGGGAGGAGATGAGGGGAATTGGTGTGCAAAAGGGAGAACAATGATGATGATGATGATGATCAAAATGAGAGGAAAGAAGGAATGTGATGGAGACGATATGATAGGCAAGAAGAAGATGCGAAGAGGAAGGAAAGTACAGAGAGGAGTACAAAGGAAATCAAACAGCACCATACTTGTTGGTCCCTCGCGGGAGAGGGGAGGAAAAGAAAAAGATGGAGGATGGAAAGAGGAGGGGAGTGGGGAGGGGAGAGGAGAGGAGAGGAGGGAAGGGATGTGGAAAAAGGAAGAGGTGGAGAGGAGCTGGTGAAGAGAGAGTTACATAGAGTTACATAGATACACAGACCACACAGACCTTACGGTCCCTACGAGGTGGTCCGGCCTTAATCCTAATATAGTGCATAGGAGCAGGAGAAAAGGATAGCATAGCAGAAGGCTCTCTCCCCCACCCTCCAGACCCTCCGGCATTTGCCGTACAGGAAACAAGAGAGGAAGAAATGCCTTGCAGGAATGAAAAACCTGAAGGAATTTTATAGGATCGGCAGAAAGTAGAATAATATGGAAAAGGAAAATTTGGGCATACAGCCACATACTTACTCTATGCATGCATTTTTTTTTTTTTAATCAAAAGATGAATCTATTATATATATCCTAAAATATTGTCTGTGTCTAATAGACACATGAATGCAGACGCGAATATGCAATAATTGCTCCATCCTAACTAAACGACACCAACTGCGTCGAGATACATGTCCAGTCTCTTTTTAAATATATTTATGGTACCACTCTCAATCACATTCCCAGGGAGTTTATTCCAATCGCTTACAACAGAGTAAGTGAAGAAGTTTTTGGTTGTATCAAGATTAGCCCTCCTTGCTTGCAACTTCATACCATTTCCTCGAGTTACAGTCTCAGCAATTACTGTGAATAGCTTGCTTGAATCAGTATTACTAAAGCCTTTTAGAATCTTAAAACATTCAATCAGTTGTCCCCTGAGTCTCCGTTTTCTAAGAGAGAATAGGTTTAATTCTCTGAGTCTATCGTGGTATGGTTTATTCCTCAGGGACGGGATTAACTTGGTAGCCCTACGCTGGACCGCTTCCAGTATTTCTATGTCTTTAATTAGGTGAGGCGCTCAAAATTGCACTGCAAACTCTAAGTGTGGCCTGACTATGCTTTTGTATAGGGGGATTACAATATATTTGCTTTTATTAGTAAAATGTCTTTTGATGAAGCCTAGGGCCCTGTTGGCTTTATTGGCGGCAGAGATACATTGATTTGAACATTTCAGATCGTCTGAAATTAGTACGCCTAGATCCTTAACTAGTGAGGACTTGCTAATGATTTGGCCCTTCATTTCGTAATCATATCTTTTGTTTTTCTTCCCACATTGCAGTAACTGACATTTGCTTACATTGAAGGGCATTTGCCATTTTTCTGACCAGTTGATAATTTTATTAAGGTCATTTTGAAGGCTAATTCTGTCTTCTTCAGTTAATATAGTGTTGCCGATTTTTGTGTCGTCCGCAAATTTAGAAATGAAATTGTTTAGGCCAACATCGATATCGTTAATATACAAAATAAATAGGACTGCAGTAGGCCGGTTGGCCCATGCTAGGCAGCTCCTAGAAGAGTAACTGAACTACTAGAATGAGATAAGGATAGCAAAGAAGAAGGCTCTCCCCCGCCCTCCAAACCCTCCAGCCGAAGCCGGCAGGAAAAAGTCAGAAAGAACACCACGCCGTATAGAAAAACTGGCGTGGACATTTTACAGGAAAGTGTGAAAGGAGAATAGAGACTATCATAGTGTAACCTGAAAACGACTCGTTGCTTTCTCTCACTTAACCAGCAACGTATCCACCTATGAATATTTCCGTCAATTCCAAGTGATCTTACTTTTGTCATTAGTTTATCATGCGGCACTTTG
This sequence comes from Coenobita brevimanus, assembly GCF_032717465.1. Lineage (NCBI taxonomy): Eukaryota > Metazoa > Arthropoda > Malacostraca > Decapoda > Coenobitidae > Coenobita > Coenobita brevimanus. Next base: position 37,313,495 of record NC_137057.1, read on the forward strand.
TCAAAGGCTTTCTGGAAGTCTAAGTAGATTATATCAAGTGACCTGGTACAATCATTCATTTTAAAAAGTGTATCGTAAAACTCAATTAAATTTGTCACGCATGATCTCCGCGTTCTAAAGCCATGCTGGCTGTTCCTAATTACGTTATTAGTTTCTAGGAACTCAACTATCCTATCTCTAATTAATGATTCGAGGATCTTTTCCAAGACAGAGGTCAGGCTAATTGGTCTATAATTACCTGGTTGATCTCTACTGCCCTTTTTATATATAGTGGTCACGTTAGCCAGTCTCCAGTCTGCTGGAACCTTTCCTTGTTGTAGGGACTTGTTAGAGATAGATGTTAGAGGGCTGCATATTACGTCCACCACATTTTTCAGTATTTTAGGGTAGAAATTGTCTGGGCCGGGAGTCTTATTATTGTTCATTTTATTAAGTTTATCTCTCACTTCATTACTGTTAATATGCATATCACTTAGTGCGTTTTGGATTGACATTTGATGCTCTTCGATGGTGTCATTGGCGTCTACTGTGAAAACTGAACTGAAAAACTTATTTAAAGTAGAGGCAAGTTCCTGATCGTCCGTGATAAGAGCACCCTCGTCCCTGATAAGTGGACCAACGGCCGCCTTGAGTCTCTTATTGCCGTTAATGTATCCATAAAAAAGCTTAGGATCCGTAGAACTTGTTTTTGCTATATCAATTTCAAATTGTCGTTTAGCTGTTCTAATAAGTTTTTTAACTTTTCTTCTACTACTGGTATATTGCCCTGCGAGTAATTTACTGGTGTGACTTTTAAGCAAGGTGTGGAGACGGTTTCTTTCTTTAACTGCTCTGCTAAAATCGGCATTAAACCACGCTGGTTTGTTTCTACCCTTGTTTTGTCTAGATTTCATTGGCACGTACTTGTTTTGAGCGGTCATGAATACGTGCTTAAATTCTGCCCACATTTCGTTTACATCATTAATTCTTCTATGCGCTCGGCTAGTGTACTCAGGGCGTCCTTTAGGCCGTTAAAATCTGCGTTTTTATAGTCCGGCATCTTAGTTTTACTTGTGCACTCATTATGTGAGAGATTCATGGAAAATCTTATGAGATTATGATCGCTAGATGCTAGATGTTTACCCACAGTGAGGCTTGAGACCATATCTTCATTTGTAGTGATGACAAGATCTAAGATATTGCCCTGTCTTGTCGGTTCCGTGACACATTGAAATAAAAAGTTGTCCTTAATGAAATCCGTCATTCTTTTGTCATTATTACTGTTACCGGTAGCTGTATTCCAATTTACTGACGGCAGGTTGAAATCGCCGGTAATCAACGTTTCGTCCCCATCGAGAACTTCCTGCAAGGTACTATATAGTTCTGTGTCTTCCTCTGGAGTATGAGTAGGACGACGGTAGACTGTAACAATATTTATATTCATATATTTTAAACGTAATTTGACACAGACCAGTTCGGTGTTCAGTCCACTTAAGGTTACCTCTGTTGGGTTTAAGTGATTTTTTGCATATATCCCAACACCACCTCCTAGGCGTCCATTTTCTCTGCATTTATAGTGAAATTTATACGAGTCTAACTGGTATTCAGCTAATACATCTATATTACCTATATCAAGATGCGTTTCTGTTACGGCAATTATATGAAAATCTTCGACACTTAGAAGGATTTTGAGTGCGTTAAACTTGTTTCTAAGACTGCGAGCATTGAATGATAATACTTTAATTTGCTCTGCGGTTGGCTTTTGACTGTAGGGCTAATCCGGATACACCATCTCCCCGGGAATTATGATTTAGTTTCCCTGGGTCAGTGGAGGGGTGGATAGGGAGGGAAAGGAGGGGGAGGGTGACTGCGCGACTGTGAGATTAGGGGGAGGGGGGTGAGGTGAGGGTGAGGGGCTGGGCTGGGGTGATGGGCGAGGTGGGTGAGGTGGGAGCGTCCGTGAGGTCCCCAGGGGGCGCAGGTGTTTCCGCCACACCTGCATTCTCGTGGATTTTAAAAACTGCCATATTTATCAATTTGCCCATCTCTGCAATTCCTTTCGCATTTAAGTGTACACCATCTTGTCTAAAGAGGCTTGGCTTTTCAACAAATCTATTCCAGACATCATTGAAATATATGTTTTCTCTGGTACACATTTCCTTAAGGGCTCCATTAATTTCTACTACTCTGTTCTTGCAGTAAGAATTGGAACGTAGCCTTGGCAATATACCATTCACCACGCACTTATCTGACTTATTTTTCATAACTTTTAGAAGGGCTTCACATTTCTGCAAGATATTTTTGGTGGAAACTCTACCTCCGTCGTGTGCATCATTTGTTCCTACATTTACTACAAGACATGCATCTCGACTGACTGGTGTACTTGCAATGTCTTTGGTGATGGAGGAAAGATAGACTGAGAGAGAGAGAGAGAGAGAGAGAGAGAGAGAGAGAGAGAGAGAGAGAGAGAGAGAGAGAGAGAGAGAGAGAGAGAGAGAGAGAGAGAGAGAGAGAGAGGCGAAAAGAAAATGGATGGAGGAAGGATAGACTGAGGGAAGCATGGTGGGGGGGAGAGAGAGAGAGAGAGTGAGAATAGATACAAGATAGGTGGTAGGCGGAAACCAGGTGTGGGTTATGCTGTATTACTTTCTACAGTAAAGGCGTCCACAGTTACTATATTTCTGCCTTTCATCAAACTGCCTTTCAAGCCATAAAAATTTACCTGTGGATATTATCTGGCCCATCAGTGACAAAGCCTGATATAACAGAGCACGGGTAGATAGCAATGTGTAAGAGAGAGAGAGAGAGAGAGAGAGAGAGAGAGAGAGAGAGAACGAAAAGTAAAGGAGGAGGAGGGAAACAAATGACGTGATGCAGCAAAAATGAAGAAAAGAGAATACACGGCAACATACTGTTTTGCTAAAAGCCGCCTTGGGCCAGGTAGCCATTCTTTTCCCGGTGTGTTGGAGGAACCTGGAGGGAAAAAAAAAATCACTTTGTCACCCACACACGTACCGCCTCGCTCTGTAGCCCCCTAGTAGCCCCAGTGGCCTATATTAGTCCCATGTAGTCCTCAGTAGTCGTTCATATAGCTCAGAAATCAGGCTTACTTAAGGCCAACATGGTGAAGTATTGTTTGGTGATTGGTCTTCAGAGATTAATTAATACTCCCTACAGTTCATAAGTAGTCTGAAAAAGACTTTAATTGATAATAATGACTAAGAAAGGAAAAGTAGAGTGATGGGGAAGAGGGGGGGAGGGGAGAGGACAGGATGGGAGAGGACAGGAGGAGAGGGGATGGATGGGGAAAAGGAAGAGGTGGAGAGTAGGGACCTAAAAATAGAGTGGAGGAGTGGGTCATCAGAGTGAAGGGGTTATAAAAGCAAACTCCCCTGCATCTATCCCATCTTCCATTAGCTCACCTGAAGAACGGTAATTAAAAGAAAGGCAACCCGTCACAGCCACCAGGTGAAGGTAAACAGTGAGGCATCTTAGGTGGTAAGTGGTAACAGCTGGGAAATGCATACAATTATAGGCCTACGCAGACTAGATGCACACATGTACACCACGTATCACACACACACACACACACACACACACACACACACACACACACACACACACAAAGGAACAAACTAATCTAGGCCTGACTGTAACAAAATAGTAGAGGAGTCCTTACCTCATATTCCGATGCTTTCCATGCCACATAAGATGTAGCCGACTGTCTTATGCACTTGACGATGGAACTCAGGACTCTCATCCTTCCCTTTCGTCTCTACAAATGTTCCTGTGGGCAGAGCTTCGTACAGCGGTAAATTCTGTAGAAGCATGTCAATCTGCCTTCCTGTTTATCTGTTTGTTATACAGTCATTCTATCTATATGCCTATCTGTCTGCGTATGTCTGCATGTATGTATGTTCAGTATGTAGGTTTCTCTCTCTCTCTCTCTCTCTCTCTCTCTGTATATATATATATATATATATATATATATATATATATATATATATATATATATATATATATATATATATATATATATATATATATATATATCATCATCAGCCACTGCAAGTCCACAGCTAAACAAATGCCTCCCCCAACCTTCTCCACGAACTCTTTGGCTGTGCCAATCTCTACCACATTTTGCCTACATACTTCTCTATCTAATCGCTCCATCTGCTGCCTGGAGTTTTTCTGCTACGCATACAATCTCTTGGAGCCCAACCAGTCAGCCTCTTGCTCCATCGGTTATCCCTTTTTCTTGCTACATGACCTGCCCACCTCCATTTCTGTTCTTTTATAACTTATATAAATTTTTGACTATAGTCTGCTCCCTCACTCAAGTTGATATTTTCCTGTCTCTTATATTTATTCCAAACATAGACCTTTCCATTGTTCTTTGGGAACAGATTACTTCATTTCCGATCGATTTGTTAATTTCCTTGTCTCACAACCTACGTAATAACTGGAATTAGTCATTCGTTATATACTTTTCATTTCATACATATTGGCAAGCTACTTTTCATGATGTCTCTATGCTTACCGAGAGCATTGCAACCAATTGTAATGCCTCTGTTTATTTCACTATCATGGTCTCTGGTTAGTGTTAGTATTTGCCACAAGTAATTGTACTCCTCGACTTCTTCAAGAAATTCTTCGCTTATTCTGAAGACTCTCTTTGGTGTGTTTGGATTAAACATTACTTTTTCACCGGTCCATCTTTAGTCCTACTTCTAGATTTTCTCTCTTCAAGTCACTTAGCACATCTTGCAGTGTCTCTGCTGTTTCTGAGATTACAACAATGCCATCTGCAAATTTTAAATGGATCAGCTTTTCTCCACCTGTGTTTACTCATTAGTTTTCCCAGTCTATCTATCTATTGCCAGACGCCTCAATCCCGTTTGGGGTGGCCACAAACAAATCGCCTCCTAGTCGCCCTGTCCCCCGCCATTTCACTGCCCTGCTCCCAACTCACACCCCCCTCTCTCATATACCTCTCCACCCCATCTCTCCATCTCATCCTCGGCCTCCCCCTCCCTCTTTCCCCCTCCACCTCACTCACATACACTCTCTTCGTCAGTCTTTGACCCTCCATCCTCTCCACATGGCCAAACCACCTCAGTGTGTTCCCAGTCTAGCTTTCTGAAAATATTGTCTAAGAATGCTGCAAATAATTTTAGTGAAATTGGATCTCCCTGAAGCACGCCTTTTCTATCATAATTATTCTGAGTCATTATGTAATTTACCTGTAGCAGTTCCCTCTTTATATAAAATATTGTCGAGCAGTTTACAGTGTTCTCAGTTGTTCCTTGTTCTTGTGATGAATTTATAATTGCTATGTGCTCCTCTGAATCGAAAGCCTTTTCATAATCAACAAAACCTAGGCACAGTCGTTTGCTATAGTCTGTAGTTTTCTCAGTGTGTAGATGATCAGTAGTCGAATTTCTGTATCGGAATTCTGCCTGTTCACGAGGTTGGTTTTCTTCCAAATTTGTTGTTATTCTATTGGTATGGACTTTAGAGAAGAGTTTGTAAATAACTGATAATAAGATAATGGTTAGATAGGCCTAATTAGTAAGACATTTTGAGTCGCTGTTTTTGTAAAGTAAAAAAAAAGTCCTTACACCATCTTTTGGGATTTTTTAAATACCCTGAGTAAATAAGTGGGCGAGCCTGTTTTGTATACCTACTTCTGCATCCGACAGTAAATCTGCGACTATTTTATCATCTCCTTGGGCCATCCCTTTTTTTCATATTTTTAAGAGAAATGTTCACGTCTTCTGGTGTTACCTCAGGTATTTCACTTGTGTCACCTGAGAAGTTAGCTATTAGTACTATTGTGTTTGTTGCATAAAGTTCTTTGTAAAATTCTTCAACTCTCATCACCATCACATCACTGCATTTACAGTAATGACTTTGCCGTTTTTGTCTTCCATTGATATTGTTTCCCTAGTACCATTTTACTCAGGACCTGATTCAGACTTTTTCCCTTTTTGATTGTTTCTTGATCTGATCCAAGTTTCTTTTTTTTTCCTTCCCCATCTGTCCCACTTGTGTTGTATATATATATATAGATAGATAGATAGATAGATAGAGAGATAGATAGATAGATAGATTTCTCCAGTAGACCACCAATATTCTATGCGGGTTTAGAATAGCATGACAACCTAAAATAAATGTAAAGAACAAGAAGGATTTTAATCCAGAAAGCCATTTCAACAAACATTATGGCATATAATCTGGCGAGGTAAAAACAAAAAAATCCACTTCATCTTAAACCCTGATACCCCGTTCATGGCCTGCAAACTTTACTCTTTAATTATAATCTCATCCTTGTTCTAATCTAAAGCAGTTCACAGCCTTCTAGTTTTAGCTGGATCAAATAAGAGAGAAGAATTTCTACTAAATTCTGCTTTCCATATTTGTTTGACGGTTTTTCTTGACTTACATACTTGACCTTGTACTTACTGACAAAATGTACAGAGGGTTAGAAAAATTACTGTACTATATGGGGAGTACCATGCCTCATACTATTTTACGTCGCTGACAAACCACACACTGCCACACTACACACGGCTACCTTATACACTACCGCACCACACACTACCACTCCGTACACCGCTCCACCACACACTACTACACCACACACTGCCACACCACACATTGCCAAACTACACACTGTCACACTACACGCTTCCACTCCAAACACTACCACATCTCCACACTGCCACACCCCACATTGCAACACTACATACGCTGTCACACATAGTCACTGCCAAAACTCAGGGATTCATTACCACACATATTCCCACAACACATCCTAACACATCTCACCACATCTGCAGTACATCACATACTGCCACACCACACACTGCTACACCACACACTACCACACCTTCCTTCTCATGCACAGAGGTTTTTCTAACACTCTTATATAATCTTAAGCTAATCCCAAACACGCCACTTTTCCTTCTTAGCCCAACCAAATTACAGTGTAAAGCTGGAAATGTTATCCCACTGGTATTCACCAGTGTAACGGTAAGAATTTACTATCCCCACCGGTATTCTTCAATCAGTGTAATGACGGACATTTATAATCTTACCTGTTGTTGGTACTGATCAACTCATCCATGGATAATATAAGTGGTACTCGACTTAGTATAGTAGAAGGTAAATATTTATGAAAAAAAAGAATTGTGGTAGCGTTTGCAGTTTTTGGCCGAGCTTGGATTTAGTCAGTACCACGGGTGGTCGTCGTTCCCTCAGCCAAGGAATCTTGAATTGGAGGGGGAGTGAATTTGGCTTGAGGACATAATTTCTTTTGATTAGGTACACCAATAAAGAAAAGAAAATGATATATACTTTACTCTACTTTAATAACTTGATGCTAGTTTCCACAAACCATTTTTAATTACATGACCCTTTTTAGTATGAGAGAAGATTGTACATGTTACCAGGGTTTTGGATGATCATTCCTCCAACATTATTACCAGGCGAAAACAATTTGATACATACAATATATGAAGTCATTGTATCATACTTTCTTTTCGTCAGCTACTCTTGGGCTCGACAATAGTTTCAAGACAGGGACCCCCCCCCACGAGCATGGGTTATCTGTTCGGGCTGGCACAGCCTCAAACCAATATGAATGATTACTTGTGTTCATTTTCATCCATATATTCTCATCATGTAATTTTCTAGAATCCAATATCAATTCAGTACTATTTACAGTTCATAATCATCATTGCTATATAATCACTAGAAATACATAATCACTCGGGCTTGTCTAGCCTCGAGGAATAATTCAGAAAAGAAACATAATCACTAAGAATTCGTGATCACCCGGGCTTGTTTAGCCTCGAGGTACTATTCAAACATTGTACAATCACCAAGAATACATAATCACTCGGGCTTGTTTAGCCTCGAGGTTCATTTCAAAATTACATCATTGCTCACAGTCACTAAGTTCCCTTCCACGCTCCTAACTTCCTTAGTTACAAGAAAGAAAACGGTTAATGGTTTGAATTACGCTCTTCCGTTACCAGATTACATCACTTTCAAATTTTTATTTCTTATTTATAAAATAAAATTCACTTGATAGATCAATAATACTAATACATTTGGGTTATATAATAATAATTCATGGATAGTGTAATGTGTGTATGCTCAAGTCCTTGGACAATACTATGGGAAAAACGTCGTGCTCACACTGACGTCGCCGGTGCCTGGGGGACTGAACAAACGTCCATTAGATACGACGTCTGGGGCTCGAGTGACACTACGTTAAACTCTCAACAATATTACTTCATATAGTCCATAACAAGTAAGGATTAAACAAAGAAAAAGAGGGGGAGGAAGAAGAAATGTGGACGGCTCACCTGAACAAACGTCCATTAGATACGACGTCTGGGGCTCGAGTGACTATGTTGGGCAGCGTAGTGACGCCGCTGCCAACTCAAATGAGGTGGTATTTTTGAAATATGGTGGGTTTCAATTCTCTTTACAATTTATTTAGCAGTTTACCCATGACGCTAGGACTTTTGATTGAACTGGGGAAAATTTGGGATTTACTCCTTACTCAATTTAGATACTGATTCTATCACTATCTCACTTTGAATCTGAGAGCAGCTCATGCCATCTAGTGACGCCCAAGACAAACGGGACCTTTAAATCCTCACAAATGACATTATTTAGGCCTTTTGGACTGCTAATCTTAAATATTTGGGTTCTAGCAGCTTCATTAGCAAACATTTCACAACTAGGTTACGGAAAGAATTGTATATTCATCATTATTCTGTTTAAGGTTTAAACTCAGTGCCCAACAACGACGCACAAAGGAAGGGAACAAGCTGCGCGCATCTGTTATCCATTACTCGACTTGATTGAGGAATTCCCATAGCTCAACATCCACAATTACATCACCCACTGCATAGATACAGAGATACATACATATAAAAATAAAGTTAACCCTACATTAATCATTAACATATGAATTACTACTTAGGGTAGGAACTTATAAACTAATATTCAGGTTACACCCTATCTAACTTAAAAATTACAATACTACTAAACACATACATGAATATCAAATGTGTGGCACTACAACAGGAGAGAAACTTATCCTTAATCTCAGGTCTCCCCTTTGCCTGTCACACTGTTTTGAATTAAGCACTCATGTTTTCACCCTATTTGACAAGAAAAATTACTGACTTGTACTCTATTTCGTAAACCTCTCCTCTATGATACCGTTCTATTTTTACAAGATGTCGACTCGCTCATATGCAAAAATGTTGAAATTGCGCAGAGTACAATGATGATTTAGAAAGCGTATCCCGGTACTAGAGGCTTTCTTCCTTTGGCATTTTTTTAAGATGAATATATAACATTTCAAGTACAGGTATTATGATTTTCTTCTTTCTCCTCCTCCTTCCCCTCTTCTTCTTCTTCGTCTTCTTCTTCTTCTTCGTCTTCTTCTTCTTCTTCGTCTTCTTCTTCTTCTTCTTCTCCCTCCCTCACTCTCTCTCTCTCTCTCTCTCTCCCATACCACTGGCAGGGCGAGTTTTAAGTTTTCCACAATATCCCTGCCAGAAATCATGACAACAAATACTCACACGTCGTTAATTTCTCAACTTGTATTCTTACTCTCGTATTCACTATTTTTTCTGGTTATATTTGTAATCCTCTTTCGTCCATGAGTTATGATGTATTTCTGTTTGTTTATTTTTCCTACCACAAATGGATTTCATTGAATCTCAGGACTTGAACTACTTAAGGTATTAATGAACGTATATCTGAAACCTTCCGGTTGAAAAATATCTCCGAAGTTGAAGAAAACTGAAGTTTGAAAAAAATCAATTGATCTATCTACTTATCTATCTATCTAACAATTGCCAGACGCCTTAATCCCGTAACGGGTGGCCACAGACGCATAGCCTGCACGTCATCCTGTCCCCTGCCATTTGACTGGTCTCCCTTCAACTAACACCCTCCTTTCTCATATATCTCTATATTCCATCTTACCAGTTCATCCTCGATCCCCCCCTTTCTATCTACCCCTCCGCCTCTCTCACATACATTCTTCCAGTCAGTTTCTCATTCCGTATCCTTCCCACATGGCCAAACCATCCCAAGGGTATTCCTAATGCTTTCATTTCAATCACATCCACATCAAAACCATAATGCTAGAACTGAAATAAATAAATAAATAACGCGTTCTTATGTCATATTTGGTTTATTTTCTGCTTTGCGTTTAACCCTCTCCTGCTTGGGACAACTCCCAATCTAGTGTTTTATTCATTCTAACGTCAGACGATTTATTTCAGCCTAAACGTACGTACAGTACCTCTCTCTCTCTCTCTCTCTCTCTCTCTCTCTCTCTCCAACCACCGCATCTCGTACAATAATGTTTAACGAATTCGTATAGCAGTTAAAAATAAATAAGAAAATAAAATGCGTGGCCGTAGTTTAACCTTCGATAATTAAGGATGGGGTGGCTGGAGGGGGGGGGAGGAAGGGGGAGGTCAAGGATGAGATGGAGGGATAGAGTGGAGAGGTATATGAGAGAGGGAGGTGTAAGTTGGGAGCAGGGCAGTGAAATGGCGGGGGAAAGGGCGACATGGATGCGATTGATTTGTGGCCACCCCTTACGGGGTTAAGGCGTCTGGCAGTAGATAGATAGATAGAAGAATCGTCCAAAAGAAGCAAGAACTCTTGAAATATTCCGTCAGATGTATTATCTGTATTGCCACCATAACCTCTGATGGCATCACAGTCCCTACCAAGTAACGACCCACATAAAGGAGACTGATTGAGATATATGACATTCTTTACATCTGGAGTTCAGTGTTCGGTATTTTGCTTTGGGGCAAAATTAAGAGCATATCTTACATAGTTTGCCATATTCTACGTTTCGTTTGATCTGATTCATTGTTTGTCTTACACATCCTTGGATTCTGCTTAGTTTTATATTTCATGCATTTTTATCTTCAGCATTTTTTGTACTTTTTTTTTATTTTGGATAATTGTTAATGAATTAATCGTGCTTACATATTTAATATTTCAAGCACTTTGGAATTTGCATACTATTCGTATTTTCGGATCATGCGCAGTTAAATGAAGAGGAAATTATTCCCGTAATTAATACTCCTAGGCGTCCATACTCCATTTAAAAAAATAATAATATGGCTTCGGCAAGAGCAGAATGCTAGAGTTTTCCCATCCTGAGTAGGATATTTTACAGAGTTATTAGGTACACAGTCTGGAGAAGCTCCTCGGCCGGCACGCTGTACACACAAAAGAAGAGGCATGTCTAAGAATGTTCTTGCTGTTAGTGTTTTCCTGTTAATGCAAACAGTTCTGAATGATAGTTTGTATCGTATATTGTATACACCTCATGTTCTATGAAGTGTTAATATCAGGAAACACAGCATAAATAAGTGTTGTTCGGCAATTATTTCAAAACGTGAAGAGAAAACGTAAATATTACACTTCTCTGATGGAGTGTGCTTCACTGAGTAGCCCATCGGCCTTGCTTTATGGTTCGCACACAGCGGTGAGGCGGGACTGGGGATGTTACAGTATCTGAGGTAAGTTGACCAGTTTCAAGAAAATTAAGAAAATATCGTTCTGCCGGTTCGATTCATGAGTCTGCCTTAAAAATCAAACAAACAAACAAACAAACATAAACAGTGCCACGTTGGAGTGTCTGATAGTAAGAATGTTAATTATAAGCCTGATTTATATTCTCCACAATTCTGCCCTGGGGGTAGGGGGGTTTCAAGAATACTCCCACAGTATCCCTGCTTGTCGTACGAGGCGACTAAAAGGGTTGGTGGTGGGTTAGTGCCCCACCCCGTAAAAAGAACTAACTAAAAAAGCGAATAAAGCCCCTCGGACCCGGACGGACCATACGTTGACGACTAAGGAACGGACAAAGGACATTCTGAGGGTGGGAACATGGAATGTGAGAGGAGTGAATGATGAAGTGAAAGAGAGAGAGATTGTCCAGATGCTTGAGGATGCAAAAGTGGATATATGTGGATTGACTGAAACTAAATGGAAAGGTGAAAGGATGAGAGAATGGGAATATGGTGTAGGTATATGTGCGGGAGTCAGTGAGAATGAGAGGGCAAGAGAGGGAGTATGTCTGATGATAAGCAAGAAGTGGAAGGAGAATAAAAGAGAGTATGGAACAGTGGGTGCAAGGATTGTGTGGGTGAGGATGAAAGTAGGTATACAAGCATGGGCGATTGTATGTGTATATGCTCCAACAGAGGATCGAGTGGCAAGAGTGAAAGATGAGTTTTGGGCGAGAGTAGAAGCATGTATTGACAAGTTTGAGAGTTAGCGAGAGAGTGCTGTTGATTGGAGACATGAATGGCAAAGTTGGGAATGTACGAGTGGATGGAGTGGTTGGTCAGTGGGGTGTGCCAGCTGAGGTAGATGGGAATGGTAGCGCTTTGGTGGACATCTCTGCTGGTAAGGGGTTGGCAATAGCCAACACCTACTTTCGTCATACGATGATCCACCGGTATACATGGAGAGTAATGAGGAGGATGGATGGTGAACTTGTTGAACGAAAGGCAATGATAGACTACGTGTGTGTGGATGAGCGAATGAGAAGACAAGTGTTGGATGCAAGAGTGTGGAGAGGGTGGGGGAATGGAGTCTCGTACCATCACTTAGTGATGGCCAATGTAAAGATGCAAAGAAAGTGGTTGAGGAGACGAAGGGGAAGACAGGAGGAAACAGCTCCTGTGAGAAGAGTGGAGAAATTGCAAGATAGTGAGAAAATGACAGAGTATAAGAGCATAGTGGAAGAAAGATTGGGAAGGTATGAGCTAGAGCAGATGGTAGGGGTGGAAGACGTATGTAAGATATTCATGGAAGAGATAAGCACAGCGTGTGAGGCGGTTTGTGGAGTGAGGAGGAGATGCAAGGGTGTGCAAGGGACAGCATGGTGGAATGATGAGGTGAAACGAGCTGTGGAACAAAAGAAGAAGGCATATGGTGAATGGTTTGGCGAGTAGAGGTAGGGGAGAAGATGAGAGAGAGAAGACAGAGGTATATGTGAGCAGGAGAAGGGAGGTTAAGAGACTGGTGAAGGAGAGTAAGAAGAAAGTGGATGAAGAGTTTGGGAGGAATCTGAGTGTGAAATGGAGGGAGAGTAAGAAATTGTTTTGGAAGGAGGTAAAGAAAGTAAGGCAGTGTGAAAGGGGAAATAGTAGGGGAGTGAAAGATAGGAATAATAGATTGTTGGTGGAGAAGAGAGAGAGAAATTGAGGAGATGGAAGGAGCACTTTGAGGATTTGTTGAATGTAGAGAGTGAGAGCAGTGTGAGTATCAGTGGTTGGGGAATGGCTGGGAGAAGAAGAGATGAGAGGAGGGAGGAAGAGATCAGTAGGTCGAAAGTAGTGGAAGCGATGAAGAAGATTAAGCTGGGAAAGGCCCCAGGAATTGATGGAGTGTGTGGTGAAATGCTTAGGTATGGGGGTGAGATTGTTGTGGAGTGGATATGGAAGTTGTGTAGATTGGCTTGGGAAGAGGGAAGGGATCCAGAGGACTGGAAATCAGGTATAATTGTTCCTCTGTACAAAGGAAAAGGAGAGAGAGAAGTATGTGGTAACCATAGGGGTATTTGCCTTCTTAGTGTGACTGGTAAAATATATGGTAGAATACTCATTGATAGGGTTAGGCATGTGACAGAGGAGCTAGTTGGAGAAGAACAAGGGGGATTTAGGAAGGGAAAAGGGTGTGTAGATCAGATATTTGTTCTAAGATGTTTAGTGGAGAAGTATCTAGAGAAGGGAAGGAAAGTGTATGCTGCCTTCATGGACTTGGAGAAAGCTTATGACAGAATAGACAGGCAAGGTATGTGGAAGGTATTAAGAATATATGGAGTGGATGAGAAATTGTTGAGTGCTGTGAAGAGTATGTACGAGGGAGCTAGGGCTACGGTGCGAGTGGATGGTGAGCTGAGTGAGTTCTTTGATCTCAATGTGGGACTGAAACAGGGGTGTGTGATGTCTCCATGGCCGTTTAATATATATATGGATGGGGTTGTAAAGGTGGTGCAAGGTAGGGCAGTGGATGTGGGGGTGGCCCTAATGAATGAGGGTGAGATTTGGAAGCTTCCAGTGTTGCTGTTTGCTGATGATACAGTATTGTTGAGTGAAGATGAATGGGAGTTGCAAGGTTTGGTGAATGAATTTGGGACAGTGTGTAGAAGGAGGAAGCTGAAAGTTAATGTAAACAAAAGTAAAGTTATGGTGTTTGAGAGGAATGGAGTCACAGAGTGTGCAGTGAGGTTGGATGGTGAGGATATGGAGAATGTGAGTGCATTCAAGTACTTGGGTAGTGTGATGAGTAAGGATGGAACTTTGGGGGATGAAGTACGTGAAAGGGTACAGCAGGGAAGAAAGGTTGTTGGTACACTGAAAGCAGTGATGAGAAATAGGGAGGTGAGTATGGAAGTTAAGAAGTCACTGATGATGGTACTGTGATCCCTACCCTGACATATGGAAGCGAGGCGTGGACCTTGCAAGAGGGGAACAAGTCAAGAGTGAGAGCAGTGGAAATGAGTTACTTGAGAGCACCATGTGGAGTGACGTGGAGGGACAGGTTGACGAATGAAGAAGTGAAGGAACGTTGTGGGGTAGATGTGGATGTGGTTGAAAAGATTAGGAGAAATACACTGAGGTGGTTTGGACATGTGGAGAGAATGGAGAATGAAAGACTGACTAAGAGGGTGTATGTAGGTGAGGTGGAGGGAGGGAGAGGGAGGGGTAGACCGAGGATGAGGTGGAGGGATGGAGTTGAGAGGTATATGAGGGAGGGGGGGGTGAGTTGGGGGGAGGGCAGTCAAATGGTGGGTGACAGAGTGACTTGGAGGCGTTTTGTCTGCGGCCACCCTTTGCGGGATTAGGGCGTCGGGCTATAGATAGATAGATAGATAGACAATTCTAGTCACATTCGCTATTGTATAATTAGACATTGAACCTAACTAGAACATCTAATTACTTACATTGCAACAATCAAAACTACAGC